>NW_024070212.1:47669692-47825018 GCF_014754425.2 Oryx dammah
GGGGCGGCCGGGGCCGGGGGCGGGGCGGCCGGGGCCGGCGTCTACGAGCCTTGGGGGATGGGGTCGGCGGCGGCGGCCGTGACGGCCGTGAGTGTCGGGCGGGCGTCCGCGCCCCGGACGCGGGATGGAGCGCCGCGGTGAGTGTCGGATGGCGGCGCTCGCTCCAGCTGCGGCGGCTGAGGCAGGACACTGGGGTCACCGGCGAGTTGACGTGTACGGTCCGGGCGGCCCAGGCGGCGGCGGCGGGAAGTGGAGGCAACTGCGGGTGCGCTGATGACCGGCGGCGGCGGGCCGGGTCGGTGTCCCCAGGACTCCTGGTCCTCCGGGAGGGGTCGGACGGGACGAGGGGCGCGGCAGCGAAGGGGGAGTCGGGAGGCCACGAGCGGTGGCCCTGAGCGGATGATGAAAATAATAAAAGCAAACATCTAGTGCGTCCCACGCTCGGCATACTGTTTCCTAAGTGCGCTACACATTTTAACCTCCTGAGAGTTCCACGATTATTTAACTAATTTTTCAGATGGGAAAAACCTGTCAGAATACACAGACTAGTAATTGGCAGAGTGTGACTTCAACTCAGGCAGGTTTGCTCTAGAATCTGTGCTCTGTCGCTACAGAGTTGATCTGACCCCTTTCTACCCCACCAGCCTTGACAGCAGTCCTCTCTTCAGCTGGGTCTCATTCCCGATGTATTTTAGGATTTCCGTGATTGCATTGTTTTCGTCTCTGTCTTTTGGGCTGAGTGAGGGGTTTTTCTTTCCGAGGCCGCGTAAGCCTCAATGGTCTTTCCCAGTTCTGCTGTGGACGTTTTAAGGGCTGGACTCTTTTTTTTTTTTTTTCCCTGTTTGACGGCTGAATTTTCAAGCCTGAGACGTTTCATACTGCAGCTGTAGTAATTCACGAACCTCGTGTCTCCATGTTTATCTTTCTTGACTCACTTCCTCAAGAGGGAATTGGGCTTATAACTTTTCGGAGAGCAGGATTGTTGGTTGCTAAAGGCGGGAGCTGAATGCACCTTCCACTTTTCTCCAGGCGTCTCCGAGACGGTATCTCTTGTCCATCGCTGTCAATGCCGGACACACTTTCTGGTTTATCCATTTTCCCACTCTGTTTAAACGCTGGAATGGGGAACGTGGTCTTTGGCTTTGGGTAGTTTTGGCTGATCAAGGGAGAGCCCTGCCCGTCAGGAATGCTAGACATTCTGGAGGCGTGGGAGGTTGGGCAGCTTCATCTTTAAACGTGCTGAGTTCTGACTGCACAGGAATGAAGTGTATGAGTATTGCATGCCTTCTTTTAGAAATTATTTGCATATTACTGAAAAAGTTTCCAACATTCCTCTCTTCTGTTTTAGTGAGGAGTGCATTTAAAAAACATAATCAAAGACCTCCAGGGTGAATTTTCCTGATTTTTTTTTTTTAAATCTCTAAGATTCTTACCAATCAGAAATTGTGTTGAAATAGCAGATTTTTAAAATATATAGCAGTTTTTCCTGAGGTAGAAATAGTAAGATTGGGAATTAAATACAGATATTTGAGGTTGTTTCACTTTTCAATTAGGCAGCCCGGTGCCTAAAATGAAAATACTTCTGTAAGGAGACATTTGGGGTGGAGGAACCTGGGGCAAGAACATTTGATAAACGGAGTCTACTGAAAAGACTGCGTTGGAAAAGACACGTTCCAGGGTACCAGAAGTTAGTGTTCACATTTCTGATGTACATATTAGTTAGAATTTGGAACATACAGAGAAAGTAGTTTTGCACAGTAGTTTTCTCTTTGCTACACAGTTCTTTGTGAAGTGGATAATATGTGTTTTTGGAAGAGATGCAAGAGAATTAGAAGAGTTTCACAAATATTTTGCTCAACAATCTGTTTGCACAGTTCAAACTTCACTTGGAAGTCATTTAATAGGCTTCCATAAAGTCAGTGACATTTCTGGAATTGTTTCCAGTCCTATATTTCATGGTCACAATTTACAGATATATTGTAATGAAGTCACATGTTGCTCATTACTTACCTATAGTCTACAATCTCCTGCAGTAAAGCACTGCTAATGATAATGGCTAATGGTTATTGCATCTTCATGATGAACCAAGCGTTGTGCTAAGTGTGCTTTCTGTATTATTATCTCATGTAATGAAATTTACAGTTACAGTATCTGGTAACTACATTTTATGTTCCCACCAACTAGAAGTTCATTTTGGGACATGAGAAAGTAATGTGGATCATCTTTGAAAGTGTATATCCTCCAAACTTTCTCATTATCATAGTTAATTTTGTGAAAGTTTGGATTAACTTTATGTTAACATTTTTTCAACTGTATTGTTTCCTTTTTTAAGTTTAAAATATGAAAAGTAGTAAAGTGTATATAGTAAAAGTAAAGTGTAGTACATTATTCACCATGATGCTGACTTTTCACATCCCCATCATTTTTGTTTGTTTACAGATAGTCTTGACTAAAAATGTTCAAGCATTTTTGAAATACTCTATAACTTTGAGTTACTAATTTGGTAGTTGAAGTAAATTAGTTTTACTGAGGTGGGTGTTTTGTTTTATTTGAAGCTGGTGACATACGCTTTAAAATTTATAACCATCTTTTTACCAGTGACAATGACCAGTTTTCTAATTTACTAAACTAAAAGCCATAAAAATTAATCAGAGTGGCTTTATTAAGTAAGCTGCAAAAGTGATAAATTAGGCTAATAGTCTTTAAATTAATGGTTTGTAAAAGAGCTGCCCAAACAAGACACTTTAGTGTTGTTTTGTTTTTGTTGGAGGGAGGTGTAATAGGCCCCCCTAAACTGTCCTAAGTTCATTTTAGAAGTTATTTACACATTTAAGAATTAATGTTAGATAGGTTTGAAACTAGAGTGAATGTAGAAATTGCATTTCCAGAAATGATTTGAGGATAACAATATTGAATAAAGGACTTTTAAATGTTATTAAAGAAGTGTCAGGACACCTTATTTAATAATCAGAAGTAGAGGAACAGTAATAGAAATCCACCTTTGATTTCAGTCTTATATACTCTTGCCTTTACTCAACTTTATATGCCTTCTTTTTTGAAAGATACTATTTTAGAGACAAATTTTTAAAAACAATTTCTATTTTCCATTCAAGACACTGCAACAATCCAGAATTAACCATTTTATTTCTATAAAAATTAATTGAAATTTTGTAAAATTATAAAGTTTATAAATTCATTGTAAATTGCTTATTCATTATTATTCATTATTCATCCTGCAAAATCATTACTTATTCAGACAGTTTTGAGTTTTTCATCCCTCATTCTGCTATAAGCAGAGAACACGTGGTTAGCAAACATTGGTCATGATTTCCTTGAGATTATAGTCTGGATAGGGAAACATGAATCATCTATGGGAACTTGGATAAGTGCAGTGATGGAAAGGATAAGATGCTCTAAAGCATCCAACAGGAAATTCTGTTCTAGTTTGGTGGCGGTGGTGGTTATGAGGCAGGGGAGGTCCAGGAAGGTTTCTTTGAACTGAGATCAGAATGAGTAAACAAAGAGGAAGGAATAGTCCAGGCAGATAGAACTGTATATAGACAAGACCCTGTTGAGTCCAACAATTGGTGTTTTTCAGGTTGTAGGGACAGAATCCATTGTAAGTCAGAGCAATTTGATGGGTTACAACTGGCATTTTAAAAAACGAAATGGAACAGGAAAGAAAACATCTGAGTACATCACCTGGCTCCTTGGCCAGTATCTGTTTTATGTTTATGCATTCCTGCATGCATACACCACACACAAACATAACATACTTAATGTGTATACTAGCTCCGGATGTAAAATTATTCCCCACTACAAGTCACGGTAAACAAGTATTATTGGAAAAATGAGAAAGAGAGGTGTGTGGGTGGCCAGAGTGCTGAGAGTGTTGAGTAGGAATTTGACTTCAGATGACATTGCAGAGATAAGTAGGAGGCAGATCTCATGTTGAACCTTGTAATGCACGATAGCTTCTCATTGTCCTTTGGAAGAGTTTTGAACAGAGAAATAACATGATGAGATCCATGTTTTGAAAGTGAATACCTTTGTAATGAGACACTACCTATGGAATGAACAAGAATGAATGTGGAAAAATCATTTAGGAAATTAGTAGCAGTAGCTCAGACAAGAAATCATGGTTATTTACCTAGTGTGGTAGTAGAGAGAGAATTAGATACAGTGAAAAACTGTAGATGGCCAGGGGTAGGGGTTGGAGGGGGCGGTAATCTATGGAGTTGGGCAATGTATAGTAAAGAGTAAATGACACAATTTTATATCTTGTAACCCAGAAATGAATATTACATAAAACTTTCTACTATAAATTTCGCAGAAGTCCTTAGTCATTCTACCATTTTGAAAGTATCCAAATATCCAAGACAAAACGTTTGGTAAATATTTCAATGATAATGCTTGAGCCAGTTTAATTCCTCGAGTCATTTCCTCTTTGATTTCAAGAGATATAAACAAATTTAGGACTTTTAATTCCAGGAAGATAAAATGTAAGGCTGAAGCAGAAACAGTAAGGTTTTCCTTGAGTTCCAACTGTGTACCAGGTTTAGGTGTTTTAAATGAAGGCTTTTAATTTTATGTTCCCTTTTAATCTTCACACAGGCTATAACCAAATTGTACAGGTTACTAAGTATTCAGCTAGGATTCAAATCTCAGTCTTTGTCATAACAAAGATTTTGTTTTTATTATATCACCCTGAAATTACCAAAAATATTGCTCCAGTGATCATATATTTATTTGTTCAGTCCAAGTGTGTCATCGTTGACTCAAAGGACATGAGTTTGAATAAGCTCCGGGAGATGGTAAAGGACAGGGAAGCCTTGTATGCTGCAGTCCATGGGGTAGCAAAGAGGTGGACACGACTGAGCAACTGAATAACAACAGTGTGTCAGATTTGTGGACATGCTTAGAACTTAATTTCAACAGAGAAGTATTCTTGATGAAAAATGATAATCCAGAGTATGTGTGTATTGTTGTTCAGTTCATGGGGTCACAAAGAGTCAGACATGATTGAGCGACTAACACTTCACCAAAGTGAAGGAAGTAAGTAAAGTGAAGTTGCTCAGTTGTGTCTGACTCTTTGCGACCCCATGGACCGTAGCCTACCAGGCTTCTGCATCCATGGGATTTTCCAGGCAAGAATAGTGGAGTAGGCTGCCATTTCCTTCTCCAGGAGATCTTCCCAACCCAGGGATTGAACCTGGGTCTCCTACACTGCAGACAGACACTTTACCATCTGAGCCACTAGGGAAGCCCAGAAGAGATGATTAACAGTTTGTCAGGTCAAACATAGTAATGATGGAAGGGAGGTTTTGAAAACAGGCCTTTCTATTTTCAAAGCTCATATTTCACCTTTATTTTTGAAGGTGATGTCATAGTGGGAGAATATGTTCTTCCACTAAGTGACATTTCAGAACAACTTTTATAGCTTAAAAAATTCTGTGCCCTAGGAATTAAGAGGAAGTTTATTAAGAGCATAGATTTTGGTCACAAGACAGATGTGGTTTTAAGTACCAATTCATCATTTATCAGCTGAGAGCTTAGACAAATCATTTAACCTTCAAATCACTTTCCTAACTTGGGAATTGAGAATCTGCATATCATAGACTTGTCAAGATTATTGGCACTTAATAAATGGAAGTTGCTATATTAGTAATACAGAGTTTGTTGTTGGTTTTTTAAATAGAATATTGAGATGGGCTTTAAGCTGTTCATGAAAACCTGGTGTTATAATGTACCTTGGTTAATGAAATATTTGCGTTTCTCTCTTTTTGTCTCCCCTACATAAGGAATTCCATTTTTTTGACTGTTATGTGAAAGGATGATTGCTTACAAACAGAAAAAGACAAAGAAAAAACGTGTTTTGTCAACAGGCCAGCTCTCAACTGATGTTACAACTTCTGAGATGGGGCTCAAGTCCATAAATTCCAACGCCATTTTGGATCCTGATTACATCAAGGAGTTGGTGAATGATATCAGGAAGTTCTCCCATATGTTACTATATTTGAAAGAAGCTATTCTTTCAGGTTTGTCAACTCTTTTTCCCTTAGCCTTCTTATTGGATGGTTTGTAACATCTTAAATGCCAGCCTCACTTTCATATAAGTATGTACACAGTAGTAAAGCAGAGTATTCTGCTTTAGCTATTTTATATATGTTTTGCCAAATGTTTGATGTTTACAGTGTAAACTATGTTATAATCAGATACAGTGCAATCCATAGTAGAAAGCTTGGGAAGTGAGGGAACAAGACCCATTTGATATGGGAGATTTTTAGATATTTGGAATCTTAACCTTCTTGTTAATGGTAGCAATGCACTGATTGGTCTTTAATAAGCACAGTAATAGTTTTAATTTACATTGTTAATACATCTGCCTAGATTCAGTTTTCTATATTGTTCCTGAAACAGTCTGAAATCACTAATTTGAGTGAATTTTTTCCTCAGAAGTCAAACTTAATTCTGTTTTGCTGTTCTCTTCCTCAAAAGAGAGTCACAGAATTTATTTTCTGTCTAGTTAGAAATGGATACTGGAGCCTGAGACTTGATTGTCCTGAAATAAAGAGCTATATACATCCGTACTCCCTGACTTGATCTTAGTACATGTCTTTCAACTTTCTGTGCCTCTTTTATATCTAATTTTGATGGCAGTGGTGATTAATAATCATACAACTGATATTCTTTTGTAATAAGTAGCAGTTCAGTCCATATTCATAAAGGTATGTCTGGATGTAGAAAATGAAGTTTCCTGGTTATTTATATGAGACCTTTCAGGGTTTTATAGACATAAGATTTCAGTAAATATTTTCTGTGAATATAAGTTAGATACTCATTTTCTGATATGCATTCTGAAAAATAGAAACTAAAAAACTGTGCCTTTTGTTTGTCATAAATACTGCTTTTAAGAGTTTATTTCTAACCTACCTGTAACTTTCCATTTGAAATGCCCAAAATACCTGGACTTGAATTGTAGCCTCAAAATGTTAGTATTAGATTTACCCTTAAATGACAATCACGTAAGTCATTCTTTTGAGACTATATATATGTTTTTAGAAAAGAATTTACCTACATTTCTGTTCATTTTAATACTTGATTTTGAAGTCTAACTTTGGATAATTAAATGGTAATAAAGTTACTTTGTTATTGTGGAAAGATATTCTAAATAACATTAAGCATTATACCAGTAACAGATTCATTATTAAAATTATATATCTGCCATTTATTTAAAAAAGCATAGCTATGTAATAAAGGTTTGTTCTTAACTGGGTTCTAATTTTTTAAATTTACATATAGTAAAATTTTTTCTTTTTGATGTAACTGGGTTAACTTTTAACTCAAAATTTATATTAATTGGCAAATTATTTACTTTAAGGTAAAATCTGATTTTATTTAATGTATCGAGTAAAATAGGTTTCACTAATATAAATAAGATTTTTAGTTAGAATATCTATTTGTTTTTGTTTTCCATAGGAAATTCTACATCATTTGGAATCTTTATCTCACAAATTTATCCCCTGTTTCACAGATTTAAAATGGTGGTAATTTAAAACAAGTTGGACCCACTCCTTATATCCATAATTTTTTTAAATGAGTTTTAATTTGTAAGCAGACAGTTCATAGGTTAGGAAAGAAGAGGATTTAAAGTTGATCCTAAGTAAGAAGAAAAGAGGAAATTGGTAATAAGATAGGAAAGGGAAACTACCTTTTGAGGTAAAAAGATGTATATGGAAATATATTTTTTACAGAAATGTAATGTTAAAAATCTGTATGGATGTTGTTCTTTAAATAAAAAAACCAGTACTTCAAAATTTAGAACTTGAGTGTATTGCTAATAGTAAAAAAAGTTTTCCATTTATGGTTGGTAAATTAATGCAAAAGACCATCTTTTGGGTAACTAGCTCTCATTAGTAAGCAGTGGCCAGAGAATTTCCATTAGTTTATCTTTGGATTGATTTTAATGCTTGATTCTTTAGTCAGAGTTAAAAGGATTTATGTGTGCCATCTCAAAATAAATCTTGGATTTAGCAAGAATTTATTTTCTATGTCTTTGCGTCGTTGTTATCAAAATCTGGAAATATATTCTTTAGTTTATTGAATTGATAGAACCTTCCTGTTTGTTGTTTTCCTTAAGGGAGTATGTATAAACAGTATAAATCAACCTCATTATAAATGACAAATGCCACGTAATAAAATGTTTAATTTTGATCATGATTTTCAGCTTGTTAGAGTGTCATGCTATTTATTTAATAGAATTATTGCAAAAAATCACATGAGATATAATCTTCAGGAAAGCAGGTAAAAACTTTGAATTCTGTAGCTATCTAAGGTAGTTTAATAAACATATGTTAGTGGACATAGGTCACGCTTTTGTCTCTCAGCACTGAGAAATGTCCCTGGACTTCTCCTGTTCTATATAGTTGTAAACTGGCCAGACAACAAAAGAGCTGTCTCATATTTTTCTTTTGGAGTGAAGAGACCATTGTCGGTATTTGATTGGTGGCTTTGCCACTATTTTGTCTTTTGCCTCCTCAAGAGGAGGGATGCCAAATTTTTGATACTGTTTATTACCTTTCAATTCATGTTGGTTGGCTATGAAAAAGCTAAAAAGTTGTCTTTTAAGAATGTAGCTGTGGGTATGCAAATCACCTTTGGTGTTATCTGCATACCATTTTCTTTGTGTACTTTACCTGTCATGAAGCAGTGGTGCACAAAATCATGTAACTGCTGCTTCAGGTGTTCAGTCATTGTTAAGGCTAGGTGTACATTAATAGCTTTGTGATAGGTTTATATCCACATTTCCCTTTCCTTAAACTAGTTATAGAGATTATTATTATTGTATATGATGCTTTACATTTTACAGAGTACTTTCACATGCAAACAGTATTTAATCGCACAGTCCCCGCAAAGGCAGAGTTTAGCCCGTTTCATAGACGAGTTGTATGTATAATTTAGATTATGTGATTTCATCAACCTCTGATTGCTGATAAATAACTACTATTTCATTTGTAACCTAGAGGTCATGAATGCAGAATGGTGTGTCCTTTTCTCATGCTTTATTAGCTGCTTTACATGGCAGTATGATACTATAACGGAGAAGGCAGTTGCACCCCACTCCAGTACTCTTGCCTGGAGAATCCCATGGACGGAGGAACCTGGTGGGCTGCAGTCCATGGGGTCGCTAAGAGTTGGACATGACTGAGCGACTTCACTTTTCACTTTTCACTTTGATGCATTAGAGAAGGAAATGGCAACCCACTCCAGTGTTCTTGCCTGGAGAATCCCAGGGACGGGGGAGCCTGGTGGGCTGCCGCCTATGGGGTCGCACAGGGTTGGACACGACTGAAGCGACTTAGCAGCAGCAACATGATACTATAAAGACACTGCTCAGTTTTCATTTCATTCTATTTCATGTGGTGTTTGTGTTGACTTACCCAATATGGTAGCCTCTAGAGATATGGCTGTTTAAATTTAATTAGAATTTAAAATTCAGCTCCTCAGTTGCAGTAACTGCTTCAAGTGCTTATTACCCATCTCTGATCAGTTGCTACCATTTTGAATGGTGAAGATATAACAGTTACCATCATTACAGAGATTTCTATTGGGCGGTGATGGTATTGACATTTGGTTTTCATCAATCTCTGGAATATTGAGATGAATTTTTGAGCTATAAGTATTTTTTGTTTTTATAGCCTGGAAAGAAAACCTAGAAAAAGTTGTTATTGGAGCAAAATTTTACCTAGAAATAAGAATTCTTGGAATTCATTTGAATTCTCCTTCCTTAAATTGCCTTTGGGATGTGTAGCTTTCATGCAGTTCTTTGATTTGAACCAGCAGATCACTTTCTAAGCAGTTTATACAAGTTGGTGAGATTGGTAATAAGGGATGGCAGAAAGAGCTCAGGAAAGAGAATCACACAATCTAGGTTCTAGACCCAGTTCTGCTATTGACTAGTTTTGGAATATGGCTTAAGTCATTTAATACTTTGTTAAAAATGAGATGTTTACACCAGATGCTATTGATATTATAATTCTGATTTTAAAATTGATTTGAGTTGGAAATTCTACATTGTTCGGAATATTGACAGTTCAGAGCTGAAGAAGACAGCTAAATATTTGTATTCAAACTATATAACACATTTTAGAGGACATCTGTCTCCCACCAATTTATAGGGTTTTTTAATGTGAATTTTATGATAACTTTCTTAAATGTGATGTTAATGAAAATTTCCCAAGTGAGCATGTTACGCTCATATTGCAGTAGGTGTTGATGAACTGATTACAGAAAATTGCTGTTCAGTCGCCAGATTGTGTCTGCCTCTTCATAGCCGCGTGGACTGCAGTACACTAGGCTTCCCTGTCCCTCACCATTTCTTGGAGTTTGACCAAGTTCATGTAATGTCTGCCAAAGGACTCTCTGCCCCCTAACAGAGTTAAGATGTGTGTGCACCTTGTCTCTACTGTTTTTATTTACAAACGAAAGTAGAGAGCTTAATGTGGGAGATCATAGGGCTGTGAATGCAGTTGCTTTTGATATAGGGTAAGTGATAGTTTATTGATTCTCTGTCCACTACTTATTTCCAAGAGGAGGTTACCCTGTGAGGTTTTTTTTTTGTTGGGGGTCTGTGCAGGATCTTTGTTGCTACACAAGCTTTTATCTAGTTGATGCGAGTGGCAGCTACTCTCTAGTTGTGCACAGGCTTCTCATTGCTGTGGCTTCTCGTTGCAGAGCATGGGCTTTAGGGTGCTCAGGCTTCAGTAGTTGTGGCCAGTGGCCTCAGTAATTGTGGCTCCCAGGCTCTAGACCACAGGCTCATTGGTTGTGACACAGGGGCTTAGTTGTTCCATGTATGTGGGATCTTCCTGGATCAGGGATCGAACCCGTGTTTCCTGCATTGGCAGGCAAATTCTTTACCACTGAGCCATCAGGAAAGCCCCCTTAGTCTTATGTAAGTAGCAGATGTAAAATTTGAAGTTTTAGATCTCTTTCCAGTGCCTGGAGAATCCCAGGGACGGGGGAGCCTGGTGGGCTGTCGTCTATGGAGTCGCACAGAGTCGGACATGACTGAAGCGACTTAGCAGCAGCAGCAGCAGCCAGTGTCATTATGGTACAATTACAGGGCAAAATTTGCAACTTATGTTAAAATGCTGAAGGCACGCTGTTATACGTATATCCCCTGTGTTTAAACATAGCACTGCAGATTAATGTATGTGCAGTACCAATTCACGTTTATGTTGCCCCACTGAGAAACAGTGTGTTCTGAATTCCAAAGATAAATGCTCTTCTAGTTTATACAGTAACCTTAAACTCTCCCTTTGTGATATACCTTCTCCATTCCCAAGTGAACACCATGTGTGGAAGTTCGAAATTTGGAAATCTGAAAAAGTACAAGGCTTTTAATTGGGCTAGAGAGAATAGTGCACATTGCTTACTTTGTCTAGTACTCAGTGCTCAGAAGTGTCCATTGCCATTATAACATACATTTGAAAAAAAAAATTGGCAGTTAAATCTAATACTTCTTATAGATTTTTTGATTAGGTAACTTTTAAAAATGGATTTTAATAAAAGTATTGTGACAATGGTGCCATGTTTTTCTGTTTTGTTTTTTAAATAGGTTAGGAAGGAAGATAAAACTTCATCATCAGTTTCAGATAAAGTTCTCTAATTGTTAAAAATGATTTCTAGTTGAAGAGTGTATCACTTTTAATTTGTAAAAATGTAACTGATCTCATAAGTGACAGCTTTTGATGAATTCTGAATCCTAAATTTAACAGAACTGTAGTCAGAAATGGTATGTTAACATTCTAAAACAAACTTTACTGAAAGAAGAAATTAAGTAAAAATTTTAATGTCATTAAATACTATGTTCTGTTGTGAGAGGGAAGTTCTGTATAAACTTTCAAAATCTGAATTGAAATCTTATCTTGTGGATTACCCCATTTTTTACACAGGAGAATGTGTAAATTTATTTAGGCAAATTACAGTGAGTATTAATTTTACCATTGTTGGCTAGTATTTTACTTTCAACCTTTATAGCGTGCAAGAAATTTTGTGAAATACTGGAAACATAAGTTGCTAGTCCCCCTATTGTGTTTTTCAGAAGTAAACCTCTCTAGAAGTGATTTCTAATCGTTATCGTTTAGGAAAAGCTAATATGGATGTTAATAGGTTATGGCTTAGTGTCTAGAAGGTACAAAATAAATCTGAAGAATGGAGTATGAAATACAGGTAGCTCATTTATTACACACGTGCCAGCTTTAGGAGATTGCTTTCTTCTTCACTTACCTAGCACTGATTACATAATTTAACCTCATTTGTAATAGTAACTGGCATATTCAGATGGAAGTTGAAGCCTATTAAATCAGATTGCAGAGTATACCTGCCATTAAACTATAGCTTTTTTAACCATGTTGATTGTCATGGTGACTAAGAACATAGATTCTAGAGCCAGAGCCCTGAGGTGGAATTCTCATTCTGCCACTATTTGTCTGTAACCCTGGGCAAGCTACCAGTATTCACTTCCTCAGTTTCACATCTCCTAAAATAAGACAGTAGTACCTACGTTATTGGGTCATTGTGAAAATTAAATGAGGTCTTACTTCATATATGTAAGACTTATAGAGTAAGCCTTTTAAAATGTCAACTGTAACTATTTTTACAATCCCCAAGAGATTGGATAATGAAAGTTGCTGTTAAGGCTTCACTTTTATCCTGTAAATTCAGAAGTTATTACAGAAAACACAAAAGTGAGTTTCCTTGTGATAAGTTCTGAAAACTTTTCCCCTCCTCCTTGTTTTCATTGCTTTCCCAGAGAAGTTAGAAGACTGAGTTAAAAAATTGTCAGTTTTTATTTTTTTAAATCAAGGAAAACACCATGGCCTTTTCACTTATTTATTTACCTAAGTATTTCCATGAAGTGTTTGCAATATAAACACTGTGGTATTGTGTTAATGCATGAGAACCAAAAAGTGGAACTGGCTAATCTGTTCTCACTTGATAAGCTGAGTGAAGCAGAAAATAAATGGCACAAATGAAAGAAACAGTAAATTAAAATTCAGATGACCATATAGGGATGGTAGATAAGCAAATGTTGGGATACAGGAGTTTTACTCTTTTATATAGCTAGTATTAAAACTGATTGAACCTTATAATATTTGCATATTTAATACCTTTGTACTATAATTTAAATTTTATTACCTTTACAATATGGCCACTATAAAACTTAAAAATTATCTTGTAATTATATGACTAAATACTATAATTTACTTGGTAGGTATAGAAATATTTTTATAAAATATATTCTTAATTATGTTTTATTTCTAAGTGGTTTACTAATTTAGATTTTACATATAAAATTAAATTGAAATTTAACTTTAATATCTCTTTTTCATTAAAATATTGTGGAACCATACTGTAATTTGTTACTGAGTGTAATTCTGTGTGAGACAAATCTGTTTTCAAAGGTATTTAGTTTGAATGGCTTTCAGATTTAATAGTAATAGTTTGCATATATTAAGACTATGAAGCACTTTTGTTTCTGTCAATTTATTTGATATTCACAACAAACATATAAGGTAACTTTATGAATTAATGATGAATCTGAGGTTAGAGAAACTGAGTTTTGTATATGGTCATTTCAAGGAAGTGGCAGATTAAGCATTGGAATGGAAGTTTGATTTAAATCTATTGTTTTCTACCACACCAGTGAGCCACATACCTTTCTTCTGTATTGAAAAAAAAGTAAAAGTAGTTCAGTTGTGTCCAGCTCTTTGCCATGGACTACCCCTGGACTCTAGTCTGCCAGGCTCCTCTGTCGATGGGATTCTCCAGGCAAGAATACTGGAGTGGGCTGCCATGCCCTCCTCCAGGGGACCTTCCCAACCGTCTGAGCCACCAGGGCAGCCACTGGCGAAGAACAATGACTGTCTCTTTTGCTCAGCTCATTATTGCTGCTTTTGGTGGTTTGGAGATATTTAATGTTGGTGAAGGAGCTGCCTAAACGTAAAACTTTCTGAAAAAATAAAAGTTCAAGAAGCTTTTGCTTCATAAAAATAATTTGTGATAGCTTTATTCTCCTATAATGAAAAAGAACCTTGGAACATTTTTTAAAATTATAAAACATAATTAAGGGCTTGCTATTTTATAATGTCCCAGCTGAAATAATATCAGAATATTCTCATGTCCTAATAGTTATGTTAAACTCATCTACTCAAATACATAGGGGAGTTTATGACTCTTTGTACTCAAGGCTTTTTAAATTGTCATGTTCATTTCCATTGATTTATATACTTCACAGATGTGTCCAGTCACAGAAAATTGGAATTATTTATAGAGTAATTTGAGATATTTCTGAAATTTCTCACTAAATAACTCAGTTACTGTCTTTCAGTATTTTGCTTTAAAACAACTTCAATATCTGTTTATAAGGGCTTCCTTGTAGGAAAAAAGGAATTTCAAATTGGTAGAACATCTATGTTGACAATTATAGGAATGTTCTGCAGTGGTTTTTAAGAAAAATTATAGCAGTCATTCTCAGGCCCCTCTATGCTGTTAAAAATTAAGAATCCTGAAGAGTTTTTGTTTCTGTGGGCGGTATCTGTTACTATATACTGTAAACCAAGAACATCGAAAAGTATAAAATATGTTTTTAAAACATATGAAACACTAATAATTTTAAAATATATTAATAAACACATAATTTTGAAATATATTTATTTCCACATAGTTAATTTCCTTGATTCTGAGAAAGCCAGAGTTTATTACCTTGGTTTATTTAGTCATTTAAACCATTAGTATTTTGTGCATATGTGCTAAGTCGCCTCAGTTGTATCTCTTTGTGACCCTATGGACTGTAGCCCACCAGGCTCCTCTGTCCATGGACTCTTCTAGCAAGAATACTGGAGTGGACTGCCCTTTGCTTCTCTGGGGATCTTCCTGACTGAGGGACTGAATTTGGATCTCCTGCATTGGCAGCAGGTTCTTTACCATTAGCGTCACCAGGGAAACCTTCTTGTTTAACATCCAATATTCATTTTGAATATTGAGGATTCTTGCTGACCCACAAAGACCAAGCTCTTTTTCCTGAGACCTCAAAATAAGACAATATTTTTACCTACTGTTTCCTAAGTATGTTAATATCTGTAGAAATTAATCTGAAACAGCACAGTAGGGGACAGAAATGACTGGCTTTCCTTTCTCTCTTTTTTTCTGGGGTGGGGGGAGTGCCATGCTGGGTCCCACCATCCACCATCCAGTTACGCAGTTGTTCACTTTCAGGGTTCATATAGAGCAATATCAGCATTGTTCACCTGAAGTCTCATTGAAAACTTTATCAACTAGAGTCCAGTGCGTATGTGCATTTCCTTTGCCTTTAATGTTATACTCTCCACTCATTTCCAAAGCTACTTAAGCCAGCACCTAATCTCTTGGGTTTATCTATTATTAAAATTTTTGGATGAATGAGTGGAATTTTTACTGAAGGCACTCTATTCTCTCTCCTCCCATCACTACCTGAACTATTCTTCTTTACCTCTACCTGAGATACTTTTTGCCCTAATATACCCAGCTCTCCACCTTGCCTGCTCCATTTATACTAATTTCTCACTCTTGATAATGCTGTTAATGAATGGAGTGTTTGATAGATAATAGAATTTTTTTTTGTTTTTTCATCCTGTAGATTTTCTTTCTAGTGGCTCTCTTTTAATATTTCTGGGAAATTTGCATAATTATAAAACATGTCTTTAAAAATGTTTTTTAAAGCTTTTAATATTTCAGTAGGGAGAGAGTATAATGTTAAGAGCTTAGCTTTTAGAATTATACAACCTGGGTTCAAATTCTGACTTGGTGAACCTAGATGTGCCTCAGTTCTCTCATATGTACAATGGAAATTTTTAAAATTATCTACCTAATAGAATTGATATGAAAGCTAAATGAGGTGATAGGCTTTAAGTGCTTTTAACAGTGCCTAGCACATAAGGAAGCATTTAATAAATGTGCCATTATTAAACACTAGTGCTATATGTATAAGTTATAGAAATGAACATTACATCAGAGTATTGTATTTCAGGTGGTTGCCATTTCAAAGTTTTGAGGATTACTTCAGGGGTTTTAAAGGTTAGAGTGACTATACTTTCTGGTTTGCCAGGAATGGTGATCCAGAAACATGCCTGTTTACTAGGAAGTGCCCCCCTTTTCACTTGCTAGAGTATTTTGGTTTGAAAGATAAATTATATGGTCACCTTATTTCCAAGGATTATAAAAGGTTGTCTGTATGTCTTTGACCAAGGCTACTATAAATGTCAGAGCAGGCAGGTGGGCGCTGGGAAGGAAGCATGCCTAAAAGAGTGCAGTGCTGCTCTGTTTCAGCTGCTTGTGGCCAAGGAGGATACGGGCCTGGTATAACCAGATTTTGATTTTTCAAGAGTAGGCGTAAATCTGGAGTTCTTATAATGATCTCCCAGTTTTTCATCATTGGCAGTTAATTCAGTTTTTCTAAAAGTATAAAATTTCATTGAACCATGTAAAGATCTATGCATTTTACTGTATGTAAATTGTATCAGTTTTTAAAATATATAGGTGAAATGGTGGTACTTACATATATGCCTGTGAGTTGCTCATTTCTGATATCTGATGATAGCTTAATGAAGAGTCAGTTCTTATGTGGTAACTTAACATGTAAGTGCCATTTAATATGGGTTAATATTTCAGACATTTATAGGTTTTAACTGTTACCATATGTATTAAAAAGTATATTAATAGTAAAAACTGTAAGACAGGAAAATCTTATAAAGTTGCTGCAAGGGAAATCGGGAAAGCACATTTAGATGGAGAAAACTGCAAAAGGTAGTGCCTAAGCTGCCTCTGTGAGTGCCTTTGAAATCTTTAGTGAATTAAAATTATTATGGAGTTTTTGAAGGCTAAATGAGTTACCTGTAATTGCAGTGGTGAAAATAAAAGTGAACATACTGTAGGCAAAAATTTTGGAGCCGCTGCTTCTGTTTAAAATGTGCTCCCAAATGGTTTTTCATAGTTTATTTAGACTCTTGTAACATGGTTTGGGCAACAAATTAAAAAAATTTTTTTTCCTTTAAGAGTGTTTTAAAGAAGTCATTCATATACGTCTGGATGAACTTCTTCGTGTTTTAAAGTCTGTAATGAATAAACATCAGAACCTCAATTCTGTCGATCTTCAAAATGCTGCAGAAATGCTTACCGCAAAAGTGAAAGGTAAGAAAGACACTATTAACTGTGGGTTCGCATGAGCAAAAAGGATCCACATGATACATTTTGGTTCATAATGTCTGTGGAGCCATCTCTCATTGCGCCTGTGTGATGTGTATCAGTAGGATACACACTGATATTTAAATATTCCTAAGTCACCCTGGAGAAGGGAATGGCAATCCACTCCAGTATTCTTGCCTGGAGAATTCCATGGTGGGCTACAGTCCATGGAGTTGCAAAGAGACGGACATGTCTGAGCAACTAACACACTAAGTCACATCTAAAACTCTTTCTGTCTTAAAAATTAAACTTTATTTGGCAGGAAACACTCTAAAAATACTAAGTGAAATTAACTAAACAACTGGCATTTAAAATTTTTGAGTTTTTTGAAAGTATGTATGCTCTTTTGAAATAAGTTACTGGTGCACAAAAAGTCTTTGTTATCTGAGGACAATTGATGCTGGAAAATGGCCGTTGGTAGTGACTCCACTTAAAGGGGGGAAACAAATGGAAAAAAGTAGACTTAATTGGTACCTTATTTTAAAATGTGGATAAATGAAACTAAAATCGTAGAATAAGTTTATCATATATGTGTATATAAATGTGTATGTATATATTACATGTGCTAAAAGAAATAAGAATTAGGACATTACCCTTTGATGAAATAATTTGGACCAAAAATTGTTAAAATCTATTATTCTAGGCTGCATTATATAGACTGAGAAAAATGAGACTAGAGACAAAGGAGTTCAGTTAGGAGATTATTGGAAATAATGGGCTGGATGAGGGTTGACGATCTGAGCTAAGGCAGAAGCTGGGATGTGGTAGAAGTAGAGTGTGGCTGTTACAGAAGAGGATGGCTGTTGATCTGATGGAACATAGGACAGGTTGAGTGTTAGGGATGGAGCTGAAGTTTGAAGTTGAAGATGTAGTGAACTTGGATTGTTGTTGACCTGAGTGGTGATGGAAGAGGATGACACCAACTCAGAGTGTGCAGACTGAGTAGAGAACTGAGTGTGAACTCCCAGGGACAGAGAGAAGATGAGAAACACAAAAGTAGGTAGACTATCTGGAGAAGGATGTTACGGAATTTTTAAAATGTTAGGTTCTAAGAAGTGATTGTCAGTGTTAAATGTTAACCTGATAGGTAATGCAAATTCAAATAGTTTAACAATTTAGTTTAACAATAGTTTAACTCACTAAAAGTGAGTCACCATGGCTTGAGTAATGAATTGAGGGGCTTTTTGGGGGAGAGGGATTACCTGTCCTGAGTCTCAAAGGTCAGGTGAACATTAACTGGGCTAGGGCAGGGATTGGAACTACAATTCTGGATGCTTGTAGAACTCTGGATGTGAAGAACATAATGTGATTGATATAGAGAGGGCAAAGGGCAAGTGTCAAGGGATTAGGCAGGAAGAGAAAAACCTTGTCAATACAATATAGTTCGTGTAATTAAGAACTGCCTTCCCTACTTTTTATGTAGATTTATCCTGTTTGCGTGGTTCTCTTTTTTTCTGTATCTCAAGCACTGGAAAAATATAGATGGTTTCAAAGTGGATAGCTTCTGCTGTGACTCTTAAAAATGCTTAGTAACCAAATTTGTTTTAAAATAGATAGTTTATAAGCGCAATTTAATGTAAGTTAGAGTAATTTGTGTCTATAGATAGTAAAATTCCCATGCTTGAAAATAAGGACCACAGTTCATTCAATTGTTGTCAGTAGCTATTGTGTGTAGTCAGGATGTCCTGGGGAAGGAGAGTGTCTGTGTATGGTTGATGTCCACATTCCAGAAACAGACTTAAAGAAAGTGACTTCTCCACTGCTTTACAGATCTTTTTTCTTTGCTGTAATGCAATTTTTTGAGTATTACTTCCCACTAAGAGTGTCTTTACCCTTGGAATGATTGTTACAGTCTTACTTTTGTGTTGGATGAAATTTTGAAGATTACTTTGTTATTGGGGAATGTATTGTTTCAGTAAGACTCCACTTAACTCTCTTTCAGTAGGACTCCATGACACTAGAAAACTAAAAATTGTGTTTTCTTTGGTGTAGGTTTTAAGTTTCTAAATGCCCCCCTTATATTATTGTTGAGGCCATCTAAAAATGTCATTGATACCTCAAATGAAAAATATTCAGTAACCTAGAAAATTGATGTCAAATTAGAGCTTATTTAATTCTTTCATTTCATCTTAATTTAGTTTTCAAACCCTGGAAAGGCCAGGATTTGAAGTGTAGAAACCATTTTTGAATATCATTGTTGTTGTTTAGTTGTTCAGTGGTGTTGGACTTCTTTGTGACCCCATGAACTGTAGCATGCCAGGCTCCTCTGTTCATGGAATTCCCCAAGCAAGAATACTGAAGTGGGTTGCCATTTCCTCCTCCAGGGGATCTTCCCGACCCAGGGATTGAACCCTAGTCTCCTGCTTGGCAGAAGGATTCTTTACGTTTGAGCCACCTGGGAAGCCCTAAAGACAGTTAGATCAGGGAGGTATAATTTTGTTTGTGCTGCCGAGGGTGTGAATGCATTAAATCTATGCATTTCCTGTGCATAGTAATAACAGTTGCATTGAAATAAAATGGAAATCCTTTAACTTCTCTTATTTTTTATTTTAAATGTGGGATTTACCTTTTAATAACCTTAAAAGAAAAATTCTTAGCTTTTCCTCATTCATTCTAATAGTGATTTGTATTTCCTGTGTCTTCTTGTTTCCAAGCAGGAAGCTCAGTCTGACAAAATATTTGCAATATGGTAAGAGAGATACAGCTTATTTGTGAAGTAGATAAAGACATCTTAGCACTCAGTAATTTATTGTGCATGTAGTAGTTGTGTTTTCATCATTTACAAGCATTTTGGTAAACCTCATTTGTAATATAAAAGGACAATTTTTAAGGTTTTTCATGATCTGTATTTTGCCCTATATTTAAAAATTGGCAAACAAGAAAAATAGGTTTTAATTATGTATTCAAAATTGTAGAAGCCTCACATGTTTTCTTTGTTTTGAAACTTAATTTTTTAATAGGCAGTTCATTCACATGATTCATAGTGCAAACAGTATAAAAAGGTATTCACTCAGTGAAGTGTTTTTCTACCTCAGACCTCAGCTACCCATTCCTTTCCCTAAATAAGCAACAACTATTACTGGTTTTTTATGTATCTTTCTGGAGACATATTACATATACAAAAGCAAATAACAGTACGTTCTGTTTCTTATGCAAAAGGTAACATTCTGCTCTTTGCTCATTGTTCTGAGTTAACTGTATATAAAAGGTCTTCTTTTGCTGTTATTTGTTTTTCAAAGCTGCATGATATTCTGTTATATTGATATACTATAATTAATTTAACCAGTTCACTACTAATAGATGTTCGGATTGTTTCTAATTTTTTTTATTACAAACAATACTTCAGTGAATGGCTTGTGTATATTCCTAGGTGGGTAGTTACTAGAACAGAGCACTTTTGCATCCATGTTTTCTATATTGCTAACATCCTCCATAGAGTTTCTGTCCTTCTGATAGTCATGCTGAAGAAGCTAATTTCATACACCTTTGCCAACAGAGCTGGTGACCAGACTTTGTTATCCAATCTGGTAGCAAAAACTGGTATCTCAGTATAGATTTGGTTTGCATTTCCCTCGTTTTCGGTATAGTTGAGTATCTTTTCATATGTTTCAGAGCCATTTGCACATCATTTTATGTGACTTGACTGTTGATTCAAATTTTTTTCTTGATGGTCTTTTTTTAGTACTGATTTAGTACTGATTTATCGGAAGGCAATGGCAACCCACTCCAGTACTCTTGCCTGGCAAATCCCATGGACGAAGGAGCCTGGTAGGCTGCAGTCCATGGGGTCGCTAAGGGTCGGACACGACTGAGAGACATCACTTTCACTTTTCACTTTCATGCTTTGGAGAAGGAAGTGGCAACCCACTCCAGTGTTCTTGCCTGGAGAATCCCAGGGACAGGGGAACCTGGTGGGCTGCCGTCTCTGAGATCGCAGAGTTGGACATGACTAAACCGACTTAGCAGCAGCAGTACTGATTTATAGAAACTCTGTATAAGTGAAATTAGTCCTTAATCTTTGATATAAGTTGCAGATTTTCTTTAGTTTGTTTTTATCTTTTGAGTTGCTTATTTTATTTTGCATCTATATCTCAATCTTTTGTATGTTTTTTGAGTATAAGGGAAGGATTTCCCTGCTTGGAGATTATAATAGCATTCGCCGTTGTTTTTTCTTCTAATGTTTTCATGGTGTTATTTATTTTAAATCTTTGGTACATTCTAGAGTCTCTATGTTTCTGGCTATAATTCCTATTTTCCCCATTGGTTTAAGATGCTATCTTTATCATAAATACTCTACATTGTCACATATTTAATATCTATTTCTAGAGTTTATTCTCTCCCCTTGATTTGTTTAGTTATGTGTCAATACCTTATTGTCTCCATTGTTTTATAGTGTTTTAGTGTCTGGTAGGGATAGCGCCTCTTTCCAATACTCTCTTTGTTCAGGATTTTATTTTTCCATAAGCACTTTTCAGTTGATTTGTCCTAGTTCTAAAAAATACGTGCTAGTATTTTGAAGCTGATTTGAATTAAATTTAAATTAATTTGTAATTAAATCTATAAACATAGATTATAGTTAACTTATAATTAAGTTTTAAATTAAATTAAGGAGCAATTTGTATATTCAGCATTTCTGAGATATAGGATGCATGTAAGTTCTTCAGGTTGTCTTTTGTTTCTCAGAAGCAATGTGAAGTTTTCATTTTATAAATCTTGTAGCTTTTCGTTTGTGTTTTTACAATTTTCCCCATGCAAATGGTGAAAATTTTCCATTTTATCTTTTAATTCAGCAGTTTTCAAACTTTGGCCTCTGATTTATGACATCACATTAATGAATTGTAGCCAGCATTTTTAAAATATGAAAGTGAATTGAAAAGACTTAAGGATGTTTCAGAAACTTTAAAAAATGTTATATAACTGTATATATAGTTATCTATTATATGTTTATGGTATACTTGGTCATGATGTGATGTGTATTTCTTACCAAAGGTTGGTTATTGTAAAATTGTTTGAAAGTTGCTGTTCTAGTAGAGTGTATGTATGAAAACTATTCATGTGTTTTCTTAAAGAGATACTTAATGTGTTTTAGTGCTCCTTGTTGTGACTTAATAGGGAACCCAAGGGAGATATTTAAACTTTGCGCAAAATTTTTTAAATTTGATTTTGAAGGTCAGCTAATAGGAGAGAGTGGAGACAGAGAGGCTAATTAGCAGGTTGTTAAATAGTTCAGACTAGTCGTAAAATGTTGTCTTCGAACTAAGGCAGTATCGATAGGAATGGGATGGAAGGAAAAAACTTTAGAGACATTTTGGAAGCAAAACTAATGAGCTAGGAAATGTATGGAAAAGAGTAGGCTTGAGGGGCAGAGCATATGAGAAGATGAGAGTTTGGTTTTGTACGTGCTGAGATTGCAGTGCTGGTGGGTGAAGACTAGAAAGGAGGGGGAGGAACGCATCAAACAGACCAGTGAAGCTCAGAGGGGAAACCTAGACCCGTGGTTTGAGGATTGTTTCCTTAAAGGTACTGAAAGTGGGTGAGATTCTGTGGGGATAATGTATAGAGAAGAAGGCCAAAATGAGAACTTCGGACTGAGTGGAAACAACTGTTTGAAGCACAAATTGTCTACAGATAGATGAAGAACATGAGGGTGCTCAGATTTACTAAACACCAAGTTCCACACCCTAGGTGCTTTACATTTGTTTTCTTAGTTCCTTTCATTTTACATATGAGAAATTGAAGTTACGTGATGTATCCAGAGTAAAACCAGAAGTGATATGGGTCAGATGTAAACTCAGGTTTGAACCTCTGAAGCTTTGCTTCCTCTAGTTAACTATAATATATTGCTTCTAAGAGAAATGCTTCAAGACAGAAGAAAGTGGTTAATACTTGTAGTAATAATAGCTGACATAATATATTGAGGATGTACTTACTGTTAAGCTCTTTACATGGATTACCCATTAATCTCTATCGGAAATTATTATATCAGCTCCTGTTTTGCAGATAAGAAAGCTGGGACATAGAGAGATTTGTCCAAAGTTACATATGTATTAAGTGGTAGGGTTGTTGAGAGTTGCAGAATGGTCAAATAGGATGAAAACTTAAAAGGAAAAAAAGACTTCTGAGTTTGACTAATGTAGTTGCAGATTACTGACAGTGTTGTTAAGTGGTAGTGAGTGAGACATTTATTGAGTATTTTCTATGTAAAAAGCTCTCTTCTATATTCATTCAGTCTTCACAGTGGTTCTCAAAATATGTATTATTATCCCCATTTTATAAATGAGGAAACTGAGGAACAGAACAATTAAGCTACTCAACCTCATAAGAGATAGATTTAGGATTTAACTGAGGCATACTGGCTTTGGAACCCGTCCTTTTAACCAGGGGTGCACAAACTATTTTACTACCAGTGAGCCAAATGTGACCTGCTGTCTGTTTTTGTAGGTGAAGTTTTATTAGAAACAACTACTATTATTTATGTTTGACTCCTTTATACAGAGTTGAATATAGTTGTAACAGATTGTATGACCTGAAAAGTCTAAAATATTTACTATCTGGTCCCTTACAGAAGGAGAAGGCAATGGCACCCCACTCCAGTACTCTTGCCTGGAAAATCCCATGGACAGAGGAGCCTGGTAGGGCTGCAGTCCATGGGGTAGCTAGGAGTTGGACACAACTAAGCAACTTCACTTTCACTTTTCACTTTCATGCACTGGAGAAGAAAATGGCAACCCACTCTGGTGGTCTTGCCTGGAGAATCCCAGGGATGGGAGAGCCTGGTGGGCTGCCGTTTATGGGGTCGCACAGAGTTGGACACGACTGAAGTGACTTAGCAGCAGCAGCCCCTTACAGAAAAAGTTTTCCAACCCCTGCTAACCATTAAACTGGATGAAAAGTCAAATCCTAGTGAATTCAGTCATTATCTATTTATAGAGGTTTGGCAGTAAAGAAATGCTGAATTAGGGTGATAGCTTTAAGGAGAAATATGGTAAATTTAATTTTTTCCCATAGGAAAGATTTGGGTATGTTGTTAGTATCATAAGAAATCTCAGCTAGTGGGAACTAGGGGAGCCTTGAGGGAGGAGGACAGAGGAGCCTGGTAGACTACAGTCCATGGGGTTGCAAAGAGTCGGACACGACTGAGCACAAGTGCAAGCAGTGGTGGTGTAGGGTTTTGGAGAATGCAGGGGAGAATGGGAAGATTTATTATTGGAAAGGAGCTGAAGATTATTCTTTGAAACCCAGGGCAGGAGCAAAAGAAGTGAAAGGATATTAGAGAGAGCTGTTTTGAAGTGGAGGCAAAGGCAGTAAGAGGAATTTTCAATAGATGGCTGTAACCTCATTTGAGTAGGGATGAAGGTAAGGACTGAAGATGGTTCAAATAATTGTCTTTTCACTACTTACAGTTATTTTTTGAAGTCTCCTAGTCCTGTTTAGTGTTTTGAAAAATATATTTATAAGAAAGGATGAATAATTACAGAATTCTGCCAAGTGTTATAAAGTATTTTTTTTCTTTTCTTTAAAGTCTAACATGTTAAAATTAGGAAATAGAAGTAGGCTTTACATTTTTTTCTGGTATTCCATTTTAAATTATGTTTGAAGTCTACTTTCCAGTGCAGTTTTTAAGACAGCATTATTGAGGTATAATTGACTTATAATAAACTGCACATACTTCAGTTAAGGGTACAATCTGATCAATTTTGATGTTCATACTCTTGTGAAACCATCACAGTCCAGGTGATGCGTGCCCCTTGGTAGTCCCTCCCTTCTGCACCTCTTTGTCCCCACCTTCACCAATATTGATACAGTGTATTTTCATTGTGTTCAGAATACTTCCTAATTTCCCTTTTTCTTCTTTGATCCATGGGGTTATTTAGAAATGTGTTCGTTTCCTAATATTTGAGGATTTTTACAGAGATTTTTATTGTTTAATTCCATCTAGTCACAGAACATATTTTGCCTGACCTGAATCCTTTTAAACCCACTGAGACTGGTTTTATGGCCCATAATATAGTCCATCTTTGTAAATTTACAATGTATGCTTGAAAAGAATATGCTGTCATTGGGTAGAGGTTCCTTAAATGTCCATTTCATCCATGTGGCTGATAGTATGGTTGAAGGCTTCCATATCCTTTACTGATTTTCTGTCTACGGGTTCTGTCAATTATTGAGAGAGGGTTTTTGAAATTTCTGACTGTAGTTGTGAATTTGTCTATTTCTCATTTCAATTCTATTAGTTTTTGTTTCATACATTTTGAAACTGTTAATTAGGTACATAAATGTATAAAATTATGTCCTCCTGATGAACTGACTCCATCATTATGAAATGGCCTTCTTTATCTCTGTTAGTTTCCTTTGCTCAGAAATCTGTGTGTGTTATGAGACAGTAAGTTTAGGGCAGTTGCAGAGCTTACCACGTTTGTTTCTTGTATGTTAGGATTTTTGTTCTTTGTTGCTTGATAGCTAGTGTCTTGAAAACTGTTGTTTCATATATTTTGTATGGATTTCTTTCAGCTGTTTAGGTTATATAAGGTACAACCTAAATTTTGAAAAAAATATTTTAAAAATTATTTGTGGTGGTTCTTAAGTTTTTCTTCATCTTTGTATCAGGAATATTTAGAGGAATATGATGAAAGGTGTGGACCTTAGCCCCTCGTTTCTATAAAATCTTGGTTGTAATTTCCTGAGGCTTCCAGATTTGAGGTTTTAATTCATCCCTTCTTAGGAATCCTGGCTTTCTAGAAAGCATTTTCAATTCTTGTTGCACATTAGATTCACATGGGAGAAATTTTGAACAAATATCTGTGCTTCACCAGGCTTTTAAAATCTGGATCTTGGATGGTGGGCCTCAGATTTTGTTTTTAAAGCTCCTCAAGTAAGTCTGATGTACAACCGAGCTTAAGAACAACTCTTGTTTTAAAACAAAGTATAGCTTCCTCTCCACTTGGTTTCTCATCTTCCAGTGATTGGCAGGGACCCTAGGGAGAGTGATTGGCAGGGACCCTAGGGAGGGTGATTGGCAGGGACCCTAGGGAGGGTGGGATACAAGGAGCCAGTTGCCCCTTAAACTCAGTCTGAGTAGAACGTGGTGCTTCGAACAGTTTACCCATTCAGCCCTCACGTTTTGTCTCTGTAAATTGTATCTGGGCTTTTAACAAAGGTGAGTAAAGACAAAGTTATAATAAGAAACCTTTTTCCAGTTATGTTTCCTAATTTTCTTTAACAAAATGCAAAATATTAGAATATCACTATGATAAACAAAAGACAGCTATATATCAATTAAATGGACCTCAGAGCCTAAGGACCTTACAAGAAATAAGGCTTTAAAAAGGAAGAAATAAGGAATTTAAGATTTTTTAAGTATTGGGTGTTGTTAATATGATATGCTTCGTGTATAGGTTTTATGCTATGTCAGATGTATATATGACTTTAGATATTGGTAATTTGTAGTGGAGAATGTACTTCATATTGACCTAAGTGGGTTACAGTGCATTTAACTGTTCTTTAAAAATGCCATAAAAAAATAAAATAAATAAATAAAAATGCCATGAAGCAATAAGCAAGAGAAAATAGCACAGAGCTCTCTTACTGAGAGAGGGCTGATGTAACGTAGTCTCCATGACTCAAGATCGAGTGATTTCACATTGAGTCACTTTTTGGATGTGCCAAATAATGCAGTGTGTGGAGGAGTCAGTTTGGAATGCCAGCTACTTTTATGCAAGGTGATTCTTTTGTGTGATTTCTTTAATGAAGAAATTGAACATCATATTATTTTGTTTATTAGGTTTTTTAGTTTCTGAATCTTCTAATGCTTCTAGAAAGTAATGGTGGGTTTTTATGGGATTAAATTACTTTGTATAAATCTAGTTTATTTTCCCCCTCATTTATTGTAATCCCTTTTCCCTACAGCTGTGAACTTCACAGAAGTAAATGAAGAAAACAAAAATGATCTCTTCAGAGAAGTGTTTTCTTCTATTGAAACTTTGGCCTTTACCTTTGGAAATATGTAAGTAGAGGACTGTCATTTCAAGAATTTAGGGCCTAAGTGTCTCAGTGAGAGTATGTGTCATGATAATTCAGTATGTGAAGCAAAGTAAAGTATTCACGAACATAAAATATTATCACAGCTTTGGAAACGCTATATCCTGTGTTGCTTTATTGCTGTATTTGGAGGTGTTTATAGCCATTCAGAAGCAGCATCCATTTGTGAGTGACTACTTAGTTTATGTGGATAGATTCTTAGGAGTTTATATCTAAGGCTCTTTTAATCTAGATGACGTGTTGAATGTACAGCTTGTGACAGAGCAATGTAATGACTTGTGTTTTGTCTTTGTGTTTTTAATTTCTGTTTCTTTTTTTTTTTAAACTTCCCCTGGATAGCTTGACAAACTTCCTTATGGGAGATGTAGGCAATGATTCATTATTGCGACTGCCTGTTTCTCAGGAAAGTAAGGTAGGCCAAGTTTATATGAAAGCAAAGACTTTAATATTTTTAACTTCCTATTTTAATAATATTCTAATCTTAATCTCAGCATTAGTCTTTGATAGTTTTTTAGTGTAGCAAGAAAAATAGCTCGGTTCATTTGAAATATAATTTATGGCCAGTTTTGCGGCCAAAAATTTAGTTGTACTTTTGAAGTGGAACTGTATCATTTTAAAAGAACATATCTGATAATTTTATAATGTCTTATGTAATGAATCTATATGTCGTATGATCCAAAATTTTAATCGGTAGTTCTTAGCCATTTTTCCTTCTTGATAGTGCCGCAGGTCTTAAAGACTGGTGAAAACTTAGAAAAATGATACAAGACGTGAAGAGGGTGTTAGTCTTTTCACCTGCCCTACAGTTTGTTACCATGAAACACCTCATTAACAAAACTGTAGGTCTTAATTCTCCCTGAGAGCATCGTTATCAGTATGTCAGAGAATTAGAGTTCTGATTCCTAGTTGAAGAAAAATACCTATAAACTAATAGAACATTAGGAATGTATCTAGAATATTGCTTTAAAGATTTATAGTAATTGTAGTAATATTTTCATTTGAGTAATATTTTTTCACCAAATGCAAGATATTTAAACAGACTGCATTAGGGACATATGTTGATCATTTCCTGTTAAGGATTTCCAAAAAGTATTGGAATTCAGATCCAAAAGGATTTCAACACATATTTGGAAATGTGCCAAGTACTTGTTATTATGTCAAAATAACATAAGAACTACAGCCTTTCTTAAATAATACAAAATGTGAATGACTACTTAAAGGCCATTTGTTATATGTACTACAGTATTTAGGGAAAAAAATGTGACATTCTGAAGTCATCCATTTGATGACTGAAGGAGGACAGTGTAGAAACCATATCAGAATTATGAAATATTTCTAGATCTTTAAAATATTATGCTGTTATTTTTTATTTTTCCTAAATTATATGTTTCAAGCTTGCTGCTAATTTAGAAAGTGTAATAAAACATTCTATCAGTGTAACAGGGGTCTAAATAATTTAAATTTTAGGTGTGAATCATATGTCCTATTCATGTGCTCCTGCTGTGGCCCATGTTTCTGTGCGTGAGTGTCTCATTGCAGTGGCTTCTCTTACTTCGGAGCACAGGCTCTAGGGCGTGCAGGCTACAGTAGTTGGGGTACACAGGCTTATTTGCTCCACGTGGTATGTGGGATCCTCCTGGATTAGGAATCGAACCCATGTCTTCTGCATTGGCAGGAGGATTATTTACCACTGAGCCACCAAGGAAGCCCCAAACCTACATCATCTTAATCTTTAAGATAGACTTATGAAGTGATATTCTTATCCTCATTTTATGAAGGGCCAGAAAACTTGAGTATAAATATGTAGCTCAGTGTCATATAGCTACTAAGTGATAGAGCTTGACTTCAAATGTAGGTTTTACATGATTCCTTTTGCATTGAATAATAAGCTCTCACAATTTTGGTAGATAACATTTTCCTGCCCTGTCTATTTCGTGTCACATGCTGTGCATTAAATTAAAATTTTAATTCTCATTTACATTAGCCACTTTTCAAATGCCACTTTTCAAAGGTAGCTGGTAGCTACTTTATTGGACAGTGCAGCTATGGAACATTTCCATCATCATAGAAAGTTCCACACTAAGCTGTCCAAAGGACTTTGCATGACATGCTTATCATATAATAAAATGGTAAAGGATGGCTGAAAGAGAGTGTCTTTGTCTTCTGTTTAGATAGCAGTCTATTTAGATTGCTTCTGTAACTTGCTGACTAATATTTTTGAGATCTTCAGGATTTAAAATTTTGAATGGATTCATTAATGCTGTTAGTAAACAAAGAGGTTTATTCATTCTTGGACCTTGAGAACTGCTGTTGTAAAAAGCTATATAGTTCTTATTAAATGTTGTGGCATTTAAACAGGCTTCTCAAGCTCTTTGAGTTCTAAATGCTTGAAATTCTTTAGTAGGAATTATCTCAGAGTAACAAGTTAGAGTGAAAAAACTTTGAAGCAAAGATCTGTTATCTTCTGCTGTAATCTTAAATTTGCTTTCTTCCCTTTTTAAAGTCTTTTGAAAGTGTTTCTGTGGAATCAGTGGACTCATCCAATGAAAAAGGTAATGCTTGAGGTACTTAAAACTTTAGTCAGACATTTTGCAGTTACTTTTGATAAATGTTTTGGATTACTTAATCTCCTTGCTTAGTAACTGAAAGTATTTATTTTAGACATAAGATGAATAATATGTAAAGTTTTACACATAAAACTTAAGGGGAAAAAACCTACTAGAGTAGATAGTGTGATGATAGAGACTGATCAACAATTATATAGGGTTTGTAACTTGATGAATAATAGAAATATGCATTAAGATTTTAAAATGTAATTGGAAATTATTTTCAATTCAAGCCATGACCCTTTGTTTCTGAATTTGTCACATTTTTTTCAACCAGTTTTCATTGAAAAACATCTTAGGATTTTAATGCTTCTTTAAAGGTTTCATGTTATGAGCTCATATTTAATATATACTTACCTTGACATTTTTTTTATTTTCAGGAAGTTTTTCTCCTATAGAATTAGACAGCATGCTGTTAAAAAACACTAATTCTATAGAACTGGCTTTGTCATATGCTAAAACATGGTCAAAATATACCAAGAACATAGTCTCATGGGTTGAAAAGAAGCTGAACTTGGGTGAGTTGCCCTTTGGGGCATCTGATTAACTCTGGAACATAAGAACTAAATTCTTTGTGATTCATTTTCTACAGACTGTAAATAATGATTCCAAATTAGTAGTGCTTTCATTAGTGAATAAAATCATTGTCCATTTTCTCATCTTGAAATAGGGAAGGCTCTCCTTAAAATAAATATTGTTTATTGAACATTGAACTGTGGACCAACCATTAGATCTGGGGACACCGCGACAGTGTACTGTCTTTGCCTTTAAAGAAGTTATACTCTAATGAGCAAAAAGAAATGCAATCAGATAATATAGTTAAAGGAGATAAAAAACAACTATCAGATAAAAATCTAGCTATCAGATCAGAAGGCAGTGGAAACATATATAAGGAACTTCTTGATAGCTAATATTTTCCTAGTGTTTTACAGTTAACAAGTGCTTTCACATCCATTTTCTGATTTAATCCTTACCAAAACCCTGGGATGTAGGCAAGACAAAATTCTTATTCCTGTTTAACAGAGGGGGTGAATGAGACAGGGAATTTGCCTAAGGTCAGCAGATTTGCCTAAGATCATATTAGTAACTGGCAAAACACAGAATTTACCCAAAACCTGTGCTCTATTACATTATTTGCCTTTAATATGGGATGCCCATCAGATTCACCTAAATAGCCTTAGAAACAGATAATAAACAGGTGTAGGCCCCAGTCCCCTAGAGAGGTGAAATCTATGCAAGTGTATTTTGAAAGTTTCCCAGTTGATTTTGATGAATAATTTCAATTAAGAATCATAGCTTCATACCATGATGCAAGGTAGTATTTGTGATCACTTTTTAATTGGGGAATTTTAAAAAAATTCCCTGGTGGCTCAGACGGTAAAGCGTCTGTCTACAATGCGGGAGACTCGGCTTCTATCCCTGGGTTGGGAAGATCCCCTGGAGAAGGAAATGACAGTCCACTCCAGGACTATTGCCTGGAAAATCCCATGGACAGAGGAGCTGGTAGGCTACAGTCCATGGGGTCGCAAAGAGTAGGACACGACTGAGTGACTTCACTTTCACTTTAATTGGGGGACTACAGATAATTTTAGAGTAGGGAGAAGAAAAAGTAAGTTGGACTTACCTTCTGATGCCTTCTTTGACCTTTTCAGAATTGGAGTCCACTAGAAATATTGTTAAGTTGGCAGAGGCAACTAGAGCTAACATTGGACTACAGGTAGGTGGTCAGTGAACTACTAGGGTTTTATACCAAGCGATTACTCAGCTCCTGATAATTCCATGTAAAATCAGAAAATTTTGTCCTTAATATAGGAAAGAACTTGAATGCTAAATAACCTTTTTATTGACAAGATAAAATCTTTTTAAACTTACAGAGATATTCATTATGAAGAAGCTAGGAAATTTACAATTTTATATATATATGAATATTATCTTGTTAGCTACTAATTTTGCTGACTAGTTTAAGAATTACTTATTAATTTTCTTCAGTATTTTTTCATATGGTCATACTTATGAATAGTCATTTTTCTGAAAAAAAATTTAAACTTAAAAATTTCTTTTTTTGAAGAAAGATAATGGAGGAGGATCTAGAACTCTAGTACATTTCTGTTGGAAAATTTTCTTTTCAATTTTAAATTCTAGGAGTTTATGCCACTGCAGTCTTTATTTACCAGTGCCCTTCTTAATGATATAGAGAGTAGTCACCTTTTACAACAAACAATTGCAGCTCTCCAAGCCAACAAATTTGTGCAGGTAAAAATTTATATATACACTATACTTTTTATTTTTTTAAACATCAGTGTACCTTTAGAAAACAGCTTTTTTCTCTCTCTTCTGTTTTTTGTGTTGTTGTTGTTGTTTTAAAATGCCCTTGGCAGCCTCTACTTGGGAGGAAAAATGAAATGGAAAAGCAAAGGAAAGAAATAAAAGAACTTTGGAAGCAGGAGCAAAATAAAATGGTTAGTATTATAATAGTTTCATCTATTTGCGAACACCTAAAAATCATGAGTAATCTGTCAGCATATATACCCTGGGAAGATGCATATCTTATTCTATAGTTTATCTAAAATGCAGTCGTAACTGTCTTGCTGAATATGCTAAAGAGATTTGTACATTAGGATTTTTCTTATTTTGTATTTAATACTCTTTATTCTGTGTAGCTTGAAACAGAGACTGCTCTTAAAAAGGCAAAATTGTTGTGTATGCAACGTCAAGATGAATATGAAAAAGCAAAATCTTCCATGTTTCGTGCAGAAGAAGAACATCTGAGCTCAAGTAGTGGATTAGTAAAAAATCTCAATAGGCAGCTAGAAAAGAAGCGAAGGCTGGAAGAGGAGGCTCTTCAAAAAGTAATCATCTTTTTTGTTATTTGTTACTATTGAATTAGCAATAATCTGCTAAGGCTTCAGTTCTCAAATTTTAACCTGCATCAGGACCACCTGGAAGAGTTGTCACAACAGACTGCTGGGCCATGTCCTCAGAATTTCTGATTTAGTAGGTCTGGAGTTGGCCCCAGACAACTTGGATCTCAAACAAGTGCCCAGGACTGCTGCTGCTGTTGCTGCTGGGGACCCACGCTTTGAGAACCACTGTGCTGAGAGATTTTTGCTTAGATTTTGAATATTGGGGTTTATTTGCGAAGAAAGTATCTCAGGGCAATCGTTTAATATTTTCTGCTTGATTGTTCAGGAGGTTCACCATTTAGGCAACTGGCTATATATGTGTACTTATTCTAGTACCTGCTAGCAAGACTAGGCAGAAGTTTTGTATTATTAATATTTATGAAGTATAATTGATAAATTCTGTAAGAAGATTATAGGAAATGATAAATATAAATAGAAAAGTTTATTAATGGACATTTATTTTATAGACAATGTACTAACTGTAAATTATACTTAACTATTCATAGAAGTCAGCTGTCCTTGAATTGTTGACCAAAACAGAATATTTCTCTTTAGGAATATTCTATCTAAAACATAGAATGTTTCAGAACTTTCATGCATAAGCCATAAGCCATTTCAATCATTTAAATTGAGCTTTACTAGAATAAGTATATTTATTTTAAAATATAGATTCAGTGAACCAGCGTCACTTTTTTCTCTGATAACTCCTAAAGGTAGAAGAAGCAAATGAACTCTACAAAGTGTGTGTGACAAATGTTGAAGAAAGACGAAATGATCTAGAAAATACCAAAAGAGAAGTTTTAACACAACTCCGTAAACTTGTTTTCCAGTGTGATCTTACCCTTAAAGCTGTAAGTAATTTCTTCAGTATTTCAAAGAGAAAAAAAAAGTCTGTACATCTGTAGATATACAGACTGTATAACCTCTAGAATACTTGATGAGTTGCAATTCTTACAGGATTTAATTTCTGAGATTATAGGAAAGTTTAGAGTTTGAAAGTAGACTCTCAGTTTTTAATTCCAGTATGTGGTTTGAGCTTTTATCTATTCTCTTCTCCATGGATTGATGATTTGTTTGGTTAAAACTGAAGGGTGAATGTTTGAAATTGCCTCTAAACCACTCTTTCTTGGGTTGACTAACAAAATGGATTTAATCCCTGAAACATCTATCAGCACATTGAGATCTGTTCTCCAGAATTTGAGTAAACTAAATATTGGAATTGAACCCAATGGTTTATTTGAAGACAAGGCATTCATGTATCTCTTTAAAATGGCTTTTATTAAAAATTTATGTGCAAAATACAGTCAACTTTCCATATTCATGGGTTCTACATGAGTGGATTCAACCAACTGTGGATTGAGAGTATTCAGGGAAAAAAAGATTTCCAGAAACTTCCAAAAAAGCAAAACTTGAATTTGTCTGCATTGGTAACTATCTACATAGCATTTAATTATATTTAATAGCTTTTTGAATAGCATTAGGTATTATAAATAATCTAGAGAAGATTTAAAGTCTGTAGAAGGTTATGCCTAATTTACATGCAAATACAGTACCATTTTATATAAGGAACTTATGCATCCATGGGTTTTTGGTATCCATGAGTGGTCCTGGAAACAATTCTCTTAGATACTGAGAGATGACTGTACTTGTTTTTGCCGTACGTTTCACAAGTTTTAAAGCATATATAAATTTCTGTAATCACTACCATCACAGTTAGGACTCGAAATAATTCTATCACTCCAATAAAATTTCCTCATGGTACCATTTGTAGTCACACTCTCCACCTATCCTTTATCCCTGGCAAGTATTGATCTGTACTCCATCTCTGTAGTTTGATCTTTTCCACAGTGTCCCATAAATTGAATTATAATATGTATCTTTTGAAGACTGGCTTCTTTTACTCAGCATAATGCTTTTGAGATTCATCAATGTTATGCATGTATCAATAATTCGTTTCTTTTTATTGCTGAGTAGTATTCCACTGTGTGACTATACTACAGTGTTTATTCCTTCACCAATTGGACAGTTGCAGTTTGGGGTAATTAAGAATAGAGTTACTATGAATATTCATTTACAGTTTTTGTGTGAATATAAGTTTTACATTTCTGGGGTAAACACCTAGGAGTGAGATTACTGGGTAGTATGGTAAATGTTTAATTTTGTTAAGAAATTGCCAAACTGTTTTTTAGAGTTTTTTCATTGTAACTAGCAATCTGCGAGAGTTGCCGTTGTTCTACATCCTTCACAACACTTGTCAGTTGTTGGTTTTTATATTTTAGCTGTTCTTAGGTATGTAGTGGTAGTGATTTTGTTTTGAGAATGACTTATGATATAGAGCATCTTTCAAAGGCTAAGTTTGCAATCTCTGTTTTGCCTGTTCTTTTGGATTGAGTTATTTTCTTATTGTTGAGTTTGCATATACTGTCTTCCAAGCTTGAAGCTTCTCTTTACTCTTTTAGCAGTGTCAGGGAACAAGAGTTTTAATTCTGATGGAATCTTACTTAACAGTTTCTCCTTTATGAGTCGTGCTCTTGGATGATACCCAAGAGTGCTCCATCTAACCCAAGATATCAGAGGCTTCTTTGGTTTTCTATAAAAATTTTATAGTTTGATATTGAGAAATGATCCATTTTGAGTTAATTTTTTATAAAGTGAAGTATAAATTGAAGTTCATTTTTTGCATATGGATGTTACGTGAAAATTATACTCATGGAACTTTATTTTATAGTGGTGACTGAATGTTGGCATGGAGAGGTCAGTGTCATTGAAAAATGGATTACCTAGATTTCCTGACAGAAGGTACCAGGATTGGTGAAGTAGAAGCACGAGGGAGGGGAGAAGCGAATATGAAGCCTTTATTAGGGTTTCTGAGGGAAAATCTAGGTAGGACAGGATAAGCAATATAGGATTGTCTAGTTTGAGTTATTCCAGTGGGCTTTGGGGAATAAGGATGGCCTGAAACAGGGAATAGGAATTGGTACCTGACCTGGGATGATTTAGGGCAGAGGAAAATACTGGCTTGGTGTGTGAGAGTTAGAGATGGTTGGAGTTGCATGTGAAAGACATGTGTGTTCCCCAGCTAAGAATTGGCTAGCATTCAGAAGAACAGAAGTCCCCAGTCAGCAAGTTTTTAAAGATATTAAATGATCATAAAATACAGAAAATAAAAAAGGTGATTAATACTTGTTTGCTTGTTCTATTACCATTTGTTGAAGACATTGTATCATCACCAGTGAATCGTCACCATTGAATTGCCTTTGAACCTTTGTCAAAACTCAATTGACCGTATTTTTATAGTTCTATTTCTAGATTCTCTATTTTGTTCTGTGGCTATATAATATATATGTATCCTTTTGTCAGAACACTATTATATTGATTACTGGTGTTGTCTAGCAAAGTCTTAAAATCAGTTACTATAAATCTTCCAGTTTTATTCTTGTCAGAATTGTTTTGAGTATTTAACTCTTATAAAAATGTTAGAATCAGTGTGTCTATATCTACAAAAAAAAAAATCTTGCTGACATTTGAATTGGAATTGCATTAAATTCAGCTTAGGGAGAATTGACTATATATGTATCATCCTAACTATGTATCAGTGCAGTTCAGTCGCTTAGTCGTGTCCGACTCTTTGCGACCCCATGAATTGCAGCACTCCAGGCCTCCCTGTCCATCACCAACTCCCGGAGTTCACTCAGACTCAGGTCCATCGAGTCCATGATGCCATCCAGCCATCTCATCCTCTGTCGTCCCCTTCTCCTCCTGCCCCCAATCGCTCAAACATCAGAGTCTTCTCCAATGAGTCAACTCTTTGCATGAAGTGGCCAAAGTACTGGAGTTTCAGCTTTAGCATCATTCCTTCCAAAGAAATCCCAGGGCTGATCTCCTTCAGAATGGACTGGTTGGATCTCCTTGCAGTCCAAGGGACTCTCAAGAGTCTTCTCCAACACCACAGTTCAAAAGCATCAATTCTTCGGCACTCAGCCTTCTTCACAGTCCAACTCTCACATCCATACATAACTATGTATAGAGTTCTCCAATCCATGAACACAGTATGTGTCTCCATTTATTTAGGTGTATGTTATTTTTAATCAGCACTTTGTAGTTTTTAGCGTTTCTTTCCCATGTTTTGTTAGATTTAAACCTATGTATGTATGTATTTATTTGAGGGGTTCATTGTTAATCTGATATAAATAAGTACATGATATTTGTGTACATGTGTATATATATCTATGCATACACACATGCTTATTTAATTTCAGATTCAGTTGTTCATTGTTACTGTTGAAAAATATGAGTTATTTTCGTATCTTGATCTTGTATTTTGCAACCATGCTAAATTCACTTATTACTTTTAGGAGCTTTTTTTGCAGAATCATAGGGTTTTCTTACATAAAAAAATCATGTTTTCTGCAAATAGGGACAGTTTTCTTTCTTTCCAAACGCTGTTCCTTTTTTTTTTTTTTCTTATTATACTGGCTAGATTTTAAAATTCATTGTTGAGTAGAAGTGGTGAGATAAGACATCTTTGTCTTAATCTTAGGAAGAAAACACTTAGTCTCTCACCATTAAACATGATAGCTGTAGGGTTTTTTAAAATACTTACTTTTAATTAATCTATTTGGCTGCACAGGGTCCTAGTTGCAGCATGAGGGATCCTCAGTCTTCATTGTGGTGTGTTGTTCAGTTGCTAAGTCATGTCTGACTGACTGTGACCCCATGGACTGCAACAAGCCAGGCTTCCCTGTCTTTCACTGTCTCCCACAGTTTGCTCAAATTCATGTCCATTAAGTTGGTGAGTCTGTCTACCCATCTCATCTTCTGCCGCCCTCTTCTCCTTTTGCCTTCAATCATGAGGTATCTTTAGTTGTGGCATGTGAACTCTTAGTTGCGGCAGGTGGGAAATGGTTCCCCTACCAAGGAGCAGACCCAGGCCCCCTGCATTGGCAATGCAGAGTCTTAGCCACTGGGCCACCAGAGAAGTCCTTGTAAGATTTGTTATTTTTTGAAGATACCTTTTATCATGTTAAGGAATTTCAATTTTTTTCTTACTGTTGAGAATTTTGTCATGAAAATATTGGGTTTTGTCATGATTTTTTTGCATCACTTGATGTGATAATAGAGTTTTTCTTCTTCAGTCTGTTAATATGATGAGTTACTTCATAATACTGATACTGATATTTAAGTTTTGATCTATCCTTGCATTCTTGGGATAAGCCACTCTTGTTTGTGACACATTGTTCCTTTTATAAATTGCTGGATTCAATTTGCTGATATTTTGTTTAATAGTTTTTTCTTCTCTGTTTATGAAAGATATTGGTATTATGTTTTTGTTTACTTTTTTTTTTTCCTTATACTGCCTTTATCTGATTTTGGAATCAGGGTAATTCTGACCTCATAAAATAAGTTGGGAAGTGTTGCTTCCTATTTTATTTTCTGGAAGAGATTGTATAGAATTGGTGTTATTTCTTTAAATGTTTGGTGGCATTTCCTGGTGAAAGTAGTTGGCTTGGAGTTTTCATTTTTTTGGAAAATCTTTCCCTGTGTATTCAGTTTCTTTTGATATAGGCCTGTTTGAATTAGTTCTTTTTACGTGGACTTTGGTGGCTTGCGGAGTTAGTTCCACCCTTTCATCTAAGTTACTGTATTTATGTGCATAGTGTTGTTTATGACTCTTGCCTCTCAGTGTCTCATTGAGCTGCAGTGATATCCTCTCTTTCCTCCCTGATGTTGGAAATTTGCGCCTTCTCTCTCACTTCCTCTCTCTTTGGTTAGTCTGCCTAGAGGTTTATAAATTTTGTTGATCTTTTCTGAGCGACAGCTTTAGCTTTCATTGGTTTTTCTCTACTTTTCTTTTTAAATTCTTTTTCTACTTTTTTTTTGTTCCTTTCTGCTTACTTTAGGTTTATTTTGCTTTTAGTTTCTTCAAGGTAGAAACTTAGATTGTTCATCAAGACCTCTCTACTTTTTTAAAATAAATAATGATTTTAATTTCTCTCTAAGCACTGCTTATCTACATCCCACAAATTTTGAATTTGGATTTTCATTTTTATACAATTCAAAATATTTTCTAATTTTCCTCAAGACTTTGATTTTACCTGTGGATATTGTAGAAGCTTGTTTAATTTCTAATTATTTGAGGATTTTCTGGACATTTTCCTGATATTGATTTTTAGTTTAATTCTGTTATAGTGAAACAAATACTTTATCTTGGTACTGTTCATGTATTCACTTCAAAGAATGTATATTCTGCTGTGGTTGGCTGGAGTAACCTATAAATGTAGATTAGTTCCTCTAGGTTTATGGTATTATTTATTTCTTCCATATCCTTGACGATTTACTGTTTCTGTCAATTACTGAGAAAGGAGTTTTGACGTTTTTAGCATACTATATATTTTTAATTCTTTCAGTTTTTCCTTTATATATTTTGAATATCTCAATTGCTTATATACACTAATGATTATTATATATTCTTGGTGAATTGGTCCTTTTATCTTTATGAAATGTGTCTTTTTATCCTGGTAATTTTTCTTGCCTTTTACTCTACATTATTTAATATTTATAGAAGTAGTTAAGGTTTCTTTTGAGCATTTTTAGCATGGTATATCTTTTCCCATTCTTTTACCTTTAACTTAAACATGTATTTTACATGAAGTTATTATAGCATAGTGTTCAGTGTTGACGTTTTAAAAATCTATTTTGATAATCTCCATCTTTTGAGTGGAATGGTTAGACCATTTATATTTAATGTTAAATATATGTGCAAATTTAGGCCTACTATTTTTTGTTTTCTGTTTGTACCTTATGTTTCCCTTCATCTGTTTCTCTTTTGATGCCTTTTTTGTATGAATCGATAATTTTTTAGAATTACATTTTAATTGATCTATTTATTTATTAAAGACTTAATTTAATGTTTTATTTATATATTAGAATTTTAATTTATCTAAAATGATTGTCTAAAGTTTAATTTATTGTATATATTCTATTGGGTCTTTGATTATATCTGTTCATTTGTATAGTGTTTTTTCTTTAAATGGCTGCACTAAGATTATAATGGCTGCATTTTCAGTTTACTTTGAACTAATATTTTACCAAGTTCAAATGGAATGTAAGAACTATACCACCATATAAGTTATTCATTTTTTGTTGTAGTTGATATCTACATACATTGTTGTATGATCTGGATACATTGAAAACCTCACCAGACAAACTTACAATTTTGGTTTTCAAAAGTCTCAAAGTTTAGAGAGTTTAAGAGAATAAAACTAGTCTTTGAATTTATCCAGATATTTACCATTTCTGTTATTATTCTTTCACTCTGAGGTTCCATCTTCTCTCCCGTATAATTTCTCTTTTGTCCAGAGAACTTCTTTTACCATTTATTTTATAGTTGGTCTACTGATGATGAATTCTCTTGGTTGTCTTTCATCTGAGAATGTCTATTTCATCTTCATGCATGAAGGATATTTTCACTGAATTTAGAATTCAGTTCTTTTAACACTTTATTTATAAAAATGTTATTCCACTGCCTCTGGCATCCAGAATTTCTATGCATAGAAACTTGAATCATTGTTGCCCTAATATGGAGCATATTGTTTTTCTTTGTCTGCTTGCAAAAATTTTTCTTTGTCTTTGGGTTTTAGCAGTTTGACTACAATATATTTGGATGTGGCTTTTGTTGAGTTTCTCCTGTTCTTGGATCTACAGATTTAACTCTTTCAATGTGTAAGAAGTATTTGGCTATTTTTCCTTCAGATTTTTTTTTTGGTAACAGTCCCTCGTCTTCTTCAAAGACTCTAAAGACTCAATGACAGACCTTTTGTTATTATCCCACATGTAGGACCTTTTTCCCCCAATTTTTTTTTCTCCTGATTGTTTATGTTGTTCTACTGATCTTTCTTCAAGCTCAGTGACTTTTTTTGTTGTTATCTCCATCTCCATTTTTCCATACAGTCAATCCACTGATTTTTTTTTGTTTGTTTTGGATATTTTTTTAGTAGTAAAATTTCCTCTTGTTTCTTTTTTATATCTTCAAATTCTCTGCTGAGACTTCAGTCTTTCCACATTTTGGTATTGTTGGCCCTTATTTCTTGAAATGTAATAATATCTGCTTTAAAGTCTATGATAATTCGAATAGCTGAGTCATCTCAGTGTTGGTATCTGTTTGTCTTTTTTCTTATGAGTTGTTGAGATTGTCCCGGTTCTTTGTATGACAAGTAATTTTGGATGATATCTTAGGCATTTTCAGTATTACCTTATGTGACTCTGGGTTTTCTTTATAACCTATATTGAATGTTGATTCTTAAAAAATTTAGCAGGCTTTTGATCTGGCTAGGTTCACTCTTTAACTAAAGACTCCCTTCTAGGCCTTCTGGCTGGGAAACTGAAGTCAGCCTAGTCTGCTGCTTTGAGAGCTGAGTTGGGGAAGGATAAAGAGAAAGAAACAACAGGAATTTCAGACTCCTCACTCTTCAGACTACAGTTACAGAAAAGAATTCCCTCAGCTTTAGATGTCTGTTCTGCTGCTACTGCCCTCACTCACACTGCCACAGGACTTCATCTTAGGGCTTGGGGCGAGAGAGAAGACAAACATACAAAAGAAACTAGAGAATTTCCCCAACTCTTTCAGTCACATATATTTGAGTAGGAGTAGTGTACTGACTGGGAAATACTAGCAGGAAAAAAATAATAGGAAGCATACCACGGATTGGTCAGAACTTGATTTGTAGTTTGTTTCCACAATCTACTTGCTGCCATTTACTTTTCAGAGCCCTCAGATAGCTAATCCCATGCATTCTGTCCAGGGTTTTTAGGGAAACTGAGAGACTTTGGAAGTGAGATTATTCCATTTGAATCACAAACCTTCCTTATAATATTTCTGGGTGTTTAAAATTGTATCTCATTTATTTATCAAATTCTGATTAATATGTGGTTAATTTACAGAGTCAATTTTAATAAAAATATTTAAAAGAATTACAAAATCCCAGGATTCAAAATTCCTGTGTAAGTTATTTAAGCCGACTTTTTACCTTTCACAAGTCCCTTTACCTCAAACAATAGCTAATGATAGTTAAGATTATGTGTTTGCCAGTGTATTGAGCTGTTTGTCTTCATTAACTCATTTAACTACCACAAATCATATTGGGTAACTATAATTGTTTTAAGCTCCATTTTACTGATGAGGAAACTAAAGTTTAGAAAATCTTTCTTCTTCAAGTGTATTCCTTGTACCAGTCACATTCTCATTACTTTGGAAGTACTATGAGGAATGCAGAATTTTGGATTTCAGTGTAGACTTTTGATATCAGAATCTGTATTTTGAACAGGATCCCCTACAAGATTTATTGCACATTAACTTTTTTGGAAACAAATGTTTAATGTAGTTATAAACAACTTGATATCAAAGTCACCCACCATATAAGTTGGAAAGCCAGACTTGAAGAATGACTTCAGAGCTGGTGCTTCTAAATACTATGCTATCTTGCCGTGAATGATTACGCAGCCTGGATTTGAACAACTCCAGAATTAGTATGACATGTATATTGAGCTTTAAAAAAAAAATCTGTTTTCTTGTAGACCTTTCAAGTTGTGCTGTATTGATATAATCCCTCTTCCACAAGATATCACTTTAAATATCTCTCCCTGGATTTTTTTTCAGACTAAATACCCTCAAATCTGACTACTGCATATAACATAGTTTTGAGTTCTCTCATGAGCTTAATCTTGTTTGTCTGCCTCCATCTAAAAAAGTGATGCTGTTTGGTGATCCAACAATTATGATTTCTTTTAATTTGATGTGATATAAATAAGAAGTTACCTAATTTTGTTGGAGAAGGAAATGGCAACCCATTCCAGTATTCTTGCCTGGAGAATCCCATGGAGCCTGGCAGACTGCAGTCTATGGGGTCGCAAGAGTTGGACCTGACTGAGCAACTAAGTACACAATTTTGAATATAACATTTGTATTTGTTAATGCCTATCGTTCAATTGCTAAGTTATGCCCAACTCTTTATGACCCCATTGACTGTAAATGCCAGCCTCCTCTGTCTGCCAGTATCTCTTGGAGTTTGCTCAAATTCATGTCCATTGAGTCAGTGATGCCATCTAACCATCTCATCCTCTGCTGCACCCTTCTCTTTTGCCTTTAATCTTTCTCAGCATCAGGGTCTTTTCCAGTGAGCCACCTGTTTGCATTAGGTGGCCAGAGATTTGGAGCTTCAGCTTCAACATCCGTCCTTCCAATGAATATTCAGGGTTGATTTCCTTTAGGATTGACTGGTTTGATCTCCTTGGAGTCTAAGGGACTCGGTAGGGTCTCTTCTCCAGCACCACACTTTGAAAGTATCAGTTCTTTGGCGCTCAGCCTTCTTTATTGTCCTACTCTCAACACCCATACTTGACTACTGGAAAAACCATAGCTTTAACTATATGGACCTTTGTCAGCATAGTGATGTCTCTGCTTTTTATAGCACTCTAGGTTTCTCATAGCTTTTCTTCCAAGGAACAAGCGTCTTTTAATTTCATGCCTGCAGTCACCATCTGCAGTGATTTTGAAGCCCAAGAAAGTAAAATCTGTCACTGTTTCCACTTTTTTCCTTTCTATTTGCCATGAAGTGTTGGGACCAAATGCCATGCTCTTAGTTTTTTAAATGTTGACTTTCAAGCCAGCTTTTTCACTCTCCTCTTTCACCCTCATCAAGAGGCACTTTAGTTCCTCTTCACTTTGTGCCTTTAGAGTTGTAATATGCATGATGATACCACTATTGTTATTGCCTACTATTTATTTAAAAGAAATATACCACAGATACCCGCTCTCAAGGAGTTTTAGCATTTATCTAGGGAGAGAGAATTAATACATCTGAAAAATTGTAGAGCAGTAGTTATCCATGTATAAAGTAGACTTTGAGGTACAAGTTCCCCAAACTTGAACAAATACACAAACTCCTGAAAATCACTATAGCATATAATGTATAGTCTGTTTATGGGAAGTTTCTCCCTATATATATTTGTGAGCAGAATTTCTTATTACTGGGGTTCTTTTGAACTGGTTTAATCGGTTTTACTCCTTCTCTATGACATAATTCACATGCAAATCTAAGCAGATACCAAATCCAGCATTCAGTTCTTGAATGTAGGTGCTTTTCCCCCAAGGTAACAGCCATAATTTTCTCAGATTTCTTTGTTTTCTTCTCCATCAGAGAAGAATTGGGGGATTTTTGGTGACTATTTTGGATCACCATCTCTCAAATTGTTTTCAAAAGAATTTTGTTCTCACTCTAGAATCTATTATTATTACATCTATCATTGAAAAGAAAACAAAGTCATCTGAAATATAAAGATGCTGGACACTCAGTTATATTCACTCACTATCTTAAGGAAAATACATAAATCAGTCCCAGAAAAATTGTAAGTTACATCATAAACATCAAGAATTACTCTGTATTGAATTAGGAAATGTTGAAGGATATGAGATGTAGGATAATTACATTACTTAGGGCATTTCCAGGCGGTCGAGTGGCTAGGACTCTGTGCTTTCCCTGAGGAGGGAAATGAGTTCAATCCCTGGTCTAGGAACTAAGATCCTGGAATACATGTATCTTGGCCCAAAAAAATTGCATTACTAAGTGAGAACAAGGAGAAATGACCAAACCAATTACCAAAGGCCTAATTAAATTAACGGACTTTGAAGGATGGGAAACATTAGCACAAGAGGTTTTCCTTTCCTTTGAAAGAATATTCATGAAAATTTTATCTTTTTAAAAAATGTAGGACAGAAATATTGAACAAAAAATTTTAGATTATTGCTAATGTATATGAGAGAAACTTTTCCCATTGATTGGAAATTATGAAATACTCTATTTCAGCAACTCTCAGAAAAATTTGTGCTAATCTGTATGCCCATGGAGTAACTAAAGATTAAATGTAGATGATGAAAGCTGGGCATAGAGTTGAAAATCCTCTGTTCTTGAGTGAGCAGTAACAGAAAACATGCAGGATTTCAGTATGGCCTTGACTGATAACACTTTCTACTATTATTCATTTGGTCATTTACCCTTTATGAAGCACTTAGGCCACTGTGCTGTTATTCATTGGGGACCTAGAAGAAAAGGACAAAGTCCCAGACTCAGGAGGGGATTAGGGGACAAAAAGATCTTAGAGACATGATTTTTGAAGTACCCATGAGCCACCCCAGTGAAGATTCCCAGCAAGTCCTGCAGGATCTACCCCATGGGGACTCCAATCTTCAGCATTTCTGTTAGGTGAGGGAGAAGACTGACTAATTTAGGGAAAAGAGATTTTAAGATTGGACTTCTGGTAAATATAAGGCTTTATTTATAAGTACCCATAGACAAACATCGGAGAAGGCAATGGCAACCCATTCCAGTACTCTTGCCTGGAAAATCCCATGGGCGGAGAAGCCTGGTAGGCTACAGTTCATGGGGTTGCTAAGAGTTGGACAGGACTGAGCGACTTCAGTTTCACTTTTCACTTTCATGCGTTGGAGAAGGTAATGGCAACCCACTCCAGTGTTCTTGCCTGGAGAATCCCAGGGACGGCGGAGCCTGGTGGGCTGCCATCTATGGGGTCTCACAGAGTCGGACACGACTGAAGCGACTTGGCAGCAGCAGCAGCAGCATAGACAAACATTAAGTGGATGAGTTGATTGATTATGCCTGTGTATTTATTTGACGTTTTTTAATTATTAGTGTTTCTAACTAGATTCATAAAGTTTATTAAAAAGTATTAAAAATGGACATACAATTACCTTTAGGATCAAGAGAGTTCAGTTCAGTTTACCATTAACCAGAGAATTCCCAGTTATAGCTAATTGTTGGACTTAAACTTTACCATCCACAATTTGAATGTCCTATGTTACTTGAAGGAGGAACAAGTGATTCTATTATGTGCACTTTTCAAATACTATTTATGCTGACTCCTAGTTATCCTTGGAGAATGCCTATCTACCTTGGAAAGGACTTAGAGTCTAATCAAAAGTTCAACATATCATCTGGTAATCAAAAGAGATGAAGAGGAAACATGGCAGTCTTTGAAATAACATTAAGCTGATCGAAATTTGGCATTCATTCACATTTCCCGCACAGAAGTGGGAGTGGCATTTAGAAAAGTCAGATCGTGTTATAAATTCTGTGCTGTGCTGTATGTTGTATTTGGTCGCTCAGTCATGTCTGACTCTTTGCAACCCCATGGACTGCAGCCTGGAAGGCTCTGACCATGGGGATTTTCCAGGCAAGAGTACTGGAGTGGCTTGCCATACCCTCCTCTAGGGGATCTTCCCAACCCAGGGATCGAACCCAGGTCTCCCACACTGCAGGTGGATTCTTTACCGAACTGAGTCACCAGGGAAGCCTCCACTGGTTTCCTGTTGTACCTTACCTTGGTTTAGATGCCGTCTTCCCTGTTTGGCTTTATCTCAAAGTGAAACTCCACACTGACCTTTCATCTGTTTCTTGCGCATGACAGGTTCGTTCGTACTCACTTTTGCCCTAGGGTCTTTGCACTATCTCTTCTGTTTGTATTGATTTTCTCCCTGGAACTTCTCAGTGGTTCTCTGTTATATCAGGTCCAGTTCAGACACTACCTCCTCAGAGAGTCGTTCACCAAACTGTCATATCAAAAGTACCCTTTTGCAAACACATAGCTGATCATATTCCATAACCTGACAATCTTATATCATGTTTGTAGCAGTTTTCAGTACCAGAAATTATCTTACTTAATTTGTCCTCTGTCTTCAACCCCCACCCTCAGGAAAATGCAAACTCTTATATGAGGACTGGGATTTCATCTATTTATTTGCTGTAATATACCCAAAACTTGGATTTTTATGCACATGAGAGTAGTTAATTCATGTACAGTTCTCAAGATGGACCTGGTATATTATAAACACTCTGTCTGCTTATTTCTTTTTTTGTTCCTATAAGTGGCAGTCGTGACAGTAGGCATGTTAGGCATTTGTAGAAATTCAATGGAATAATTATTTTGAATAGATTCAAGATAGTACCTAATTATAAAAACTGAGTGCTGTAGGACACATTATAAGTATAAAGCATTTCTATTTTTATAGGATTGAAGAAGTGAAACTCAAAATAATAGTGCTCTGATTGGAATTTTTCCTCCATGTTTTTCAGTGTAGACAGTTATGGTCAGACCATCAGAGTACAAAGCTGGGATCATCAGAAACACATCCATCTCCTAAAATTGTGAACCTGTAGGGACATGGGTTGTGTTTTTAAAACCTTTCAGATTAAAGCCAGCTTTGCTGGAAATGATTGCTCCTAGATACTTGATTAAAACTACTGTCCGCGCCCCTCCGCCCCAATTTAGTCCTTGTACAAAGTCAGGTGACATAGTGTGCTCATGATGATATTCACTGTTGAATTCTTCACTGTGTGGCCTTTTTCTTGGTACTGTTACTTGAAATAAATGTGTATGTACATAGCATTCTCTGTAGCATGACTCTTTCACCTTTTTGTTTTGTTTTGTTTGTGACCATAGGTAACAGTTAACCTCTTCCAGATGCAGCACCTGCAGGCTGCCTCCCTCTCAAGCAATTTGCAGTCTCTCTGTGATAGTGCCAAACTCTATGACCCAGGCCAAGAGTACAGTGAGTTTGTCAGGGCCACACATTCAGCTGAAGAGGAGAAAGTTGATGGGTGAGAATTAACATATAGAAGAAATTATTTCTAGATATAAAATCTTTATTGCTGAGTTTACTATCTGGTGTCAGGTGGTGTCGTTTCTAACACTGACAGCATTGACTTTGAAACTTTCTGAATTTTTAAAATATTTAAGATGTAATTGACTTAGAGTAAAGCTTTCCCTTTTGACACAGAGCTATTTGAGATTTAGAAATCCACACAGGTTATACTTGAAAAGTTTAACCATGTTATGAATAATTGACTGTATTTTTGCCCCTCTTTTTCAAGTTTCAACTGTAATAAATAAAAATGATTAATAAGTTTTGTTCACATCTTTTAAGAAGTTCAACTGTATAATATGTTTCTTAATATTTAGTTTATTTAATTACTCTGTTCATTAAATTAACAGATATTTCTGAAAATAAAATGGGCTTATGATTTGTCATTTTTCTGTATGAAGAATGTTATTTGGGTTTTCTTAGGAATGTAAATAAACAATTAAGCAGTCCTCCCATTTCTGGATACGGACCTTCTGACTCTCTAGAAGACGTCGCACGCCTTCCTGACAACTCTAATAAGGCTGAGGAGGACAGATGCTCTACCAGTGCAGACATGACAGGTAGCTTTCACACTGAAAAGGAGCTAATTCATGAAAGCCACAATTGTTTAAATGTGATCGTTAAATGAGTTGCAGGTCTGGAATTTAAAAATCAGGCCTTGAATTATAACCTTATGAAGCTTTAGTCATAGTTGTGAGCACTGTGCCTGTCAGCTGTATCACACTGTAGAGAAGTTTGACTTGTCTCGTTTTAAATAATGTCAGTATTTTGCCTTATGAAATTCATCTGTAGCCAAGTTTGACTTTAAATATTTTTTTCTTAAAGGTCCATCTTTTCTAAGGTCATGGACATTTGGAATGTTTAGTGATTCTGAGAGCACTGGGGGAAGCAGTGAATCTAGATCTCTGGATTCTGAATCTATAAGTCCAGGTACATAAGTATTAAGTCTGGAGTGAAAATTCAGTGAAAGATGAAAATATTCCTTTTTGGGGATATCTTAGCTACTTTATTTCCTTTTTCTTTTTTTTAAATTGAAGTATAGTTAATTTGCAATATTGTGTTAGTTTTAAATGTCCAGCAAAGTGAATAGGTTATACATATATTTAGGTATATATCTACATACTTTTTGGATTCCTTTCCATTATAGTTTATTACAAGATACTGAATATAGTTCATTGTGCTATACAGTAAATCCTTGTTGTTTATAACTATCTTATTTTTATAATGAACTGTCCCATAGAGAGAAATATGTACAGTTTAAATAAAAATCATAGAACAAACCCATATATATTCAACACCTAGCCTAACAAAACATTATGAGTATATTAGAAGGCCCCTGTGTATACCTCCTTGATAACCTTGCCTGTCACTCACCAGATGAACCATCATCCTGAATTTTGTTTATCTTTCCCTGGCTACTTTAAATATTTCAGTATTCATGTAGTTGAGCTTTGCCCTCTTTGGAATATTAGGCAGACAGAATCATATTGTTCTTTTGTGACCTCTTTTATGAATTCTGAGATTCCTATTGATGTGCGAGAAACTGTCTTTTATTTTATGCTATATGCTGTATAGTTTTCCATTTTGTGAACATAATTTATCTTCTATCTTTTGGGTTGTTTTGTAGTTAATCACTGTAATGAGTCATAAAATGAATACCAGTTCTTGTGCCTGTGATAACTTACTCATTTTTTATAAATGTGCTTTAAGGTACTTTGATAAAGATAATCTCATCCTCTTTAGAGAGGCAGAATAGATGTTTTGAATTCTCTCTTAATGGCTTCAAAGAGAATGACTTGTAATACAGCTAGCAAGAGAAGAATGGGTCATTTGAACCCTTGAGGTTATTGCTTGCCATGTTCTTTCTCCTTCACTCTTCTACCAAAGACTGCTCCAATCCTGTTCTTCCTGGCTAAGTTTCTTTCTCCTAGGATCTTGGCATTCCAGGAGATATGTTATAGGATTTAACCTTCCTCAAAATAAAAGACTAATGACTATTTCTTTGGTGTTCTACATAGTTCAGAAATTTTATTCATGTAAATATATCTTTGACTTTAAAGTTAGAAATGACTTCTGTGCAGCACTGAGGTTTACAGGCAGGTTGTCACCAACTAGTTTGAGGCCTACTTTAAAATTATTGCTGTTCAGGAACACTTTGGAGATGTGAGACTGACTAACTAACTGAATATTTATAATTAGCTTTATAAAAACAGGTTCTAGCTATTCCCATAAATTTAGACTCAGTCTAGAGCAAGCCCTAAATTATTTGGAATCCTGTAAGACTTCATGTGATAAAGATGAAAACTTGGAACCTGGTCACATGATAAATGGGTAAAGACCCAAGGATGCATAGCCTTGTGACAGCCATCCTCAGACACTGGAAGTGGAAAGGGATGAGAGTCAGAGTGCTTTGTGAGAAGACATGTGACCTGGGCTGGGATTTATAAGTGGTAGGTTTCTGCTCAGTAATGAAAGGAAGTCATTTTACAATTGCTGCTGCTGCTGCTGCTGCTTAGTTGCTAAGTCGTGTCTGAGTCTTTGCCACCCCATGAATTGGGTGTTTCCCATCGGGTTCCTCTGTCCTTGGGATTTATCAGGCAAGAATACTGAAGTGGGTCGCTATTCCCTATTCCAGGGGATCTTCCCGACCCAGGCGTTGAAACTCTATCTCCTGCTTGGCAGGGGGATTCTTTACCACTGAACCACCTTGGAAGCCCTTGTTTTACAGTTATAGTAGTTTTAAAATGAACATGTGGCTTCATGATCTCTTAGTCATTTGGGGACACATTCAAAAGAAAAACTAGATGACCACCTTTTAAGCATAGTTTGAAGAGGGGAAGGAATCTTTTGAGAGAGAGGAAGTGGTTTAAATAATTAGTGAAGTACATTCTAACTCTGAGCTGAAGACTCTTAAAGCCGTGAGTTAAATGTAAACTTCCACTTAGAGACAGCCCTGTTTGTAGGGTCAGCACGGAGCAAATAAACCTCATTACCTGGTTGGGCTGCTTCCAAACACGCTTTGAGACAACTGGCAGGTTCCTTGGCTGACAACTTATGTCATGAACTCTTAGCTGCTGGCCAGGATCGTTGTTCCTGGTTCCCAGGCTCCTGTCTTACTAGCAACATAAATGTGATGGTACTGTTATATTGCTGTGTTTGTAGATTTTTGTATATTTTATTATAGAAAGCTTTAGGGTACACTATATTTCTTTATCAATTCAACAAACAAGTAATGGCAGCTTTACTGTTCTGCCAGCTATTCTGTCAGATATTAGATATAAGGCTTGAATAGAAAATACTCTTTATTCTTGTAGAGTTTATAATCTCTAACATTGTCAGAAGTTGACAGTTGAGGTCTCATTGGAATGTGTGACCCTCAGTTTGTTTTAGATTTATTTGGAAAAGTCAGATTTGGCTCATTCTCTTTTGTTCTCAGTAATAAGTATTAGGATCCTGTGTATCCACAGTCTGAATGTTGATATTGTAGCTAATAAAATAGCATGACTTGCGTTATTCAAAAAATGCTGTCATCACCCATTCCTTAAACTCTCAATGACTTTCCTTTTAGGAGACTTTCATCGAAAACTTCCCCGAACCCCATCCAGTGGCACCATGTCTTCTGCAGATGATCTGGATGAGAGAGAGCCGCCCTCCCCTTCAGAAGCTGGTATTGCTCTCACCTGAATCACATTTCCCCTAAACTAGCTGAATCAGTAGCACTGCATGATATTAGGAAGAAGTAGTATGGTTTAAAGAATTACTTTACTGTGTATTAAACAAAAGGCATTATATTGACTTAGATATATCCCAACAAGTTATTTATGAGTTCATAGTGTATTAATCAAATGTTACAAATAAAAATATAAGAATAAGCAGGAAAACTATTAGAGCTAAAATGTGTTGGTGTGATGCTCAAATAGGCTAGATATTTTTAAAAATATATATTTATTTATTTTTGGCTACATTGGGTCTTAGTTGTGGTATGTGGGCTTGGTAGTTGCCCCACAGCATGTGGAATCTTAGTTCCCCCAACCAGGGATCAAACCTGCATCCCCTGCATTGGAACACAGATTCTTAATCATTGGACCACCAGAGAAGTCCAATAGGCTAGATATTTTTATCTTTTAGAAACTTTATAGCGACTTAATTGTTCAGAGTGTACAGAAGAAATTCTGTTCCTGAGAATTTCTATATGAGAAAATCCTCTTCAAAAGAAATAGTGTAAGAAGCTAGGCAGGAAAAGTAAATAAAATACACGTACTTCTTGAGGGCAGGGAAACCTATGTATATGGAAGGACATAAAAGAGCAGTCAGTTACGTTAATGGCTTCACTTGAGACCTCCAGATACTTATTTTGGCATCATTTTCTAAAATAATACATAATACCTGACCTCTGGTAGGATATTTATAGATAACTACTATTATCTATAATTTTATAATAAATCAAGTATAGCTTTATCTTTAATGCAAATAATCCTGACACACTAAACTCACAGAGCTAGTTTTCTTCCAAACTTTTATAAGGTCCTTCTCTAAGAATGTAATGGTGCCTGTGAAATGAAGGTCTTGTTAATAACTGTAAATCTTCTAATTCTGGAAACCTTGTGCCATGGTATTTTAGAAGTATGTTATTGGTTTGATGATGATTTTTACTCATAGCTTAAATGTTTGATGAATGTGTGCCTTATAGGGGATGTGTACATTGGATGCTTATTTTGATGTTACAGACTAAAGTCATAACTTTTTGTAATCTTATTTAAAAATCTTTTAAAGTGTAGTATCATGTGGTATAATTTTTTCTGTCTTGCTAACCATTCTTGTATACTACCCTGCTTCTGTTGGAAGGACCCAATTCTCTTGGAACATTTAAGAAAACGTTGATGTCAAAGGCAGCTCTCACTCACAAACTTCGCAAACTGAGATCCCCCACCAAGTGCAGGGATTGTGAAGGCATTGTGGTATTCCAGGGTGTTGAATGCGAAGAGGTAAGACCTTTCTGAAATTATATTAGCCCTTTTATCCTTTTTGCTTTATACTTTTTTGTTATTAATTTTACCAGTTAAGATCTTTTGCAAATGTATTTAAAAAAAATTGAACCACAGTGTTCCTTCTATAATTTTATATTTTATTTTGCTATCAAATGTATTTCAAACCCAAGTAATACCTTTTAAACTCATTTTTGTTATTTTATCACTCTACCTGTAGTTTGTCCTTTTGTGAACAGATTTAAGGTGAATTAACCATTTTAAACTGTCATTTTCTTGTAGTGTCTCCTTGTTTGTCACCGAAAGTGTTTGGAAAATTTAGTCATCATTTGTGGTCATCAGAAACTTATGGGGAAAATGCACTTATTTGGAGCAGAGTTCACACAAGTTGCAAGAAAGGAACCAGATGGCATCCCTTTTGTACTCAAAATGTGTGCCTCAGAGATCGAAAATAGAGCCTTGAGTCTACAGGTACATTATAATTTTTAAAGTTAATAATTTTAAAGCATAAATGTGATTTGTTCTAGTCATAAGGATACACTAAGGAGAACAATGCTCTCAGTTTTTACTAAGTAACTGAATTTATTCAGATTTATTTGAAAAATATTACCTTATTTGGTCCTAGTTTTTTCCCTAAAATATTAATAAGAATCAAAGTATGTTTAGCTATATGCATTTAACCATTTGTACTGAAGCAGAATATTTTGCAAAATTTTTTCTCTTTTCTCAAGGGAATTTATCGTGTATGTGGAAACAAAATCAAAACTGAAAAACTGTGTCAAGCCTTGGAAAATGGAATGCACTTAGTAGACATTTCAGAATTTAGCTCACATGATATCTGTGATGTCTTAAAATTATACCTTCGACAGGTAAAGTTTTTACCATTGACACTTACCATTAAATAGAGCAAAAATACAATTTGCAATTTGCTGATAGTGTTTGCTGCACACATTTTTCATTGATATAAACCATATCAATATCTTTCCAATTATTAAAGTACAGATCAAAGAGTGTATAAAATGTATGTACAATTTAAAGACCCATAATAATAAAAATCCTCATTTTCCATCACTTAGCTCCTTAAAATAGAATATTCCTGTACTTTGTAGAAGGCCCCTATATGCCACTCCACAGTTGCAGCCCGCAGCTCTACCCAGTGGTGTTTTGTAACAGTGTTAATACCTCCCTGTCTTTTCTTAACTGTTTTAATACCTGTTGTGTATTCCTAAATATTGTTCATATATTTAGGAATAGTGGTTTAGCCACAAAGTTGTGTCCAACTCTCCAGGCTGCTCTGCCCGTGGGATTTCCCAAGCAAGAATACTGGAGTGGGTTGCCATTTCCTTCTCCAAGGAGAATCTTCCCAATCCAGGGATCAAACCCAGGTCTCCTGCATTGAAGGCAGATTCTTTACCAACTGAGCCACAAGGGAAGCCTCACAATATATATACAACAGAATGTATCAAGTTCTAGAAAACTGAGTAGAAAGCATAAATCTAACTGTTTAAGGAAAGCTTACTATTCACACTGTTATATGAAGGATTCAGTAGTGGTTTGGCTTTAGTTTCACTGGTATTTTAAAATAGCTATTGGGGGAGGTTAGTGATCGAGGTGTGAATGCACTCAGGGAACACGAAGTTCACTATGGTTGGGGCATCAGTCAGGGATATCCTGTAAGCTTAGTACTGCAGGTTCAGCAGGAATGTGGTCAGCAGTGAAGTGCTTTATATTTTCTCTTTGTGCTCACTCTTGTACACGCTTGTTGCAGGAGTAGGTCCTGCTGTGGTGGATTAAGTGGCCATAGTGTCTCAGGCAGTAGCTCATGGAAGGGTTGCAGGAAGAATCAGCACTTTGTCATGATAAGCCAAGTTCAAAAGATCTGGGCCGGGGCCAGCTGCATTCAGTCCTTGGGTAAAGCTCTGTCCTTGAGTGAAAATGAAGACAGTTGCAGAGAGCATAGTAATGTTGGTCCGCAACGTGTCCATCTCAGGAGCTCTGTTCTTCTGGGTCCTTTTTAATATGGGAAGAGCTGTCATCCTGGGATCTCTCTTCTCCACTCTCTTCTGTGAGGAACACCTGTCTTCTGTGTCATGTCTTCTTGTTTTTAATTTATTCTCCTGTTTTGGGCAGGGCCATCCTGGAGCAAAGTGAACTAAGACTAAACATTTGAAACTGTTTTATCTGTAAATGTCTTTACTTTGCTTCCTTGAATAAGAATGGAAGAGTGGGTAGTAAGGAAGGTTATAATATTATAGGCTGGAAATTATTTTTCTTTGGAAATTTGAAGGCATTTTTTAAAATTGTTTTCTTTGAAGCCTAAAATCCTTCTCATTCCTGACTATTTATATGTAGCCTATTGTTTTCACTCTGAAAACTTGTAGAATCTTTTGCTATCTACTATCCTCAAATTTCACAGCCTATGCCTTGATATGGGTGTATTTTCATCCACTCTTTCAGGCACTCCACAGTTTCTGTCATTCTGCTTAGTTGTTCTTTAGTTCGTGGAACTTTGATTTTCTTGCTCTATTTCTCCCCTCTATTTCCTCTGTGTTTTTTTTTCTGGAACTTGCATTTGGATACAACTTGCATTGGTTCTCTAGCTTCCTTCCCTTTTCCCTATTCTTTCTTTCTTTTGTTTTTGTTTTCTTTTAATTCTGTCTAAAAAATTCCCTCAGCTTTATCTTGCATTCCTACTGTAAACTATTTCATTTCTGAGATCATGTGTTAATTTCCAAGAATTCTACTTTTTTGTCCCTTTTATAGCATTCTTTTTATTTTATTGAATGCAGTATTTCTTCTACCTGAAATATTCATAGTTTTTTTTTTTTAAAGAATTTTTTCTCTTCTCAGCTTCTAGCCCATCCTATAGAAATATAATATGGGCTTTATATGTAATATTTAATTTTCTAGTAGCCACATAAAAAGAAACAGAGAAGTTAAATTTTAATATTTCATTTAACAAATGGAAAGTATCTGAGCATCTAATGAGTAATTTTAAATAATTAATGAAATATTTACCTTTTGTGGAGTTTACTGGGTCTTTGAGATCTGGTGTGTATATTTCACTTAGAGCTCATGTCAGTTTGGAACAGCCATATGTCCCCTGCTCCGTAGCCATAATTGACTAGCAGCCACAATATTGACAGCAGAGTTGTAGGCCTTTGAGTTGGTTTTTTCCTATTTATTTTTATTTCTGTCTTCTATAGTTATCTCCTTAAAATGAAAGCTTTGGGAATTGAAATCTCTCTGGAAGCTTTTTTAATTGTGAACTATTTTAAAGATTTTATTGAAGTATCATTGATCTACAATGTTGTATTAATTTCTGCAAAGTGATTCCGTTTTTACATATATATATATGTATATATTCTTTTTATATTCTTTTCCATTATGGATTATCACAGAATATTGAATATGGTTCCCTGTGCTACTGTCTGGAAACTCTTGAATACATGAAGACTTTGAAGATTTTGAACTTTACTGTAGTGAGTGTAGTGTTATCTAAGAGGGCTGTTTGGGAAACACCTGGCATTCGTATGTCTAGGTCTTTGCTTGTGGGCTAATCTAATAGCACAGATAAGAGTCTTTCCCTGCCTATGGGTATGGTTCCAGAACTCTGGGAGCCTAGTTAGGTAAGAAGGCTTCAGCATGCATACAGTCACTAAATCCTTATTTAAGGAGTTACCCACCTGTTCCTTATGCTTGGCATTACCCTTCCAGAGACCCTCTGTTTTACACTGCCCAGAGAAGAAATTTCCAGTCTTCTGAGGTTGCTCAGGAGCATGAACTAGAGATAAAGATCTAGAATTCTAATGCTTTTTGGATAGCTCATGCTTCACCCAAATTAGAGGACCTAGTCTGACAATCCCTGAGTCTCCTTCAGTTCAGCTCAGTCGTGTCTGACTCTTTGCGACCCCATGGACTGCAGCACGCCAGGCCTCCCTGTCCATCACCAACTCCCGAAGTTTACTGAAAATCATGTCCACAGGGTCGGTGATGCCATCCAACCATCTCATCCTCTGTTGTCCCCTTCTTCTCCCGCCTTCAGTCTTTCCCAGCATCAGGGTCTTTTCAAATGAGTCAGCCCTTCACATCAGGTGGCCAAAGTATTGGAGTTTCAGCTTCAGCATCAGTCCTTCCAATGAATAGTTGGGACTGATTTCTTTTAGGATGGACTGGTTGGATCTCCTTGCAGTTCAAGGGACTCTCAAGAGTCTTCTCCAACACCACTGTTCAAAAGCATCAGTTCTTCGGCGCTCAGCTTTCTTTATAGTCCAACTCTCACATCCATACATGACTACTGGAAAAACCATAGCTTCAACTAGACAGACTTTTGTTGGCAAAGTAATGTCCCTGCTTTTTAATACACTGTCTAGGTTGGTCATAGCTTTTCTTCCAAGGAGCAAGTATCTTTTAATTTCATGGCTGCAATCACCATCTGCAGTGATTTTGGAGCCCAAAAAAATAAAGTCTGACACTGTTTCCACTGTTTTCCCAACTATTTGCATTGAAGTGATGAGATCAGATGCCATGATCTTAGTTTTCTGAATGTTAAGCCAACTTTTTCACTCTTCTCTTTTACTTTCATCAAGAGGCTCTTTAGTTCTTTGCTTTCTGCCATAAGGGTGGTGTCGTCTGCATATCTGAGGTTATTGATATTTCTCCCAGCAATCTTGATTCCATTTTGTGCTTCATCCAGCCCAGTGTTTCTTATGATGTACTCTGCATAGAAGTTAAATAAGCAGGGTGACAATATACAGCCTTAACATATTCCTTTCCTGATTTGGAACCAGTCTGTTGTTCCATGTCCAGTTCTAACTGTTGCTTCCTGACCTGCATACAGATTTCTCAAGAGGCAGAGTCTCCTTCAGTTCAGTTCAGTCGCTCAGTCGTGTCTGACTCTTTGCGACCCCATGAATCACAACACGCCAGGCCTCCCTGTCGATCACCAACTCCTGGAGTTCAGTCAAACTTACGTCCATTGAGTCGGTGATGCCATCCAGCCATCTCATCCTCTGTCATCCCCTTTTCCTCCTGCCCCCAATCCCTCCCATCATCAGAGTCTTTTCCAATGAGTTAACTCTTCGCATGAGGTGGCCAAAGTACTGGAGTTTCAGCTTTAGCATCATTCTTTCCAAAGAAATCCCAGGGCCGATCTCCTTGCAGTCCAAGGGACTCTCAAGAGTCTTCTCCAACACCACAGTTCAAAAGCATCAATTCTTCTGCACTCAGCTTTCTTCACAGTCCAACTCTCACATCCATACATGACCACTGGAAAAACCATAGCCTAGACTAGACGGACCTTTGTTGCCAAAGTAATGTCTCTGCTTTTCAACATTGCTCATAACTTTCCTTCCAAGGAGTAAGCATCTTTTAATTTCATGGCTGCAGTCACCATCTGAAGTGATTTTGGAGCCCCCAAAAATAAAGTCTGACACTGTTTCCACTGTTTCCCCATCTATTTGCCATGAAGTGATGGGACCAGATGCCATGATCTTCGTTTTCTGAATGTTGAGCTTTAAGCCAGCTTTTTCACTCTCCTCTTTCACTTTCATCAAGAGTCTCCTTAGGATCTGGTAAATCATATTGATTTTCTGTTTAGAATTTTAGCTTTCTTAGGAGTGCTAAGTCAGCACATGTTTATGTCCTCTTCAGCTTGTGAAATATTTTTTGTCTCCATCCCTGTTCTCTTAACTGTATGTCAGTTGGATTGTAGAAAGGAAAGAAATTAGTTACAAATTGGATGTACCATGTTAGCCCAGGAAACTTTTGATATCTCTTTAACCACATTTTATATGATTCTCAATTGAGAAATGGAGACAGTATTTTCAAATAACTTTTAATCTCACAATGAATCATCCTTTATTTCTTCTAGTCAGTCAGGGAGAGGAAATAAATGGGGTCAAATACTACCAGCTTTCAGTCTTCCCAGGTGGCTCAGTGGTAAAGAATCTACTTGCCAGTGCAGAAGATGCCAGAGATATGGGTTCAATCCCTGAGTCAAAAAGATCCCCTAGAGAAGGAAATGGCAACCCACTTCAATATTCTTGCCTGGGAAACCCCATGGACAGAAGAGCCTAGCGGGCTACAGTCCATGGAGGTTGTAAAGAGTTGGACATGAGCTGGCAGCTAAACCACAACAACATACCAGCTCTTGTTCTATGCTAGGAATACTATGGGACCAAAGCTTTAGTGTGGAAAGCCATGCTCAGTTCTTACAGTGTTAAGAGAATGGCCTTTATTTTACTCAATACTATGTGGGAAGTCTGAAGCTCCAAGAATGACCTTCTTCAGATCCTCAAATGGTAGAGGTAGAAATTGATCTTGATGCCTTCTTTGGGACCAGCAGAGGAAGCTGGAGAAGTAGGTGCCGACCTCACCACAGATAGTGTAAGACATCAGCTAGCAAGAGAGATGGTATATATTTTATCACCACACAGTGCAGTCATTGAAATCAGTTATGCCAGTAGACAGATCAAGGTGGTATGCCTGTGGACAGTTTGGGAGAGGAACTTTTATCTTTTGACCTTCTTATGGCAATTAAAGTGGTATTTAAAAATTAGATAACAAAATGTTGGCAGTGTCTTCTTGTTAAGTCATATTGTCTTTTGCTAATCTTCAGTCAGGTCCAGGTAAAACACAAGGACCTTATGGCATTTTGTTCTCTCTGTCTCCCATACAAACAGAAAATAAGTTTTTTCTATTTAATTTGATATATATTGTACATTATCCTGGATTTTTTTCAGTAAGATAGCTGAAGATCATGCTGACTTTGGGGCAGTCTTGAATGTAATTGGTATAGAGTATCAGTTTTAAAATCCCATCATGTAGCTTTAGGTTTAGAGTTTTACTTGATTACTAGTTAACTCATTTTTAATGTGGATATACTTATGGTGACTGTAGCCTGTATATCTATGGATATACTTATAGATCACACCTAGCAAACATATATACATTTCTTTTTTTCTTGTTCTAGAGTTTAATTTTTTTTCTTCTGGTTGTATTGAGATATAACTGACATACAGCACTGTATAAGTTTAAGGTGTACAGCATAACAGTTTGACTTCCATACATCATGAGACAATTATCACAATAAGTTTAGTGAAATCCATCATATGTAGATACAAGGTTAAAGAAATAGAAAAATATTTTTCCTTGTGATGAGACATTACGTACATTTCTAACTGTGGATTAACCTTAAGTCCTGTTACTCTAAAAAGGATGTGCTAAACCACTCAGTAGCTATTCAGTAAATTATTAACAGTGAAAAACATGAAAAGAATGATATTTCTAATGTAATGTTATTTCTTTAGCTCCCAGAACCATTTATTTTATTTCGATTGTACAAGGAATTTATGGACCTTGCAGTAGAAATCCAACATGTAAATGAAGAACAGGAGATGAAAAAGGATAACCCTGAGGACAAAAAATGGCCCAGTACATCTATAGAAATAAGCCGAATCCTTCTGAAAAGCAAGGACCTTCTAAGACAATTGCCAGCATCAAATTTTAACAGCCTTCATTACCTCATAGTTCATCTTAAGCGGTAAGAACTTTGAATAAGACAGGCATTGATTAATGGGTGGATAATGGGTCAGTTTTTTTGGTTTTGCTTTTATGGTTTATTTTTTTTAATTGTGGAAAAATACACATAACAAAAATTTACCCTTTTAGCCATTTTTAAGTGTACAGTTCAGTAGTATTAAGTACATTTCACATTCTTTTGGTATTGTTTTTAGACTGAATATTTCATTTCTAATATGTATGAGGGAAAGGGAGACACTTTGTATATGTTCTTGGAGCCAACATCTTTCCATCAGATGCGTGTTCTGTGCCAGGCTCTGGCTGGGGAAATAAGGATGCAAATGTCAGGTTTCTTTCGTGTATTCTGCTGTGAGCTTGAGGGGCAGACCCGCACAGAAGTGCAGTGCAGTGTCGTTCTTATTCTGAGGGTACTTTGCTTAGCATGCAGAGGAACATGGGGGAAGGGGTCATGAGTCAGAGACGGTAACCCTGAGCCAGATTTGAAGAATGGTTTGCTGATGTGCAAAAGGGCAGTCCAGGCAGAGACACAGGAGATCACTTTGCTTTGGGGGACATAAAAGTTCAGTTCGGCCACAGTCTAGCAAGCAGTAGCACAAAGTAAGCTAGGTGGAGTCCTAGTAGAGTCAGGCATGCCTGGCAGATGAATTGACTGTCTTCTTTCTGTGCTCACTAAAGGATTTGGGGCCAGGAATTTAACATGGTCAAGTTTGCCTGTTAGGTCTTTCTAGCAGCTATATCGAGAATGGCTTGGAGGAGAGGTACTTAATTACTTCAATTCAGGTCTCCTTGACTAGTCAGAGAAATAAAAGGTGGTGAGAACTTGAAGTAAGGCCAGAGCAGTGGGAATGGCAGTGGAGCAGCAGAGAGATCTTTAGGATCAGCTAGGCTTGAAGACTAGCTGTGGGCAGTGAGGCAGAGTTTCCACCATAGGTACCAGGGAGGATGTAATACATATTTACTAAGATAGGAGCAGTGTTAGGGGTATTTTTTTTTCTGCTGGTAAAACTCTACTGATTCCTTCTACTTATTTATATTTAATCCTAATACCATGAAACCCAACTTGCTATGTGGTCAGTATTTAAGCAAATAAGTAGATCCTTTTCCTAGATTTCAACCCATTTTTCCTCCACCTTTCCCAACCCATAATAAACTGCCATCAAGGAAATCTAATACAGCTTTATGTGTTCTTTGTCGCAGAGTTGTAGATCATTCGGAAGAAAACAAAATGAACTCCAGAAACTTGGGTGTGATATTCGGACCAAGTCTCCTTAGGCCAAGGCCCACAACGGCTCCTGTCACTATCTCCTCTATTGCTGACTATTCAAATCAAGCACGGTTGGTAGAGTTCCTCATTACCTACTCACAGAAGATCTTTGATGGGTCCCTGCAGCCACAAGATACAGCTGTATGTAGTGCAGGTGGCATCGCACTTCAGGTTGACCAAGGCTATCTTCCGAAGTCTCTGTTATCACCAGAAGAAAGAGATCCAGAACATTCTATGAAGTCATTGTTTTTCTCTTCAAAAGAAGTGAGTTTTGCTCATATGGAATTATGTGGGAACTTTGTAAAGTTTAATGTTGTAAGTTGAAAATCTTTGAACTGTTTATTCTGAAGTGTGTTTTGCTTCTTCAAGTTTAAAAACTTTCTTCTATCAACAGGATAGCCAAACTACAGAAAGTGAATGCAAAAGTTTTGAATCCACTCCATCATTTGAGGAATCAGAGCGAAAGCAAAATGCATTAGAAAAATGTGATGCATGTCTCATTGGTGAGTGGCCATGTAAAATGCATGCTTACTGACTTAAAACTGTCCCAGTAAACCATGATTAAAAGCCAAGGTGAGTGAAGTTGAAAGAAGTCAGAGGAAGAAAGTTCTTTAGTAAGTGCATCTTTTCCAGACGTTAAGAATGCCTTTTAGTGTACCTTGCATTTATATGAATGCCATTCTTTTCAGTAATCCTTATAAAAAGACATCTTGGAGTTGATAGGTGTGTTTTGTGCTCTTTCTGAAAATTTTTTTTATTTTTGCCATTAATGTATGTCAAGAATGCAGAAATGTTTTGAGTAGTATGATGATTCATTAGCATCTTCTGTAACCATAGATCATTGTATTGATCTTACTACTTGTAAGGAGTCACCTAGACTCCTCAAATTCAAAAATTTTAGATTCAAAAAACTCAGAAAAATTTTTTTCAAATGCCTTTTCATATCACCTGTCATTAACACATTGAGCACACATGGTATTTTTTTATTTCTTTGTCTGTAGTCATTCACTGTATATAATTTTAGTTGCAGTGATTGGTGGCATCCATTTGTGGAAAGGCTTTCATTTGTTACTATAATTCTGTACATCACTAAAGTGAACTTGCAGGTTTTTTTAAATGTAGTCATATATGTTAAATTTCATCTGTAATTAAATATTAATGATGACAGCCTGACAAAATCTGAAAAGCAACAGAACCTGCTCTGTGCTAGGCACTGTTCTTATTGTTTGATTCTGTTTATCTGATTTGATCTCAGAAACAGTTCTGTGCTGTAATATAGATAGTATTAACGCCTTTCAACCCATAACCTAATAATCTGAGAGAGGTTTAAATAGTGCCAGAGGTCATGCCCCTAATTGATTGTTCAGTATTTGAACCTACGTTCATGATAATTTCACTATTCCATTATCTAGGGCTCCCAGTTAGGAATGTCATTTTTTTAGTGCCTGTACCACTTCATTTATATAATAGATAAATGAACACTTTTCATGATTAGATCATTTAGGGCACATATCATCAAAGATACAAGTATGATTCCTTTTGACAGGTGAAGACACTGAGGGTCAGCAAGATTGCCTTGCCCAGTGCAAAAGGGGTAGAGTGGAGCTAAATCCAGATGCTGGGCTTCAGAGTCTGCACTCTTATCCATTACACTGTAGTTTTTTCCCTTAGAACTTAAGAATGCACTTTGGTGCCTGCAGTGGTTTGCAAAACGTCCTTTAGGATGTTCTATATACCTGGGGGGGAGGACCCGGGAAATCAAAATAAGAGAGCATTGCCCTGGAAGCCCAGGGAAGAGACGTTCACAGCAAGGAGCTATGGAGGAAGGTCAGATGAGGTGATAATTGTTAAGTCAGTCTGATGGGCTCCTGTCTCCAAACCACTCCTCAGAAGAGGAGCATGAGCAGAGGGCTGGAATTTATCAGAAACCGGGATGTTTTAGGGGAGATGCTGCCAAAAAAAGGACAGGGTTTGAAAAAGTTCAGGATTCTAGTTTGAGAAAACATGGACCATGGGTCCAGACTTGATAGAAGAGAGAGGGAAGAACATCTGGAAGTGAACAGTGAATAGGGAGAATGGCATTTTCCACTTAAAACTATTCAACTCAGGATGAATATTATAGTCCATTTATTAATTGATCATATAAGGGCCTCTAAGGCATTTAATATAATACGTTCTCACTGTGGGTTGAGTATAACTGTGAAAAGCAGATAGAGTTGGAAAAAGCCTTGGGATTCAGCATATACTTATATTTGGTTGGCATATAAATTGGTGTAACTTTTCTGAGGGTAACACGCCAATATCAGCCTGTTGAAATCATGACAACCCTTTTAGCCAGCACTTATGGAGAAGGAAATGGCAACCCACTCCATTATTCTTGCCTGGAGAATCCCATGGACGGAGGAGCTTGGTGGGCTACAGTCCACGGGTCGCAAAGAGTTGGACATGACTGAGCGACTTCACTTTCACTTTACTTTATTCATGGGCTTCCCTTGTGGCTCACCTGGTAAAGAATTCACCTGCAATGCAGAAGACCTGGGTTCAGTCCCGGGTTGGAAAGATCCCCTGGAGAAGGGAAAGGCTCCCCACTCCAGTAGTCTGACCTGGAGAATTCCATGGACTGTATAGTCCATGGAGTCATGAAGAGTTGGACACAACTGAGTGACTTTCACTTCACTTGTTCATACATAGCATATAAGCTATTCTACATCAGTAAGGATGTTTTTTTCCCCACAACCTGAAATGAATTTTGTAGCTATTTATTATATTTATTTAAATAAATATAGACTTCTAACATTTTAAATCAAAGTGTACCTTTAAAATTTTATGAGTATTTTACTCCTCTGCCTAGAAAACTAAAAAATGACACGGAGAAAATACATGAAGACTCTTGTTTTGAGAGGGCGTTCATCTCTAACTCATTTTGATACTCTTGTTAACTGTATACCATAAAGTGTGATTTTAAAATGAATCTCTTCCTTTACAGACAACAAAGGGCGTTTGCTTGTAGACCAAGAACTTGAGTCAGCATCAAAAAAGACAGAAGATGCTTGTAAAACCTCCAAGCTGCCTACTCTGAAGTCTGATAGGGAAATAAATGGTGTTGAGAGGCATCTTCCAAGGACCAGGATTAGACCTGTAAGTCTGCCAATAGACAAACTACTACTACTTGCTAGCTCTCCTACTGAGAGAAATGGCAGAAATATGGGAAATGTAAATTCAGACAAGCTTTGCAAGAATCCTATCTTTGAAGGAGTTAATAGAAAAGACACCACAACTGTTGTTTGTTCTAAATTTGATGGCTTTGATCAGCAGACTCTACAAAAAACTAGGGAGAAACAGTATGAACAAAATGACCTCACTGCAAAGACTGGAATGAGTGTGCCCAGTGCATTTCAGGAAAGAGGTGTAACACTGAACATCAGGAGCAGTGGGGACCACCCAGTCAGCATCACTCAGCCCAGTAAGCCATACACAGAACCTGTCAGGTCAGCAAGACAGGTGTCAGAGAGACGGTCCTCTGACTCCTGCCCTCCTGCTTCTGTCAGAGCACCCAGGACACTGCAGCCCCAGCACTGGACAACATTTTATAAACCACCTGCTCCTGCTGCTAGTGGGAGAGGGGATGAGGAGAAACCGGTGACACCCTCCGTAGCCGTGCCCCCTGGCACAACGCATGCTCCCCAGGAGCACGTGCTGAAATCAATTCCAGGGTCTGAAAATGCATCGGCTGAGCCTGTGCACCCAGTTAGTAGGCCTGAAGAGAAGGCTGAAGAGCGAGAGCAGCCTGATGTACCCACGGCGTGTCAGAGACCAAGGCTAAAACGAATGCAGCAGTTTGAAGACCTTGAAGATGAAATCCCACAGTTTGTGTAGGGTTGTCAGAATTCAGTTTTTTCTCTTTTTGTTGTTTTGTTTTGCGGTATTGTGTTTGTCTTCTGAAAGAAATTTTGCCAGGGCCTCTCTTGTATAGGATTGCTAAATTGTGGAGTTAGCTTTTTGTCATTGTACTGTGTTATCCTGTGTCAATTTTGTTGAATGGCAGAATGTTTTGATAGGGCCCACCTGTGCCTCACTGGAATTATATGTATTTTTGAAGTTGTGAATAAATAGACTCTAAAATTTTTTTAAAGTTCAGTTGATTCCCCATAATGTGGTCCATTTAAGTGCATCCCTAATATATGATATAGCTCTCAACTAATAGGTGCAATTGAGGGAAATCAGTTATTTTTTTGAAGTTGAAACTACATGCTTATTTATAAAAGGAATGTTTCTGAGTGCAAGTGCTTGAAAGATCTTTATTTGGGTATGATTGTTTTTTTCACACAATTTTATAGTGTATCTTTGACCATTTATGCTTTTATGGTAAGTGTGTAACATTTTATTTTGCAATTGGTGATTCACTTAACTTTTTCATATTTACATCATGGCCAAAAGGCTTGCAAATCTGTGTTTAATTCTATTTTAATTAATTGCCAAATTTTGCATGTGGTAGCCAGCTTAACTGTACAAAGAAAATACATTTAAACATGTTTCTAAGTTGTATAGTTTAGTCATGTCTTATTTGGTTTTAGATAGTACACATTTAATAATTTTTCACTTTTGGGCTTTGTTCTGCATAAACTTTTGTTCAACAGTTCTGAACCTTTTGATATTTTATATAATAGTCCAAAACAATGTTTTAAAATTCAGTGTATTTCCTTTTAATATTATCTGGATTTTTAAAAAAAACATTTCTTTTGTTTGAAGTGTTTTCACTTATGAATAATTTTATTTGCTTTTTCTACCTGGATTTATAACTATTGACCATGTATGATTCAGGTGAATCATACAGAGATTTAAAGTTGATTCTAAGAGTATAGTTCAATAAGCCTCAATGTTTGGAATTTGAGAAGGAGTGTAGATGATTGGATATATTTCATTTATATTTCCCAGTTTTTTAGAACTAGCTCAGTTCTGCTAGTTTCTTGGTTTTGTCATTTTGCATAAAATAGGATATAAAAGGGACAAAAAATAAAATAGCCTCTTTTTGTATGTGTGAATTATATTTGTAACAAATGCTTTTGTATGACCATGTTATACTTGATAAAAATATATATATTAACCTGTTAAATTATTTCAAGTTCTTGTGGTTTCTGTGAAATTGTTGCCACTTAGGGTGTAAGACTTTGAGGTTTATTAACCATTGGCTTAGTGGTAAACACTTGGAACTTATATTTCCTTTGACTGCAGCATAGAGTGCATTTTATGGGAAGTTGTTTTATAGTTTTATGTAACATTAAGGACTAGGGATAAAGAATTACCCACCCTTTTGTATTGGAGCCTTGTTTGTAGTCCTAATTGTTTTAAAAATGTAGAATTGTGTTGGTATGAAAACCTAAAAAGAACATAAGAGCCAATATTTAATTGCGTTCTTTCTGCATGCTATGAACTCTGCTGAGCTCCTTGTAAATTATTTCACGTTTACAGCAGCTTATAATGGGTAGGTAAGTACTTTATTATTCCCATGTTACAGATATGAAACTGATGTTTAAATGTACTCTGGGTTCCACAGACATAAAAGTTGGAGTCAGGTCTCAAACACAGGGCAGTCAGATACTGATGTAACGTTGGCACTCTTAACTACATAATTGCTAAGTAATATCAGGTAGTGTTTAACAATAGAAAATGCACCTTTGAAAATTTTTTTTTGTGGTAGAATATGCATAACATAGAATTTACCATTTTACCAAGTGTTAAATGTACAGTTCAGTGCCATTAAGTACACTCATGTTGTTCTGCAACCATGACCACTATCCATGTCTAAAATTTTCTCATCATTTCATGACTCAGAAAATGTGCTTTTTAAATTTTTAGACTTTTTATTCATAATTTTTTCATGATGTTCATAGAGTTTTAGGTTTATTTTAAAAATTTTCCCTTTAGCATATAACCCCCCCTAATTCACATCTCAACACTAAGTTATCTTCTTTGTTTTTCCTTTGTGGACCAGGTAAAAAGAAGAGTAGGGTACACTACAGGTTGCTTCCCTGGGGGCTCAGTGGTAAAGAATCCACCTGCCAGTGTAAGAGATGCAGGTTCAATCCCTGGTTTGGGAGGATGCCCTGGAGAAGGAAATGGCAACCCACTCCAATATTCTTGCCTGGGAAATCCCACTGGCAAAGGAGCCTGATGGGATTACAGTCCATGGGGTCACAGAAGAGTCAGACACGACCTAGTGCCTAGGCAACAACGCCACCACGGGATAAAGTCCTCAGGTGGGATATCCCTTAGGCTAATCCTACTAGAAACTACTAGGAAATCACATCCAGGTTTTCAAGTCTTTTATCTTTTTTCCTAAGGAGCACAAAGCAGATACAGCAACTTTGGAAATGGAATGTCATGAGTGACCTGTGCCTTCCGCCACATTTGTTTAAGGAATACCAGCCAGTGACCTTTCACTCAGTAGAAAATGTACTTTTAAACTCTTGCTCAGTTGTGTCCGACTCTTTGAGACCCCATGGACTGTAGTCCACCCGGCTCCTCTGTCCTTGGAATTTTCCAGGCAAGAATACTGGAGTGGGTTGCCATTTCCTCCTCCAGGGGAACTTCCTGGCCCAGGGATCGAACCCGGGTCTGTTGCATCTCCTGCATTGGCAGGCTTATTACTGCATAAACTCTTAATTTTCTTTTAATCTACTGAGACAAGCCAAAGAGTATTTCATCAACAAGTGGCCTCTCTGTTTCCCCTCAATTTTTAAGCCTCACAAGTTAAAGTTCCACTTCTGGCTCCTGTCTGTCTTGAGGGCTCTCTGGCATCTTGTCCAGCTAAAGCTATCAGTCTGTAGATGTTTTGTGGTTTCCTAGGACATTAACAAGTATCTCTTAGGATGTTGCTGTTTCCAGAGTACCTACAACATCCACTATGCTCTGCTACCCAGTAGTGTGGTGGCAGTCATTCATTAGAAGTTGTTTTATGTCACATGGAAAGAATGTGAGCCTAGGGAAAAGGCAAGAGTTGGGAGTCCTTTAAGAGCTGCCAGACCACCAGAAAGCTTGTGGAAAGCATACTGTTCAAAATTCCAAGAAGTCACTTGTGAAGGGTTGATCATAACTTCCCTAGATAGACTTGTTTTATGATGGTGTGAGCACTCACATAGAGCCAGACATCCTGGAATGCGAAGTCAAGTGGGCCTTAGGAAGCATCACTACAAACAAAGGTAGTGGAGGTGATGCAATTCCAGTTGAGCTATTTCAAATCCTAAAAGATGATGCTGTGAAAGTGCTGCACTCAATATGCCAGCAAATCTGGAAAACTCAACAGTGGCCACAGGACTGGGAAAGGTCAGCTTTCAATTCCAATCCCAAAGAAAGGCAATGCCAAAGAAGGTTCAAATGACCATACAATTGCACTCATCTCACACACTAGCAAAGCAATGCTCAAAATTCTCCAAGCTAGGCTTCAACAGTACATGAACCATGAACTTCCAGATGTTCAAGCTGGATTTAGAAAAGGCAGAAGAACCAGAGATCAAATTGCCAACATCTGTTGGGTCATAGAAAAAGCAAAAGAGTTGCATTAACTATGCCAAAGCCATTGACTGTGTGGATCACAACAAACTGGAAAATTCTTAAAGAGATGAGAATACCAGACCACCTTCCCTGCCTTCTGAGAAATCTGTAAGCAGATCAAGAAGCAACAGAACCAGACATGGAACAACAGACTGGTTCCAAATTGGGAAAGGAGTCCAATAAGGCTGTATATTGTCACCCTGCCTATTTAACTTATATGCATAGTACATCATGAGAAATGCTGGATTGGACGAAGCACAAGCTGGAATCAAGATTGCTGGGAGAAATGTCAATAACCTCAGATATGCAGATGACACCACCCTTATGGCAGAAAGCAAAGAACTTAGTCTCTTGATGAAAGTGAAAGAGGAGAGTGAAAAAGTTGGCTGAAAGCTCAATGTTCAGAGAACTAAGATCATGGCATCTGGTCCCATTACTTCATGGCAAATAGATGGGGAAACAATGGAAACAGTGAGAGACTTTATTTTGGGGGGCTCCAAAATCACTGCAGATGGTGACTGTATCTGTGAAATTAGAAGACACTTGCTTCTGGGAAGAAAAGCTATCACCAACCTAGATGCATATTAAAAAGCGGGGACATTACTTTGCCAACAAAGGTCCGTCTAGTTAAGGCTATGGTTTTCCAGTAGTCATGTATGGATGTGAGAATTGGACTATAAAGAAAGCTGAGTGCCAAAGAATTGATGCTTTTGAACTGTGGTGTTGGAGAAGACTCTTGAGAGTCCCTTGGACTGCAACGAGATCAAACCAGCCATTCCTAAAGGAAATTAATCCTGAATATTCATTGGAAGGACTGATGCTGAAGCTGAAACTCCAATACTTTGGCCACCTGATGCAAAGAGCTGACTCATTGGAAAAGACCCTGATGCTGGGAAAGATTGAAGGCGGGAGGAGAAGGGGACGACAGAGGATGAGATGGTTGGATGGCATCACTGACTCTATGGACGTGATTTTGAGGAAGTTGGTGATAGACAGGGAGGCCTGGTGTGCTGCAGTCCATGGGGTCACAAAGAGTCAGAGACGACTGAGCAACTGAACTGAACATGCTGAGAACTTAATTAGAATTTATGTGTATTTAAAATTACTTTGAGTGCACATTTAAAATTACTTTTGGCAACAGAGAAGAAGATATGATCCTTGAAAGGGACTTGTTGCCTAGAGATCTCAAAAGCAAATAGAATCATACATTCTTGATTTTAAAAATTTGAAGAATTAACAAAATATACAGAAGATCTTTGTGGAAAAAATTTTAGACTATATCAAGAGGCATTGAGGGAGGTCTTAAATGTTATAACATTATATAACTGATATATGGATTGGAAGTCACAATATTGTAAAGATATTCATTTACCTTATTGATAGATTCATTGTGATCCCATCCAATATAATTTTTGAACCATCTGAAGGTTGTATAATGATGACCCATTAACACTGCTTGAGTGATACTTTCTTAAAACAAGAATACTCCTGCATAACCATAGTATGACCATCAAAATCAGATTAACATTGACATATGGAAATGGCAAACAGCTCCAGTATTCTTGCCTGGAAAATCCCATGGGCAGAGGAGCCTGGCAGCTACAGTCCATGGGGTCGCAATAACGGACATGACTTAGCGACTAAATCACCATGACTTCTAACCAACAAACCACGTTCAGATTTTGCCAGTTGCCCCAATAATGTTCCTCTCTGCTCTAGTATCCCACCTAGTCCAGGATCTCATGGTGCATTTTAGTTGTCCTTTTTTCCTTTTCAATACGAAACAATTTTTCAGTCTTTTCTTTCATGACTTTGACAGTTTGGAAAAATATAGGCCAAGTACTTTGTATAAATGCCTCTCAGTTTGAGTTTATCTAATCTTTCCTCATGATTAAACTCAGGATATATACATTTTTCCCCCCAGAAATACCACAGAAATGGTATTGTATTCTTTTCACTATATCATATCAGGTAGTGTACCATGTCAAGTTGTCCCATTGCTAATAATACTAACTTTGATCACTTGGTTAGGATAGTGTCTATCAAGTTTCTCCATTGTAAAAGTTAAAAGAACTTTGTGAGAAGATTCTTTGAGACTGTGTGAGTGTCCTTTTTTTTCATTAGATTGTCACCAATTAGAGTCCAATAACACTTCTTGCCTGAATCAGTTATTACTATTGTGGCTGTCAAATGGTGGGTTCATTCTTTCTTATGTTTTGACTGATGTTTGCTCATTTGTTTATCCATCTCTATTAGCAGACTCAGATTCCTGCTTTATACAGTAAGTTACAATACATTACTGTCATTTATTTTGATACTGAACTTTCCCTAGACTTGGTCTCTTGAAATTCAAGCTCACATCTCTGTCCTTTTGACTCTTTAAGCTTTTGTTTTTGGCGCATCAAGGTGTCCCAAGCTTAAAGTACTTTTTTCCCCTCCCGCCTTAGTCATACTTCCAAGGACCTCTGGTTCCTTTAAATGGAGAGTAGTATATGGAAACCAAGAGCTGAGAAATACTTCTTGCTACTCACAAGTCATTGGTTTTAAGCATGATTGATGGACAGATTAAAAAGATACATGCATGTATACAGTATATGTATTTCTATCATATAAATTGAAACCCTTGACTTCACATTGATACCTTCATTTCTAATTCAGTATGTCAGGGTTTAATCTAGTCTTTTCCTTTCTATACTTGTAACTCTTTCTCTCATAGTGAAAAACCTGACTCCCATAATTCTAAATACATTATTTGCTTACTCTTCATGTTCCAACCTCCTGCCAGCACTAGCTGCTGCATTGATTCACTAGCCCCAGATATGTCAAGTAAGTCCTCAGCCACTGCTGCACTGGTCCTGACCACACTGCTCCCTAACATGCCACTCAGAGCCCTAGCTTCAACTACAAGGAAGACCAAGCCAGCTGAATCCTTGACTCCAGTGATGTCAACCCTAACCATGACATTTTAATTCCAGATCTTGGTCATCTGGCTGAATTGACCCCAACCTAAAAGGAAGGAAGGGACAAATTCATGATCTTTTGATAAAGAGCAGCTATTAAAGGCTGTACACTATCACTCTGCTTATTTAACTTCTATGCAGAGTACATCATGCAAAATCCTGGGCTGCATAAATATCAAGCTGGAATCAAGATTGCTGGGAGAAACGCCAACAACCTCAGATATGCAGATGATATCACTCTAATGGCAGAAAATGAAGAGGAACTAAAGAACCTCTTGATAAGGGTGAAAGAGGAGAGTGAAAAGCTGGCTTGAAATTCAACATTCAAAATCTAAGATCATGGCATCCAGTCCCATCACTTCATGGCAAATAGATGGGAAAAAAGTGGAAACAGTGCCAGATTTTTTCTTGGGCTCCAAAATTGCTGCGTACAGAGACTGCAGACATGAAATTAAAAGACACTTGCTTCTTGGAAGGAAAGCTATGACAAACCTAGACAGCATATTAAAAAGCAGAGACATCACTCTGCTGACAAAGATCTATATAGTCAAACATAGCCAGTAGTCATATATGGATGTAAAAGCTGGACCATAAAAAAGGCAATGGCACCCCCCTCCAGTACTCTTGCCTGGAAAATCCCATGGACGGAGGAGCCTGGTAGGCTGCAGTTTGCGGAGTCACTAAGAGTCGGACACGACTGAGCGACTTCCCTTTCACTTTTTACTTTCATGTATTGGAGAAGGAAATGGCAACCCACTCCAGTGTTCTTGCCTGGAGAATCCCAGGGACGGCGGAGCCTGGTGGGCTGCTGTCTGTGGAGTTGCACAGTCGGACATGACTGAAGCGACTTAGCAGCAGCAGCAAAAAAGGCTGAGCACTGAAGAATTGGTGCTTTTGAACTGTGCTGGAGAAGACTCTTGAGAGTCCCTTGGACTACAAGGAGATCAAATCAGTCATTCCTAAAGGGAATCAATCTTGAATATTCAGGACTGGAAGGACTGATGCTGAAGGTGAAGTTCCAATACTTTGGCCACCTGATGCAAAGAGCCGACTCACTGGAAAGGACTCCAATGATAGGAAAGATTGAGGGCAAAAGGAGAAGAGAGTGGCAGAGGATGAGATGGTTAGATGGCATCACCAACTCAATGGACAGGAATTTGAGCAAACTGGGAGATAGTGGAGAATAGAGGAGCCTGGCATGCTATAGTCTATGGGAATCTCAAAGTCAGACACGATTTAGCAGCTGAACAACAGCTATTAAATATTTGTTTACTGAATTTACTAGGAAAAGTTTTAAAATGAGTTGTTATACATACCAGAAATGTCTAAACATGGATTTATTTATGAACTACATATAAAGTTTTAAATTATGATTTTGCTTTTTGTCTCAAACTACTTGGAAATAATTTTAAGGTATTAGTATTTCCTGTATAACTAAACCATATCACATATTATGCTATTTCTTAAAATCAACCAGTTTAATTACTGTGCATACATTAAACTAGCATACTTTTCAGAAGATACAGTAAAAGCAACTAATTGTCCATGTTTCTGAGTTATATGTTTTATTTGGGTTCTTTGTCAGCTTTTAAGTAAACAGCAAATAATATTCACACATCACATGGAAACCTGGCATAATTGTCTTGCCCACTCACTATGTAATATCATGTCTTATAGTGTTGGAAGAATTGAAGGGATGGTATAGCACTGTGAATAGATCTTACCTGGTGGCTCAGATTACAAATTCTGTCATTTCTAAATTATTTCATCTTCATTTTTTCAGCCAAAAGCTGTGACATATTGTGTACTTCAGGCTTTTATTTTTTTCTTTATAATTGCTAGGATATTGAAGTTTAGGGTTATCATATCCCAACATCAAGGTCATTTGTATGTGTATGTGTGTGTTTTATTTATTTGGTTAAAATGGGTCTAAAATTGCTGAAATTTTCCTGGGTTATAGTGAGTTTTGTAGGTAAATTTTGCTGATGATGAGAGAACAAAAGAGCAGATAACAATAAATAAACAGTTCTACCCCTCCACACTCTATCTCAAAAGAGTAGTTTGGAAAACAATTCTGTAATGGAGAGCTGCTGAGGATTCTTTACATAGAGAGAATAGGGTTTGCCTGAGATCTCTTACCATCTGCTTGTAATGGGGGAAGGAATCAGCAGTACAGGTGAGAAATGGGCCCTAAATTAAGCCACTGGCTATGGGGATGATGACCTAAATTCCAATTTATTTTTAGGAACATAACTGACAGGGATTAGGGACCCATCATGAATGTGGAGTTGGTAAAGGTTGAGGATGGACTTGGGCTGGGTTGAGAAAGACGTACTTAACCTGGAAGCCAGAACATAATACCTCTCTTCATTATCCTAAGTGAAAACAATTTAAGTTAAATATCTTACTTGCTCCTTTAGAAGGATACATTTCCATCACTGAGTGTTAAACAGAGGCAAATTTCATTTCAGTACACTCCAAGGAAGTCATTTATCATTAGAATTTTTTGTGGTGTGTGTGTTTTTTTTTTTACTTTACAATATTGTATTGGTTTTGCCATACATTGACATGAATCTGCCATGGGTGTACATGTGTTCCCCATCCTGAACCCCCCTCCCACCTCCTTTCCCATCCTATCCCTCTGGGTCATCCCAGTGCACCAGCCCCGAGCACCCTGTATCATGCATCGAACCTAGACTGGCAATCTATTTCACATATGTTAATTTACATGTTTCAATGCCATTCTCCCATATCATCCCACCCTTGCCCCCTCCCCCAGAGTCCAAAGGACTGTTCTATACATCTGTGTTTCTTTTACTGTCTCGCATGCAGGGTTATCATTACCATCTTTCTAAACTCCATATATATGCGTTAGTATACTGTATTGGTGTGTTTTCTTTCTGTCTTACTTCACTCTGTATAATAGGCTCCAGTTTTTGAATGGAATGCATTAATTTGTGATTTGCTGAGCTTGCCCAAACTGGAAAAGTGTTCAAGGCAAAAACAAAATAGCCTCCTACTAGGATTGTTACTAGGGAGGAAATTGGGCTAGATTATCTGTAGTCTTTTCAAACTCATCATGATTCTGTGACCTTGAATTTAAACTGAAGGAGATGTTTATTGGTGCTGAAAATCCTAAAATCACTGCATTAAGTGATTTCAATATTTTCAGTATGCCACTGTTTTTGATGTCAGCAAACAAGCATTTAAACCTCATTAACATGGCATCTGGTCCCATCACTTCATGGGAAATAGATGGAGAAACAGTGGAAACAGTGTCAGACTTTATTTTTGGGGCTCCAAAATCACTGCAGATGGTGACTGCAGCCATGAAATTAAAAGATGCTTACTCCTTGGAAGAAAAGTTATGACCAACCTAGATAGCATATTCAAAAGCAGAGATATTACTTTGCCGACTAAGGTCCGTCTAGTCAAGGCTATGGTTTTTCCTGTGGTCATGTATGGATGTGAGAGTTGGACTGTGAAGAAGGCTGAGCGCCGAAGAATTGATGCTTTTGAACTGTGGTGTTGGAGAAGACTCTTGAGAGTCCCTTGGACTGCAAGGAGATCCAACCAGTCCATTCTGAAGGAGATCAACCCTGGGATTTCTTTGGAAGGAATGATGCTGAAGCTGAAACTCCAGTACTTTGGCCACCTCATGCAAAGAGTTGACTCATTGGAAAAGACTCTGATGCTGGGAGGGATTGGGGGCAGGAGGAGAAAGGGACGACCGAGGATGAGATGGCTGGATGGCATCACGGACTCAATGGACGTGAGTCTGAGTGAACTCCGGGAGATGGTGATGAACAGGGAGGCCTGGCATGCTGCGATTCATGGGGTCGCAAAGAGTCGGACATGACTGAGCAACTGAACTGAACTGAACTGAACCTACAGGACAGAAAGTGAAGAAGAACTAAAGAGCCTCCTGATGAAAGTGAAAGAGGAGAGTGAAAAAGTTGGCTTAAAGTTCAACATTCAGAAAATTAAGATCATGGCATATGGTCCCATCACTTCATGGCAAATAGATGGGGAAAAAGTGGCAGACTTTATTTTGGGGGGCCTCAAAATCACTGCAGCCATGAAATTAAAAGACACTTGGTCCTTGGAAGAAAAGCTATGACCAACCTAGACAGCGTATTAAAAAGCAGAGACATCATTTTGCCAACAAAGGTCCATCTAGTCAAGGCTATGGTTTTTCCAGTAGTCATGTATGGATGTGAGAGTTGGACTATAAAGAAAGCTGAGCACCAAAGAATTGATGCTTTTGAACTGTGATGTTGGAGAAGACGCTTGAGAGTACCTTGGACAGCAAGGAGATCCAACCAGTCCATCCTAAAGGAGATCAGTCCTGAGTATTCATTGGAAGGACTGATATTGAACTCGAAAACCCAATACTTTGGCCACCTGATGTGAAGAGATGATTCATTTGAAAAGACCCTGATGCTGGGAAAGATTGAAGGCAGGAGAGGGGGATGAGAGAGGATGAGATGGTTGGATGGCATCACCAACTCAATGGTCATAAGTTTGAAGAAACTCCGGGAGTTGGTGATGGACAGAGAGGCCTGGTGTGCTGCAGTCCATGGGGTCACAAAGAGTCGGACACAATTGAACTGAACTGACTGACCTACAGGACAACCTTAAAGTGCTAGGGGAAAAAATGTTAACTAAAAGTTCTATATAGAGTTTAAAATATCTTTCAGATACAAAGATGAAATATAGATGTTTTTGGCAAACAAAAAGGAGAGTTGGTCACCAGCATGCCTGTGTTAATCAAAATTCTATAGAGAGGTCCTTAGTCAGAAGGAAGCTGATCCCATATGGAAATACAGAAATGCAGGAAAGAATGAGGACCGTTAGAAAGGTTGAATATAAATGAATATTGACTGTTAATAAAAATGATAGTAATGTGGAGTATAAAATTTATATAGAGTTAAAATATATGGCAACAATAATGGAAAAGTAAAAAAATGGAAGTATGAATTTCCAGCATTATCAGGGGCAAATGTACTAATTTGTAATAAATGCAGTCCAGATGTGTGTTGTAATATTAAAAAGAATGGTAAAATAAAGGGAGAGGGAAGTGAAGTATTAGTATTGAGTAATCCAAAAGAAGACAGAAGAAAGTAAATGAAAGAGTGCATCAAATGGAAAGCAAATCGATGGTAGATATGAAAGCACTTAAACCAGTGGTTATGTCAAATGAAAATACACTAAATACTCCAAGCAATAAGCTAATGTTATCAGACTATGGAAGAAAATAAAACCAATGTATTAATAGATCCTGTTTATAAGAGACATAACCTTAAGATGCACAGAAGGTACAAGGATGGAAAACGATAAACCATGCAACTACTAATGAAAAAACAGATGTAGCTATACTGCTGCTACTGCTACTGCTAATTTGCTTCAGTTATGTCCCACTCTGTGCAACTCCATGGACGGCAGCCCACCAGGCTCCCCTGTCCCTGGGATTCTCCAGGCAAGAACACAGGAGTGGGTTGCCATTTCCTTCTCCAATGCATGAAAGTGAAAAGTGAAAGTGAATTCGCTCAGTCCTGTCTGACTCTTCGCTACCCCACGGACTGCCGCCCACCAGGCTCCTCCGTCCGTGGGACTTTCCAGGCAAGAGTACTGGAGTGGGGTGCCATTGCCTTCTCCGGTAGCTATACCAATGTGAGATAAAACAGATTTAAATCAAGAAGTATTACTAGAGATAAAGAGGGTATTCTGTAATGATAAAGAAGTCAATCTACCAAGAACACTTAAAATTTTTAAGAACACTGCTTCAAATATATAAGGCAAAAATAGACAAGTAAAAGGAAAAGTGGAGAAATTCACAACTATAGGGTTACTTTAACACACTTCTGAACAGATAAAAAGAGTACTAAAAAGATAGATCTGAAGAAAACAGGTAACAACCTTGACCTAATTGACATGCAGGGAACACTGCCAACAATGACAGAATTCATATTTTGGTTAAGCCCATATTTAAAATTTACCCAAACTGATAATAAGCAGTCCATATAAGAAAGCTCCAAAATATTTCAGAGCATTGAAATAATTCAAACTATGCTCTCTGACCTCAGGGAAATTATGCCAGAAATCAGTAATAAAAGCTAGAAGATCCTCAAGTGCCTGGAAATGAAATAGAAAATAACCCATGGATCAAAGAATAAGCAGACTTTAAGAAATATTTTAAGCTGAATGATAAGGAAGATGTACCATATCAAAAATTGTAGGCTACAACTGAAGCAAAGCTTAGAAATTCATGGCCTTAACTACATTTACTATGAAAGTTGAGAGGTTAAAATCAATTAAACTTCATCTCAAGAGACAAGGAGAATAAATCAAATCTAAAGAATGTAGAAGAAGGAAAGAATGATTAGAAATAAGTGAAATAGAAAACAAAAATAATAAAGCTAAAAAGCTGGTTCTTTGAAAAGTTTGATGTATTCCCAGTAAGACATCAGTAAAAGAGAAAGCAAATTAACATTAGGAATGAAATCAAGAATATCATTAAAGACACTGCAAACACTAAAAGCTGTAATGACATAATGAACAACTTATAATGAACAACAAAATTTGAATAAGGACAAATTCCTCAAAACAAACTGACAGAAAAATTTGGAGAGTTTCTTCTCTTAGTGGGAATTGAATCAGGCTTTATTAAAAGCCTTACTACTGATTTCTTTCAAACATTTAAGGAAGAAATTATTCCAATTTTATATACATTCTTCCAGTAAATAGAAAAAGGGAACATTTCCAAACTTTCTAAGTCCATCTAACCATGATATCACAATCTGTCAAGGACATCATAATACACAGAAAAAGAACTTGCTGTACATAAAGAGGATAACCAAGTGAGGTTAACTCTGCTGCTGCTGCTGCTAAGTCACATCAGTCATGTCCAACTCTGTGCGACCCGATAGACAGCGGCCCACCAGGCTCCCGTCCCTGGGATTCTCCAGGCAAGAACACTGGACTGGGTTGCCATTTCCTTCTCCAGTGGATGAAAGTGAAAAGTGAAAGTGAAGTCGCTCAGTCGAGTCCGACTCTTCCCGACCCCATGGACTGTAGCCTACCAGGCTCTTCCGTCCAAGGGATTTCCCAGGCAAGAGTACTGGAGTGGGTTGCCATTGCCTTAACTCTCCCTGTATTCAAATATAATTTACATTTGAAACATCAATATAATTTTCCACCTTGATTTCTTAAAGGGAGGAAAACATGGTTATCTCAGATGCAAATTGAAAAAAGGATTTGATGAACTTCAACATTTATGATAAAAATTAATAGCAAACTATGAATTGTTGAGTCAGTAAGTTGTGTCCAACTCTTGTGACTCCATGGACTGTAGCCCACCAGGCTACTCTGTCCATGGGATTTCCTAGGTAAAAATACTGAGTGTTAGCCATTTCCTTCTCCAGGGGATCTTTCCAACTCAGGGATCAAACCCATGTCTCCTGCATTGCAGGCAGATTCTTTTCACTGAGCCACCTGCGAAGCCCTAAACTATGTATGCTGCTGCTGCTGAGTCGCTTCCGTCGTGTCCAACTCTGTGCGACCCCAGAGACTGCAGCCCACCAGGCTCCCCCGTCCCTGGGATTCTCCAGGCAAGAACACTGGAGTGGGTTGCCATTTCCTTCTCCAATGCATGAAAGTGAAAAGTGTAAGAGAAGTCGCTTAGTCATGTCTGACTCTTCGCGACCCCATGGACTGTTGCCTATCAGGCTCCTCCGCCCATGGGGTTTTCCAGGCAAGAGTACTAGAGTGGGTTGCCATTACCTTCTAAAACTTTCCTAAACTGATAGAAATACAGATCTATTTAGTGGTAAAACACTAAAAGTTTTACCCCTGAGATAGAACACCTGCCATTACTACTTCTATTCAACACTGTTCTGGAGATTCTAGACATGCAATAAAGGGGGAAAAGAGAATTGAAGGGCATAAAGATAGAAAAGGAAGAAATAAAATAACTGTTTGCAGATGATATCTAATTATGTACACAGAAAATCCAAATGAATTTACCAACTATTAGGAAGGAGATCAGCCCTGGGATTTCTTTGGAAGGAATGATGCTAAAGCTGAAACTCCAGTACTTTGGCCACCTCATGCAAAGAGTTGACTCATTGGAAAAGACTCTGATGCTGGGAGGGATTGGGGGCAGGAGGAGAAGGGGACGACCGAGGATGAGATGGCTGGATGGCATCACGGACTCGATGGACGTGAGTCTGAGTGAACTCTGGCAGTTGGTGATGGACAGGGGGGCCTGGCGTGCTGCGATTCATGGGGTCACAAAGAGTCGGACACGACTGAGCGACTGAACTGAACTGAAGTAAATTTAACAACCTTATCAAGTCAGTACTCAAAAGTCATTAATATTCATATATAAACACCAAATAGAAAATGGAATTTAAAATTAAAACATCAATGAGCTAGGAAATCTACCGTGGGATATGTAGAGATGATTATACATTGAAATAATCGATACATATACATTTGTATGTATAGGTATATACATATACATAAACATTGATACATATACATACACAAATATATTTGATACAATTTAAAGAATTAAACAGAGGGATATGCCATTTTCGTGAATTAGAAAATTCAATATTATGAAGATTGGAGTTCTTCATTTGGAGTTCTCACCAAACTAGTCTGTACATCCAACTCAGTCTTCTTTATTCGTGTTAATTTTTGACAAATATGCCTTAAGATACTTCGATAAAGATAGTGTCATGATCCCCAGAGAAGCAGAGCAGGTGTTTTGAACTTGCCCTTAGTGTCTTCAGAGAGGATAACTTGCCATGGGATATACAGCTAGCAGAGAAGAGGTGGCCCATGAACCTGTGGGAGTGTTACTGGGACATCTTTTTTTCTTCCTCTACTCTTCTACCAAAGACTGCTCCAGTCCTATTCTTCCTGGTTAGGCTCCTTCCTCCTAGAATCTTGACACTGCCAGAGACATGCTATAGGATTTAACCTACCTCAAAATCCCAGGCTTTGTGTGTGTGTGTGTTCTATATATTGAAAAAAATGTGGAAAGCTGAAAGAATGTGTGCTTAGTCACGTCCGACTCTTTGTGACCCCATTGACTGTAGCCAGGCTACAGTATGCCAGGCTCCTCTATCTATGGGATTTTCCAGGCAAGAATACTGGAGTGAGTTGCCATTTCCTTCTCCAGGGCATCTTCTGACCCAGGAATTGAATCCATGTCTCACATCTCCTGCATTGGCAGGCGGATTCTTTACCATTGAACCACGTGAGTTCTACATGTTATAGAAAATTTATCCTTGTAAATAAAGGCTTTGAATTTAAAGTCAGAAATGACTTCCATGCAGCACTGGGGTTTACAGGCAGATTGTCAATAAATAGTTTGAGTCCTACTTTAAAATTATTGCTGTTCAGGGACATTCTGGAGATGTGAGCCTAAATAGTTAACTGAATGTTTGTAATTATCTTTGTAAAAACAAAGTTCTAGCTACCCCCCAGAAATTAAGACCCAATCTAGAGCAAGCCTTAAATTATTTGGGATCCTGTAAAGATTTTTCATAATAAAGACAAAAATTTTCCTAGCACGTGAGAGTTGAGCGAGTGGTGTTAATCACATCTTCTTTTGGTTATTCATTGAATAAGGTTTTTGTTTCCTTACTGTCTCTCTCCTTAAGCTAAGTTTAATTTCAGAAGGAAGTTTTTAAGATTTATTCATTTGGGCCTGTGTTGGGTCTTTGTTGCTGTGCTCCAGCTTTCTCTGGCTGTAGCAAGGAGAGCTCCTCAGTAGTTGTGGAGAGCAGGTTTCTCACTGCAGTGGCTTCTCTTGTTGCAGGGCGTGGGCTCTGGGTGCACGGGCTCGGTAGGTGTGGCCTGTGGGCTCAGGGAGTGGAGGCGCATGGGTTCAGTTACCCTGCAGCATGTGGAATCTTCCCCCAAATAGGAATCAAATCCATGTCCCCTGCATTGGCAGATGGATTCTTAACTGCTGGAGCACCAGGGAAGTTCATCAAAGAAAATTTTTTTTAAGCTGGTAATCTTATTTGGCCTAAGCTATTATCTGACAGAAGGCTCCCCATAAAAGAAATGTGACCAGAGCTTCGCAGGGTTTCCTCACTGTCATCTGACTTCCTCGGACTCACTCTGAAGTCCTTGCCAGTCAGATAACGTTTGAAGTATAATGTGTCATAATTCAATGTATAAATGTATAAAACCACCGACATACCTGTTGGCAGTGGAGAAGGGAGCACTGAAGACTTGTTCAAGGAACTGAGGAATCATAATTGATTTTAGTGACCTATAACGAATGTGGAGTTGGGAAAGGTGAGGCTGGAGAAGAATAAGGTAGGGAATCTCCAGAATCTAGAAACTGGTCACATGATAAATGGTTGAAGACCGGGGGATGCATAGCCTGGAAAAGAGGAGAGCTGGGAACATGACAGTCATGCTCAGACGCTGGAAGGGGAAAGAGATGACAGTCAGAATGCTTGTTTGCTCCTGTAGGGAGACATGTGACCAGGGCTGGGATTTATAGGTGACAGGTGTCTGCTCAGTAATACAAGGAAGTAATACAAGTGATACAAGGAAGTATTACAAAGAAGTAATACAGCTGGAATAGATCTAAAATGAAGATGTGGGGGACACATCCAAAACAAAAATTAGATGACCACCTTTGAAGCATACCAGCGAATAATCTCTTGGGAGGGAGGATGTGGTTTAAATAATTAGTAAAGCACTTTCTAACTCTGAACTGAAGATTGTTAAGGCCTTGAATTAAGTGTAACCTTCCACTTAGACAAAGCCCTGTTTGCAGGATCAGCAAGGAGCAAATAAACCTCATTACCTGGTCGGGCTGCTTCCAAACATGCTTTGAGACAACCGGCAGAGACCTTGGCTGTCAGCTCATGTCCTGTGAGCCGTCATAGGACAGGATCATTGCTCCTGGTTCCCAGGTTCCTGTCCTACTAGCAACAGAAATGTGATGGTACTGTTGTATTTCCATTTGTAGATTTTTGTACATTTATTATAGAAAGCTTTAGGGTACATTGTATTTCTTTATCATTTAATGACAATTTACCATTTATCATCTATCCACTAAACCAGATCATAGAAACAAAACAGAAACTAAAAAATACTTCCTGTCCTTGCAGATCTTACCACCTAATGTTATCAGAAGTTGGCTCTTGGTTCTTTTTTTTACATTTGGAAAAGCCAGAATTGTTAAATATGGCTTTTTTCAGGAATGAATAGGAAATGTCTCTGTATACAGTCTGAGAATAGAAAGAATATTTTATATTGAAACTAAAATAGTATGATTTGTTCCTAAAATACTGTTATTACCCATACCTAAAATTCTGCACTGAATAATTAGGAGAGTCATGTCCACAATTTTAGGAAACTTGTAGAAAAAAATCATGAGCTCTAACTGAGCTGCCCATCTTCTGCTGCCCATCTAGATCTGAGGTGTCAATACAGTAACCAAAAGCCACATATGGCTACTTAAATTGAAATTCATTAAAATTAGATAAAATTTTAGTTCCTCAGTTATAATAGCCACATTTCAAGTGCTTAATAGCCACATGTGTCTGGTGGTTACCATATTTGACCATGAAGATTTTGTACATTTCTATTATGGCAGAAAGTTCTATTGGTACTGACCTAAAGAATCATTATATTTAGAAGCTGGATTTGAAGATGTTTAAAAACACAAAAGCATTTGATAACTTTAATATTTATTTGTGATAAAGACTTTAGCATACTATCAATAGAGAATGTCATTCAAGTAGTTTAGTTTCCACTAAATGACTTGAATCAACAGCAATACATGATATTAGGAAGACAGATAATTTGGAAAACAACTCCTTTATTCTGTATATATAAAATATATCTTGATGGTTTGTACAAATATACATTGATAATGTATTAATCAAATATTACAGATTCAACTACAAGAATACCAGTAAACTAATTTATCTAATATGTTTTATAACAGCTGGGAAATTTTGCCGTGAATCAATACCAAGTAAAGGATGTGTTGTGTCAAGTGAGAATTATCCAGGACCTCTCCAGGTTCATAGTTATGTATGTTGGTCTCACTGCTCCAAAAAAAGGGTCAAACTAGACTTATGAAATCACTAGGTGTTATTTTTTAATATGCATTTGCCTGTGGTCTGATTTCTGCTCATTATGCATACATATGAATATTTTTGTTTCATTAAATATACCATTTTATTCACTTTTTCTTTATAATTTATTTAGTTTCAGAGCTCACACATGCTGATAGAAAAGTCTCCACTGTTAACTGCAGTTTTATACACTAGTAGAACTAAATTCCATTTTATATTGTTCTGCAATCTAGCATCAATACTAAAAGCTAGCATCAATGATAAAATAGTATCAATAATCACAGTGTCCAAAAGGATGGTGACAAAAAACAGCAATTTCCTACTTGCTCTATTCTGCATATTGTGCTAAGTGCTTAATTCCATTGATTTTATTTCATATAACAACTCTGAAATATTTTTAAAAAAGGTAAAATTAACTCCAGTAAACTCGTAGTCCAGCAGGCCAAGATCAGTTTCATAAGATTCCCTATATCATGCCCCTACTAAATTGTTCAGTCGGGATGTGGAAACCCAGTCTGATTCTTATATATGTGTTTATTTCACTATTCCATTACCTAGGGTTCCCAATTATGAATAACAGTAAATGCCTTTTTTTTTTTTTTTTTTTTTTTTTAGTTTAAAAGGCAGACATTTCTATCTCATGATTGTAGAAGCTAGTAAGTTTGAGATCAAAATGTTGGCAGATTTGATGTCTGGTGAGAACCTTCTTGCTGGTTTCCATAATGCCATTTTCTTGATATACCCTCACATGAAGGAAAGAGATTCTTTATATACCCTCACATGAAGGAAAGAGAAATGTCACTTTCTAAGTACTTACAATATACTAGATAATTCTAAGCACTTTTCATGATGAGATCATTTAGGCCACACATTGCCATAGATACAGTTATGATTCCTTTTGACAGATGAAGACACTGAGGGACAGCTAGATCACCTTGCCCTGTGCAAAGGGGCAGAACTGAGCTAAACTCAAACACTGGGCTTCGGAGTCTGCACTCTTATCCATTGTGCTGTGCTGTGCTTAGTTGCTTAGTCATGTCCCACTCCTTGCAACCCCATGGACTATATAGCCCACCAGGCTTCTCTGTCCATGGGAATTCTCCAGGCAAGAATATTGGAGTGGGTTGCCATGCCCCACTCCAGGGGATCTTCCCAAGCCAGGGATCGAATCCAGGTCTCCCACATTATGGGGAGACTTTTTACCGGCTGAGCCACCAGGGAAGCCCAAGAATACTGGAGAGAGTAGCCTTTCCCTTCTCCAGGGCATCTTCCTGACCCAGGAATCAATCTGGGGTCTCCTGCACTGCAGGTGAATTCTTTACTAGCTGAGCCAGCAGGGAAGCCCTCTTATCCATTACACTGTAGTTTTTTTCCCTTAGAACTAAAGAAAGCACTTTGGTGCCTAAGGGCATCATTGACACAATGGACATGAGTTTGAGCAAACTCTGGGAGATAGTGAAGAACAAGGAAGACTGGTGTGCTGCAGTACATGGGATCACAAAGAGCTGGCCACAACTTAGCAATGAACAACAGTCAGCTGAAATGCATCAGGTCCCTTCAGGTATTCTATACACCTGGGAAAGGACCTGGGAAATCAAAATAAGAGAGCATTGCCCTGGAAGCCCAGGGAAGCTCCACAGTCTCAGGTAAGAAGGAAGATCAGACGAGGTGATGACTGTTCAGTCATTCGGATGGACTCCCGTCTGCAGATTGCTGCCCCCAACATGTGGAAGAAGGGCCTGGCAACAGTGACAAGGATTGCATGCTGTGCTCAGGGCCAGCTGAAGTTCAAAGCCAGAGTTGTTTGATGTTTTTCAGCAATAAAAAGGAGTGTGAGCAAAGAGCTGGAATTTTCCAGCCAGGAATTTTTCAGGGAAGACTTAGCAAAAAGAGTCAGGGTTTGAAGAAGCTGAGGGAACCAGTTTGAAAAAACATGAACTGTAAATGGGGAGAATGGCAATTTTTACCTAAAATAAAACTATTCACTGATTCATGTTGAGGTTTGACAGAAAACAACAAAAATCTGTAAAGCAATTATCCTTCAATTAAAAAATGAATAATAAAAAAAGCTATTCAGTCTTAATCAGACAGGATGTATGTTACAGTCCATGTATTAGTTGACCAGATTAAGAAGGGCATCTAAAGCATTTAATATGATAGCTCTCACTGTGCTATGGATTTGATGTATCTGAAAAGTGGATTAAATGAGTTGACAAAAGCCTTGGGATTCAGGGCACATGCATTTGGTTGGTGTGTGAATTGGTGTAACTTTTCTGAGGTTAATTACCAATATCTGCCTATTGAAATCATGACAGTTCTTTGGAACAACAAGTTTACTTCTGTGAATTTATCTTGTGGAAATTCTTACTGAAATTTTTATAAATAGAACTTCTCAGAAGGAAAGTATTTTTTTTTCTTTTTTTAAAAGCATGTTTTGTAGTTATTTGTTACATTAATTTAAATACCCACATGCACATACATAATTTTACAATTTCATTCAAAGTGTACTTTTAATCCTTTAATATATCTTTAGGGATAGGTATTCCTATTGAGTAGGATACAGTTTCTGTCTACTAAGTAGAAAGAAATATTCACTAATTCCTATGTACTTTTTAAACTGAGAACAACTTGTTTTAATAAATTATCTCTCCATTGTTCTGAGAATGAGTCCATCGGTCAACCCACACTTTTTTATTAAGTATCACATGTTTGATTTTGATACATAAAGAGATGATCCTTTTTTTTTTTTTCTTGTCAGATGAACTTATTTGCAAAGCAGAAACAGAGACCCAGAGGTAGAGAACAAACTTACAGATACTAAGAGAAGGAAGCGGGTGAGATAAATGGGAGATTGAGACTGACATATATACACTACTAGGTATAGAATAGGCTTCCCTTGAGGCTCAGCTGGTAAAGAATCCACCTGCATTGTGGGAGACCTAGGTTCAGTACCTGGGTTGGGAAGATCACCTGGAAAAGGGAAAGGCTACCCACTCCAGTATTTTGGCCTGGAGTCCAGGACTGTGTATTGGAATTCCTAGAATTCCATGGACTGTGTAGTCCATAGGGTCACAAAGAGTCCAATACAAATGAGTGACTTTCATTATCATGTAGGGAATAGATAACTAATGAGAACCTATTGTATAGCAGAAGGAACTCCACTCAGTGTTCTGTGGCAACCTAAATGAGAAGAAAGTCCAAGAAACAGGGGATATATGTATAAGTATAGATGACCACACAATTGTACTCATCTCACATGCTAGCAAAGTAATGCTCAAAATTCTCCAAGCCAGGATTCAACAGTATGTGAACCGAGAACTTCCAGATGTTTAAGCTGGATTTAGAAAAGGCAGAGGAACCAGAGATTAAATTGCCAACATCTGCTGAATCATCAAAAAAGCAAGAGAGTTCCAGAAAAACATCTACTTCTGCTTTATTGACTATGTCAAAGCCTTTGACTGTGTGAACTGCAACAAACTGTGGGAAATTATTCAAGAGATAGAAATACCAGACCACCTTACCTGCCACCTGAGAAATCTGTATGCAGGTCAAGAAGCAACAGTTAGACTAGGACATGGAACAACAGACTGGTACCAAATCAGGAAAGGAGTACATCAAGGCTGTATATTGTCACCCTGCTTATTTAACTTTTATGCAGAGTACATCATGAGAGATGCTGGACTGGATGAAGCACAAGATGGAATCAAGATTGCTGGGAGAAATATCAATAACCTCAGATGAGTATGCAGATGACACCACCCTTATGGCAGAAAGCGAAGAACTAAACAGCCTCTTGATGAAAGTGAAAGGAGAGTGAAAAAGCTGGCTTAAAACTCAACATTCAGAGAACTAAGATCATGGCATCTGGTCCCATCACTTCATGGCAAATAGATGGGGAAACAATGGAAACAGTGAGAAACTTTATTTTGGGGGAGTCCAAAATCACTGCAGATGGTGACTGCAGCCATGAAATTAAAAGACGCTTGCTCCTTGGAAGAAAAGTTATGACCAACCTAGACACATGGCATCCCACTCCAGTACTCTTGCCTGGAAAATCTCATGGACGGAGGAGCCTGGTGGGCGGCAGTCCATGGGGTCATGAAGAGTCGGACACGACTGAGCAACTTCACTTTCATGCACTGGAGAAGGATATGGCAACCCACTCCAGTGTTCTTGCCTGGAAAGTCCCAGGGATGGAGGAGCCTGGTGGGCTGCCGTCTATGGGGTTTCACAGAGTCGGACACGAGTGAAGTGATTTAGCAGCAGCAGCAGCAGCAGCAGATGCATATTAAAAAGCAGAGACATTATTTTTCCAACAAAGGCCCATCTAATCAAAGCTATGGTTTTTCCAATAGTCATGTATGGATGTGAGAGTTGGACTATAAAGAAAACTGATCACCGAAGAATTGATGCTGTTAAACTGTGGTGCTGGAGAAGACTCTTGAGAGTCCCTCAGACTGCAAGGAGATCCAACCAGTCCATCCTAAAGGAGATCAGTTCTGAATATTCATTGAAAGGACTGATGCTGAAGTTGAAACTCCAGTACTTTGGCCACCTGATGCGAAGAACTGACTCATTTGAAAAGACCCTGATACTGGGAAAGACCGAAGGTGAGAGGAGAAGGGGACGACAGAGGATGAGATGATTGGATGGCATCACCAACTCAATGGACTTGAGTCTGAGGAAACTCCAGGCATTGGTGATGGACAGAGAGGCCTGGCATGCTGCAGTCCATGGGGTCACAAAGAGTCAGACACAACTGAGTGACTGAACTGAACTGATAGCTGATTCACTTTGCTGCATAACAGAAACTAACACAATATTATAAAGCAACTATACTCCAATTGGAGAAGGCAACGGCAACCTACTCCAGCACTCTTGCCTGGCAAATCCCATGGACGGAGGAGCCTGGTAGGTTGCTGTCTATGGGGTCACACAGAGTCGGACACGGCTGAAGCGACTTCACTTTCATGCATTGGAGAAGGAAATGGCAACCCACTCCAGTGTTCTTGCCTGGAGAATCTCAGGGATGGGGGAGCCTGGTGGGCTGCCGTCTTTGGGGTCGCACAGTCAGACACGACTAAAGCAACTTAGCAGCAGCAGCAGCAGCAGCAGCATACTCCAATAAAATTTGCTTCAAAAGATGAAATCATACACCTACTTGAAGTGCTCAAAACATCATTCCTCTCTAAAATGAAAAATCCCTGATCAACTTCCTTTAAAATCTGACTATACTTGTAACTCTGCCTATACACAAACTTCTTGCAAGTTCTCCTAATGAGAGAAAGGCAGAAATAGGAAATGTAAAGACAAGTTTTGCAAGTATTCTGTAGAATCTGGAATATGACCATCTTGTCCATCATGGCGAAACTATCCAAGAGAAGTTAAGCAATTTAGTTTTGCTGGATATGAACCTAGGCTGGTGGGCTTCCAAGCCTGTGGTCATTCTGTACCTCATGATATAGAGTTCACTCCAAGAAACGCTGATCGTGATAAAATAGCTAACTGTATTGAGAATTTGTTAGGTCAGGTACTGTTCTAAGCACTTTGCATCTATCTCTCAACAAACTTTAGCTAGTTCTCTATTGATTTATAAGGTTACCCATCTATGAACTCAGTCAAACTTAGCTACTAATTAAATGCCCTTCAAATTTGCTTTGTAAAAAATTGACATTCCTTTGTTTTTTTTTTAATCAGGTGTTTGGCCTTGAAACAAGATACTCATTTTTTAAAAATCAGTAAGTATCTAGATCTTGCTCAGCTTTAAATTCTTGAGCTACTTTCAGGGCACTGAGAACATTGCAGCCCAAATATGCTAATGATGTTCTATTAGTCCCTTGAGTGACTTCTGAGCAGGACAAGCATCAATATATTTTGTGTTTTGAAATATAAATAGAATACACTGATGTTTAAATTGTAAAGTTTCATTGATTTTTTTTCTTGCTCCTGTAAAATGGACTATTAATCTACCTTCAATAAGGTACAGGTGTCAAGCTGATAGATACACTCAGTAAGAAGCAGTTTCACTTTCTTGAGTGCAACTAAGCGCTTATTTATAGAACTGAATTTCTGACAATGGTTAAAAAAATAAAAAACCTCCACTGGTATAAATTATAAAGTTATGAAAAGAGATGACAAGACTTAACAGTTGTCCTGTTAATAAACATAAGCTTTTGTATTCCAAATGTAGACAGCTTCTTTCCAATATTTTCTGTAATAGTCAAAGGCTAGCAAATATATTTATATACTTTTATTTCAAGATTGAAGTTTTTACCAGTGACAGTCATCTGGATTGTACAAAGAAGATGCACAGAGGCCTGTTTCTGAATCACATGGTTTAGTTATATCCCATTACTTAGATTTTAAAATGTTAATAGTTTACGATTCAGCACTTGGGCTTTGATATATGTAAATTTAAAATTTTCAATTAGATTCAAGGTGGCAATAAATATTTTGTATAATGGTGCAAAAGCCCAGGACTGAGTTACATATTAAAAAACAATGTACATAAAGGAAAGAAGAAATATTGGGAGAGGGATGAGTGTTTTAAAGCCATCAAATCACATTACAAATATTATTTCCTGAACCTCACAATTCAAAGACGAGATTACTTGCATTTTTTTCATTGTAGAAGTACACGATATAAAATTGTCAATGACTAACATAGACACACTACTATGCATAAAATAAACAACAAGGACCTACTGTATAGCCCAGGGAACTATATTCAATATCTTGTATTAATAATAATCTATAATGGAAAAGAATCTGAAAAAGAAAGTATATATATATATAACTGAATCACTTTGCTATACACCTGAAACTCACACATTATAAATTAACTATACTCCAATGAAAAAAAAACTGTCAACAACTGAAATATGGGCATAAAAATAAATAAAATACAGTTTTAAGCTTTTTCACCATTTCATAAGACATTTAAAACTTTGTTATGTTTATATTTATACATATAGATATATACAATGTGTAATTTTATTTTTTCATATGTGAACAGTGCACAGATTGTTAACTAGTATAGAGATCAGGTTAATTTAAGCTTGCTTCTGATTAGTTGAGCAAGTCAAGTTATTTAGAATATGATATATGGCTTAGTTCAGACCACATCTGACTTGCCACATATTTTTGTTAATAAAATCTTATTGGGACCCAGTCATGTCCATTCATTTACACAGTGTCTGTGGCTGCTTTCCTTCAGAGTTGAGTAGTTGGAGCACAGACCCTACGGCCTGCAAAACCAAAAATATTTACCGTCTGTCCCTTTATAGAAAAAAATTTGCTGACCTCTGTATTTGATGAGTCAGATGGTGCGCTAAATATTACACTTGCTATTACAATAAGTGTTTTACGTACAGGAATTCCCTCTTCTGCGTTTTGACTAATGTGTCCAAAATAGAATATAAGACTGGCCAAGATAGCCTAAATGTCCATATTAGTACATGCATATTATATCTACACATAGCAAATGTTTTATATGACCTTGTTATAGCTGATTTATATAGATGTATATATCTCATATATATGTAAACTCATTATTTGTAACCTATTTCAAGGACTCATGGCTCCCCTGAAATTGTGATCTCTTACACTTTATTCAAGTCTGAGCCACTCACATGGTTTTCAACATTTTGAATCATACTTCTTTTGGTTATGAGATAAAATAAATTTCATGGCAAGTTGTATTATAGTACTGAATGGCATTAAGAAATAGAGGGAAAATAAATAGTCCACTCTCTTTGCCTTAATAACTTTGTTTTTAGTCCTTAGTGCTTGAAATATAAAAGCATTGTATTGTTTATGGAAACCTAAAAGAAATCATGGTAACTATGGCATTACTGACTCAATGGACACAAGTTTGAGCAAACTTAGGGAGATAGCGAAGGACAGGGAAGGCTGGCGTGCAGCAGTTCATGGGGTCACAAAGAGTTGGACATGATTTAGTGACTGAACAACAGTAACAACTTATTGAGCCTTCAACATGTCAGGCCCTGTTAGGTACTCTACACACATCATCTCATTTCATCCACATAAGCTTAAAAAATATGTTGGTGTATTATGCCTGTTTTACATACGAGGGCATGAAGGCTTAATTAAGACACTTGTCCAGGATCACACAACCAGTAATCGACAGAGCAAGGACTCACACACTGAACTGTCAGATTACAAAATCAGGACTCTTCATCTTACCATTAAATAATAGGTGTTAGTATTTATGCACTTCAAAATACCTTTACATGTCTTTTAACTATGTTGAGACAACCCAGTCAGAGAATATAATGGAATTACCTGGTGAACTGACGTCTTCGTTTGTCCTCACTGGCAAACCTCCTTGGGAGTATCGTTTCCTACTGTCCTTTCTTCCTTCTTGGTTCATCTCCCTTTTCCATTCCCCAACACTTACCAACCTACATACATTGAGGTGAGTCAGGAAGTCCTGCTTCAGGGGTCTCAAGTATCTCATTCTATTTATAATCCTCAGCTTATAGGCACTTTCCAGCTTCTGAAGCCATTTAACAAGAGAAGATGTTGCTATTTCTATTGTGGAAGTCACTAGTTTGGAAAGTGATTTATTACAAATGGGCAGAGATATCTGACTGATGGAAAAAGACAATAATAGTGCTGAGTTTATAAGCCTACTGACTACCACAAGTCCTGGTAGCTACTAGTGTACTATGCCAGTGTAAAGGAGAGTGTCTGAGGAGGTGGTGAACTCTAGTTTAATCTGGCTTTATTACTAGAAGACTCAGTTACAAAGATGGGCAGACATTTGGAAATGTTTCTTATGGTGTGCATTTGGGCAATGAATACAGAGATGGATAACGAGTGTTTCCTGTGATGAATTCTCTATTTTGAGATCTCAAAAGCAAATGGAATTAAATTCTTTCTTCGTTAGTTCACTTGCTTGAGAAATGGTACCATGACTATATTAGGTATAATGCTTCTTATATTTGTAAGTACTGGACTTTACTCCAGGAATGCATGGATGGTTCTGTAATTTAAAAATTATTAATATTACTTTATCTAGGGATGAAGTGGGGTAGCAGCCTAAAATATCAATATGCATTATACTTTGTGGATGAACAATACCAGAGGCATCCTGATATAGAAAAACATAGCAAAAATCCCCATCACTACTATTATTTAACTACTATATAATATTGTACTTGAAATATTGGCTAGTACAATTAAGCAAGAGAAGGAATGTAGAGGGAAAAAGGTTGGAAACGACAAGATAAAATGATCACTATCTGTAGATGAAACATTATCCTAAACCTAAAACCTCAAAGAGAATCACTGACAAACTGCAAATAATAAGAGACTGGTAAAACTGTTGAGTGTAATAAAATCCTAACTTAATGAAGAACACCTAACATCTATATTGAACTAGTATCACTGACACAGCTGTTGATAATGGCTTCTACCGAGGAATAAACACAAAACTGACTGTTTTATTTGGATTTTCTGAAAAATTCTCAAGCAGATGTCCTCAAATCCGCCAACGAAATCTTCCTAAACCAAAACAGACTATGATAAGCTAATTAAGCAATTTTTTCTCAGCAGCCTATTAAAAAAAACTCAATGGAATTTTTAGTATTTTTATCATGTGAGGACCACCTTGGCTTTGTTCCCTCCCCTGTAATAATAGTGGTCCTACCTGAAATTTTCAATTTATGTGAATAGGGTCTTTTGAGCATTTTCAAAGAAAAACCAACTTTCCAGGCAAGGTTGTTGCAGCTATTTCAATAATCATTGTGCATATGTCCACTTTAATAATACTTAAAATCAGATGATGCTGACCCAGTTAGAGCTAAGGATTAAAGAAATCTGCTTAGAACTGAATTGGATCCACTAGAGCAACTGCCAAGAGAAATGCATTCCACAGAATGCCCTTCAGAGAACCTCTCATTAGCCAGACTGCAAACCTTTGATTTCTTTTCACTTGCTATACAACTGCCTAGAATTCACTTAAACATGGATGTAATATATGTTCATATAGGTTCACAGCATATTGCTCTAGTCTTTCACTTTTTTGTGGACAAAATATGTAGTCTTATGCAGAAATTAGTTATTTGCAGTTCTACCTTAAAATATAAAAATAATATAATTTCAATACAAATTGTATACACTCTTGGTATACCTTTTATGTAATTTTAATACAACTTCAAATACGTCTGAAGATATTAAAGCATTGCCTTTTAAACTAGAAGCACTTTTTCTGACTATAAACCTTTAATTTGAAATTCACACACACACAAAAAGCAGTAACAACAGCAGAGTGTATTATTCCTCCCGTCAACCAGATGTAACAGAACGTGCCCAGAGAAATCTCTGTGCTTTCCCTAACCTCTGACAATATCGCATTTATCCTTCCATCTATATATTTGTTTCTACGTTGGACTTGATGCTATCTACTGCTATTGTCTTTTGTCTAATAGGTATCCTTACTACTTGTCCTATAACAGATGTATTTACATCAATATTACCTATTGTAGAATAAAATTCTTGGATAGTAGGATTTTTAACACCACAGCTTTCAACCTTGGCTCTTCATTAAGATCACCTGGGAGGTTTATACATTCTGTCGCAAGGATATCGCTCCTGATGAATCAGTAGATGTTGGGTGGGCCCCATACTTCAGTATTTTTTAAAAGTATTATAGGTAATTCTGACATATAGGTAAGAGTTGGGAGGCACTGGTTTTAATATTATGCCTAATTCCATCCATTGCACCCAGCATAACTGACCCATGAAGTGAAGTGAAGTGAAGTCGCTCAGTCGTGTCCGACTCTTTGCAACCCTGTGGACTGTAGCCCACCAGGCTCCTCTGCCCATGGGATTCTCCAGGCAAGAATACTGGAGTGGGGTGCCATTTCCTTCTCCAGGGGATCTTCCCAACCCAGGGATTGAACCCGGGTCTCCTGCATTGCAGACAGACATTTTACCATCTGAGCCACCAGGGAAGAACTAACTGACCCATAGACAACCCTCAAAAACTGCTTATGATACAAACCCTTTTGAGTCAGGTCCCAACAAGGGTCTTCCTGCCCTGGGTCACTCATACCAATAGAAGGAGACCGAGTTCAGTTTGGAAGCAAAGGAAAGCTTTGTTCTCCTTCTTCTTTTTAAAAATATTGATTTGGCTATGGTGGTTGTGTCATGCCTTACTTGTGGCATGCCATTTCTTTCTTGCTGCAAGTGGGAACTTTAGTTGCAGTGTGCAGGATCTTTTTCAGTTGTGGCACGCAAACTCTTAGTTGAAGCACGTGGAATCTAGTTCCCTGACAAGGGATCAAACTTCACCCCCTGCGTTGGAAGCCTACTGTCCTAGCCAGGACACCAGTGACGTCCCAAGCTTTTATCAAAGACTGGAGAGGTGCAAGGTCTCACTCTAGTGTATACGCTCTCCAGAAAGACCGTGGGCACTGCTGCTTTATAGGCCTCTCCGTGGCGCGGGGCTGGTGGTGGTGCGGGGCAGAGGGGGACCGCTGGGAGTTCCTGCTGTTCCGGCGCAGGCGTGCTGCTCGCGGCACGCACTCCAGACCGTCGCAGTGCCGGGCACAGGGTCTCCGCACCCGCCGGCAGCGGCCACCGCCATCTTGAATTGAGGTGTCACGTGCACATACCTGCAGCGCTGTGTCTGACGTAGCCATTTTGTACTTGGAACACTGGCCTGAAGCGGGACTCCGCATGCAGTACCCGAAGAGCAAGTGAAAGTAGACGGAGCACAAAGAGAAAACAAAAGGTTAGATTTTATTACCCAGGTTCTATTTTTATTTTCTGAAAATTGTTAATGGATTTTGCCGTGACAAGTCCCGGCTCTGCCGTTTGTCCTGCTCCTCACTTGCGAGGGGTGCTGAGAGGCGGGCCCATCTTCTGTAACCACTTTCTGCTGCTTTGGGCATCATGACCCAGTTGGAGGAGCAGAACTTCTCCCCAGCTACACTCTACTGTCACCAGACGTCAGTCCTGATGTTGGTATCTCTGAGCAATCACCAGTTGTCTAATCTTTTAGAGACAAAGGGCACCAGACAATTTAAGACAATAAGAATAACGGTCACATGTCATTTTTTCCTGAAAGTGAAGGTGTCTGGGTCTTTTACCCATAGGCAAAAGTGGGCTCTGATGCCAAGGCTCACTGCTGTGGCCTGAATCTCCCCAAGTCAAATTTTCTTGTTTTCCAGAAGAGAAACTTCAGGTCAGAGAGAAGTTCCATGAGTAGTCAAGGAGGTTCATTGCCCCAGGTTGTGTCTCTGGAGGTTTGGGTTTGCGGGCCCTCTTCACCTGAGTGCGATGTATCCACAGAGTGATCCCTGCAACTCCAGGGCAGAATGGGTGGTTAGGATCACCAAGCAGGATCTGTTCCACATAGGACTGAGCTGATCTTGTGAGCTTCTGGTTTTTCAGGTTTTTAGATAAACCCAGTTGGCTGGTCCGGAGAAGGCAATGGCACCCCACTCCAGTACTCTTGCCTGGAAAATCCCATGGATGGAGGAGCCTGGTGGGCTGCAGTCTGTGGGGTTGCGAAGAGTCGGACACGACTGAGCAACTTCACTTTCACTTTTCACTTTCATGCATTGGAGAAGGAAATGGCAACCCACTCCAGTGTTCTTGCCTGAAGAATCCCAGGGGCGGGGGAGCCTGGCGGGCTGCTGTCTATGGGGTCACACAGTCAGACACGACTGAAGCGACTTAGCAGCAGCAGCAGCAGTTTCCTGGTCAGGTGCGGGTAGCACCTGGTTACCATATACCATGAGAGCTTTCATGGTTTCTCCTACCTGGAGGGCACACTTCAGTTGCTCTGTTTCAACTAAGGAGGTTAAGGGGATAAGAGAGTTAAGGTGTCCCTTCTTTCAAGCTTGGGGAATGGGCCTACCATATGTGAGTTCACACGGACTTCACTTTAACTTATTCCTTGATGCTAACCACATGCAGAGCAGGGCTATCAGAAGCAGCTTAATGCAATTTTCTTGAGTCTCCTGACCTAGTCTGGCTGAGGCTCTTGTCAAACTCTAATTGAATCTCTACTTTACCTGACAGTTGGGGTCTCCAGACTGAGAGCAAGGTCCATTTTTATGCCCAGGGCACTCATAATCCCCTTCATCACTTGAGACACAAATGCTAGACCATTACTGCTTTGGAGGGATATTGGGAACCCAAGCTTGGGGATTATTTCTTTTAGTAATGCCTTAGCCATTTCAGCTGCCATTTTGGTTCTAGCACAGAATACTTGTATCCACCCAGAAAATGTGTCTACTAGCACCAGAAAATGTGGCGCTAGTGGTAAAGAACCCACGTACCAAGGCCAGAGACATAAGAAACACAGGTTCGACCCCTGGGTCAGGAAGATCCTCTGGAGGAGGGCGTGGCAACCCACTCCAGTATTCTTGCCTGGAGAATCCCTTGGACAGAATCCCTTGGACACCTGGCAGGCTACAATCCATGGTGTCGCAAAGAGTCAGACACAACCGAAGCGACTTAGCACATGCACACAGTACCAAGAGAAATCTGAAATTTTCTGGTAGTTGGCAATAGCAGTGACATGTCTTGGCATGACAGTGAAATCAATCTACCAGTCTTCTCCAGGATATGTTCCCCTGGTCTGAATGGACCTTATCTGGAGGCCTCTGAGGAGTCTGATTTTGAGGTTGTTCATTGCACAGGTGGGACAAATCTCAACTATTTGACTGATAATACTTTTCATGCCAGGAGTTACCATGACCTCAACTAACCAGTTATAAAGGGCTTGCCTCCCATAGTGAGTTCCTTGATGAGTCTCCCAGATGGCTTGACAAGTTGCACTTTGGGGAAAGAAATGTTGCCCATGTTCATTAACTAATCACCCATGGTCTCCTAGATCTCCACTGAAGCCCCGCTTCAGATGTCAAATTCTTGCTTTGTGTAGACTGGGGAGTAATAGGATGGATCTGGCCTGCTGGGTATGAGGAGAAATTGCCAAGTTGCTGGTTCTAGGGCCCACCCTTTTGGCAGTTGTGTCTACCTTTTGTTTCCCCTAATTACCTCTCCATCCCTCTTTTGGTGACTCCTCCCCATCCTTCTTTCACTGCCAACTTTTGGGGAATCTATACTGCTTCCATAGTAGTTACTATGTATTCCACTGAGCACAAGTGGCTCAGTGGTAAAGAATCCGCCAGCCAAGCAGGAGACCTGGGTTGATCCCTAGGTTGGGAAGATCCCCTGGAGAAGGAAATGGCAACCCAATCCAGTATTCTTACCTGGAGAATCCTATGGATACAGGAGCCTGGCAGGCTGTAATCCATGGGGTTGTACACAGTCTGACACGACTGAGCACCTTAACAGCAACAGCAGCATAGTGCTTCCAAGAGCTTCAATATGCTTAAGCCATGTTTCACCTGTTTATTCTCCACAGTAAGTATACCCTATTTCTTTCCAAACAGCCCTGTGTCCATGTAGGATGCCAGATGCATATTGGGAATCTGTGTAAACATCTAAGGTCATCCCTGTCCTGAGCTCTAGGGCTCAGGTGAGGGCTATCAGCTCAGCTTTTGGGGCAGAAGTCCCAGGGGTAGGCGTCTTGTTTCTATGACGCGGATCTGGGAAGTTACTGTGTATCCCACCAGCTTTTTCCTCTCCAGTGAAACTGCTCCCACCTGTGAACCATTCCTCTTTGGCACTGGGAGAGGCTCACTTCTTAGGTTAGAGTGACGAGTAGGTTTTTTTATAGAGTCATGCTCCAGAGAGAGCAGAGTGGCAGGATTTAGCATGTAACAGGTATTTATGGCAGCCATTGGACTGTTTAAAAGTCCAACATGAATTTGTATCTATCTTCTGAGGAATAGCCATTCTGTTCCATTAGAACATACTAAGGCCTGAACCTGGTGTGGAGTCCATATAGTGACTGGCTGACCAAACCTCAACTTTTCAGCCTCCTTTAGCTGCTACTGGGCTTCCCTGGTGAGCTCGGTGGTAAAGAATCTGCCTGCCAATGCAGTAGATGCAAGTTCAATCCCTGGGTTGGGAAGATCGTCTGGAGAAGGAAATGCCAATCTGCTCCAGTATTCTTGCCGGGGAAATTCCATGGACAAAGGAGCCTGGGGGGCTACAGTCCACGGTGCTGCAAAAATTGGATACAACTTAGCAACTACACAAGTAGCTGGTACAGCCCTTCTCTCATGAGTGTAAAGGTCAAAATGATTAGCTAAATATGGGAGGGCCAGGGCATGGGTCCGAAATAATTGTTTTTTCAATTCTTGAAGGGCCCTTTTTGCTTTCTGAATTCCATTCAAAGGGATCATCATCTTTCAACTTTTCATATAGAGGCCTAGATCATACTTAAGGATCCAAATGTGGCAAAACCTGGCCATCTCCAGGAAACCCCAAAGCTGTTTTCTAGTTTTAGAAGGGGTAAGGCTGCTAATGGCTTGCAACTCCGGGGCTAATGGAGTGCAGAAGAAGGCATCTTTTAAATCTACTACATAATACCAGGTTCTGGTGGACAGTAGAGTGACCAGCAGGGCATAGGGATTAGGGACTACTGGGTGCATTTTCTCAGTTGCTTCACTGACAGCCCTAAGGGAGAATGGGGGTATTACAGCCCGATTGGCATGGTCTAATGAAGCCCTGGTCAGTTAAACAGGGTGTTCCCTGTTCTTGCCAGTAGCTCACAGAGCTTCCTGATCTTGGGATTCCTGGTTCTGCAAGTGGCTCACATGCTCACCCGCCCACTTCAGAGAAACTAGCGCTGCCTGGAAGAGGTCAAGTCACAGTCCCATACCTACCTTGGGACACTCACATTTGAGCATTGGATTGAGTGGCCTCATTCTGAGTTAGCAGGTGGTCCTTGTTGCCTACTTCCTTTTCCAGTCTCACCTCTTGGCTCACAGGGCTGGCCACTTTGCTTAACCAAACCAAAAGTGATAATGGAGAATGCTACTGTTGATCCCCAGAGTTTGGCAAAGAAGCAGAAAGCCCTAGGGCAGCCACTATTGCCTTGTAGGGAAGTCAAGAGGACAGCATTGCAGGCAAAGCAGCAACAAGACTGCCATGGCTCCCTCTCATCCTCAGGTTCCCTTTGTCCCTGGGCTTCTGATATCATGAAAGACCAGCCAGAGGCGGTAGACAGACAGGTGTGAGGTTTCAATCTGCACTCCCCAATGATTTCATATTATGATCCCTGCAAGCGGGGCATAGTCCAGATTACTCTGGGAGCTACACCGTGTGTACCATATTGAAGTGTTGGGTTGCTGGGCTGAGTTGCTTTGAATTTGGCTGAAGGCTGCCACTGTTCTACCCCATCAGGGTATACTCAAAGATCAGTCAGTCATCCTCCTGTGAACCTCCAAAGCCTCTGCAATCCTCTGCATGCAGTACCCCATGAGCAAGTGAGACTAGACCAAGTACAAAGGGAAGAAAGGGATTAGACTTTATTATCCAGATTCTATTTTTATGTCCTGAAAATTGTTAATGGACTTTGCTGGTGATATTTATGTAATTGGTGAACTGGTTCGACGTGGAGCTTCACTTGAAAGCTAACTGACAGTCATAATATCAATTAAGTAAGTCAAGCAAGTACAATGATTCCAAGTAAATAAAATACTGACAAAGCCATAACTGCACTTGAGTTGTGTCATTTGAGCCAACCAAATTATTGATTTCACCTGGACAGACCTAACCTTTTGTAATTAAAAAAAAATTTTTTTTTTGCGAGGAGATTCTGGTTGCCAGCAGTCTGAGTTTGTGGAAAGAATATGCCTTTGTTGTCATAAACAGTCTTTATGGAGTCCTTTTCTTTGAATTAAAAATGAGTAAACAACCATGTGTTCAAAGAAGAACTTCAAATAAAAGATCCCAGAGCTGAGTTATAACATTCCCAAAGATTTGCATGTGATTGGAAGTCAGTATTACATTTTCTTAGTATAAACTAATTCCACTTTTAAGTAGTTCCTACAACAGCAATTGGTTTGTAGGAATCCTAGTCATGAGAATTAATAAGACTTGGATGACAGTGTCTGAAGGCAGACCCTGGCACCCCAGTGAAAGGCTGCCCATCTTTCTGTTCTCTAGGTTGTTCCTCAAAGGTGAGGTGACTCAGAATCACCTGGAAACCTTGATAAACATACAGATTCCTGGGCCTCACCCCCAGAGATTCTGATGAAGTGGCTTAGCCACCAAGGCTGTGAATGTGGATGTTTAACAGCTATTGATTCTGATGCAGGGGGTGTGACACCTATAGAAGGATTGGATTGTGCTGTTTGTTTTCTTGTTTTTTTCTCTTTCCAGTGTCTGAAGGTAACTTGTGCAAGGGCTTAACAGCCTAAGCCATCATGGGAGTTTTCCTGTGCTAGGCAGGTATTAAACTGTTTTTTGTTTTAATTTGTTTTTTTAACAAATGTATTTGTATACCAAAGAATTTATATGCCCCTTGGAGATATTTATTCCTAGTTGAAATTCAGTCTTGAAGCCAATGTTTTCAAGTCTAGTGAATTAAACTGTCTCACCAAAGCAGTTGGGAATGTTTTTACAAATCCTACCCTTTAATCCTAATGAAAATAGAATACCGACACTACTAAAACAACTGCAGATATAATTCATAATCTAATCAAGAGAGAACACTGCTAAGTAACCCAATAGCAGTTCTCTAAAGTGCAGCAGCAGTTGGTAAACCATGTTGCAAAAGTACTCAGTTGTAATGATGATAATTTAGACTATGAAGCCTTTGTGGTTGGAGAGGAGAGAAAAAAAAGTATAATGATGCATTCCAACTGTTTGAGTACCACTGGGATTTTCCCTATTTGGGGTTTAGGGACTGTGAGAGGGACCTGAGGTTAGCGTGTGCCCCTTCTCTCTGCCCTCAACTTTTCTAGTTATTTTCCTCCGTTCTCCCTTGCTCTCTATTTTTGTTTTCCTTTCTTTTTTCTCGAGAATGTGTGTGACATCTGGGCCCTAGAGCCCATTGAAGAGGGTTATCTGACCTTTTTAAAAGATGACTGGGTGATACATTGACCTGCAGGTTCTCAGTCGAAGATCTCCTCTTCGGAATTGAAAGGGCACAACAGTTTGTAAAACGAAACCGTTTTTTTCCTTTCTTTGAATGCCCACAGCAGTAATTAAAGTCTATTGTGATACTTTCTGAAACAGGGAGGAAATAGGAAATTAACATCCTGAAACTGAATTGGAATCCCAGACAAGTTGCCAACCTGTAGCTGAGTCACTAAACGATCTGGAAGCTATTTGCCATCTAGCCAGACAGGAGGAGGTTAGGATGGAAATCACTGAAAAACAGATGACTCAGTTTTCCTTTTTAGAAAATGTTCAATTCCAGCTGCTAGAAAATGTTCAATTCCAGCTGCCTGATTTCCCTGTTTAAATAAAAGGGATAAAACTGCAACAGGCCAGTGGCATCTCGGATGGAGAGTAATAACTGCTAACTGCATTGGTATCAATTGAAAAGGCACTCATTGAGGCATTGGGTAACTTTATGCAGAAGCTTATGACATTTTGTTGGGCTTCCCTGGTGGCTCAGATGGTAAAGAATCTGCCTGCAATTCAGGAGACCCAGGTTCAGTCCCTGAGTCAGGAAGATCCCCTGGAGAAGGGCATGGCAACCCACTCCAGTATGCTTGCCTGGAGAATCCATGGAGAGAAGAGCCTGGTGGGCTACAGTTTATGGATCCCAAAGAGTTGGACCCAACGACTAACACACACACAATGACATTATCTACCAGCAAGAGGAGATATAAGTCAAAGGAAGATTCAACCATGTAGTTATTTCCTGCTTTGTCAGAGACTCATATGGCAGGAAAGAATGAGAAGTCCTGTGTTTCCATCCCAACTTTTCTATTTACACACGGTGTGACATTGGCAGGTCATTCAACTCCTTTGAGAGTGTTGCCTCATCTGTGAATTGAGAATAATATCTGCATGACAAGGCAGTTGTGAAGGATAGGTGAGTTGGTATACTTGAGTTAATGTACATTTTCAGCCCTATAAAAATGTAAAGCCTCTTTGTTGCTGTGAAGGTATTTGGAGGGGTTGGCCGTGGTTACTTGGTCACAGTAATAAGGGAAGAGAGGGGTCAGTGTACTGTTCTTGCATTTAGAGGGGAAATAGTGAGTATTTGAATGAAGATACCTATTATCACAGATTTATGTTTATAAGTATGAAGATGACCTCCGTTTGAAAAGTTCAATTATATCACCTTTCATTTCAAAATATTAGGTAGCGAATGCATCAACAGTAGGCATTTCTTACCAAAGTAATAATAATAGCCATCATCTAATGTTTTCTTTAGTCTGAGCATAGTGATAACAAACTCTTCCCTTTATACCATCAGACTGAGCCATAGCCCCAATATGTAGGCATTCTCCCCAGCCACTGTAGACAGCAGCCCTACACCAATAGGTATTATTATGCCCACTTTAGAGATAATGAAACTGATCAAAATTTAAAAAAATTTTCCAGGGGCATATATCTAATAAGCAGAGAAATAGACTTTTTAACCCAAGTATATCTGACCCTAAAACATGTGTCTTTAACTACCAAAATCTTGAAGAGAATGGAAACCACACTGTTTTCCACTGAATTGGAACAGAAGTCTTGTCTCTGTGACAAGCTGATCTTGACTTACAGTCCTGTTTTTGAAATTGGTACATGATGATGAGCGTAGCTTAGACACAGGCACACACACACACACACACACACACAAACACACACTCCTCCTTTATACCTGGCTCCTGTCAACCATGAGGAGAGTGTTGTTAAGAGTTTCTCAACCAGTAAGAGATTGAGAGAAGGTTTGGTAAGTAATGTAGAAAAAAAGAAAAAAGGAACCATTAATCGCCTGCAGTAGTCACTCCTTCTATTTCCCACGCCATGTCCATCACCTCACAGAATGGTGCCTCAGTATACCATAGTCTGATTATCTAAAAAAGTGGCTTTCAAAGTATCGTGTGCCTACTGGTGGGACGCAAGATTATTTCAAGAGGTACTTGAAAATGTATTTTAATAGTTCTGTTTACTAGAACAATATAGAATAGAAAAATAGAAAAATATTGTGATGTCTCAAATTACTTTTGAGAATTCAGCTAAGTATAAAAAGTGAATCAATTTAAAATGAATTAAATATAATGAAGTACAGGTATTACACAGATCCAGCAAACATGGCAAAAGTAGAAGGCAAAAGATTTTAGGAAGCACTGATGACAGTACTCTATTTGAAAACGAAGTCTTGTCAGAGGAGCTTGTTGGAGCTATCTCCGGCTGATCTCTACTGATCTCTTGTCTTCAACAACAGTAATAATAACAGTAAAGAGCTCTGTTGACATTCTCTCCAAAGCTCACCCCATACTCCCACCTTCCCTACTCTGGTTGAATGTACTTGCCCCATAAGGAAGGCAGTTTGAGCCAAAGTATTGTTTTATTCCTTCTCCAAAAAATACACTTTTCACCCTACATTACGCAGGATTCAAACCATGGGTGCACCTCTACACAGGGCATGAGTCTCTACTATGAAAAATGAGAATTTACTCTTAGTATCATAAACATACTTCAGAAAGAAAGCGTAAGTGCTCTGGAAAGGTCTGTAACAGTCCTACTGGGACTGATTGCTCAGTTCAGGCCTTGAATATTTGCCAGGCCCTAGCTGCATCTTACAGAGAAGGCAATGGCAACCCACCCCAGGACTCTTGCCTGGAAAATCCCATGGGTGGAGGAGCCTGGTAGGCTTTAGTCCATGGGGTCGCAAAGATGACTGAGCGACTTCACTTTCACTTTTCACTTTCATGCATTGGAGAAAGAAATGGCAACCCACTCCAGTGTTCTTGCCTGGAGAATCCCAGGGACGGGGGAGCCTGGTGGGCTGCCGTCTATGTGATCACTCAGAGTCGGACACGACTGAAGCAACTTAGCAGCAGCAGCAGCTGCATCTTAACTGCTAAAGGTTAAAAGCTAGTGACAACTCTTCTACTGCAAGGCTTGTTTTGCAAGCCTTTGATGACAGGGCTTTCATTTAGGATGGCTTCTCCAGGCTTGTTGAGAAACCAGTATTGACCTGATGTGACCTCAAAAGAAAGCAACATTGTCTTCTATATTAAGGGACTTAAGTGGACCATGTTGGATTTTTCTCCAAATATAATCTAGTTACTTGAATAGCGATTAAAATAAAGAAGCATCATTTATTAAGAAAAGAAAAATCCCTTCATGTATTTTCCTGAGAAGTTCCTGGTCTAATAGAGACATTTTCTCTTACTAGCAGTCACACAGCTAAGGGCAGTCTGACATCCAAACCAGGGTCTCTCTGGTTCCAAAGACAGGGACTTTTCCCCATACCACAGTCCTTGTACTCAAATCTTTATTGATTGATATCAAAGAGTAGCACTTCGAAAATCATTTAATTTCATTAAGGAGAAAAGAGAATCAGAATTTAATTAAGCGATGGAGATGGAAATGCTTCCACAGCACTCATGAGGATTCCCAGGAGACTGTTGGGGAAATGCTGGGACCCCATCACTGCCTCGGCTCTCTGTGTTAGATAAAATGACTAAGCCACATTCCCGCTGGGACTGAGCTGGAAACGAATCCAAAGCAGGGGCGAAGGCTGGCACACAACTCGCAGCTCTGCGTGTGGATCTTTCCCCATCTGCCTGCCCCAACAGATGCAAAGAGCAGGGGAGACGGAGGGCCGGGGGCCCCTGAGTGCTGTGAATCATGAAGGCAGGGGGTGATATGGAGCTGAAGAGCGAGATTTCCCTCACCCGACAGAGGTTTTTCTCCCTTTGACAAATTTAGCTGAAGGAATCTGACAGCAAACCACAAGCTTTCTTTGTCAGGCTGAGCAGGCAAGAATCATGTGAAATATTTTCCCACGCCACTTCCACCACCTCATAGAACGCTGCCTAAGTGTTCAATAGTCTCCGTTTTCCTCCTGTTTTTCTATGCTCAAGGTCAAACGGTTACTGGAAAGCTGACATCGTTGTTGGCTGTTGCATGGTTTTGCCACTTGGCAGGTAAATTGGAGCAAGCCCTTCCTCTTGGTTCGCCTGTGGTGAGTTGCCCATTGTTGAGTTATGCAGACCTCTCGGCAGAGTCTGCAGAGACTTAACTTGTTAACCTCCCAACAGCAAATTCCCAAGGAGGGGCACCAAGCCTTCCTTGGTGTTATAAGAAAGATATATCTTACACATGGGCACTCAAATTGCTGCTATTATTTGTCTCACTAAATGGATCACCACAAAGAACTTGTTCTGAATTAGTCTGGGTCCCTGAGTCTCAGTTATTTTTGGCACTGAAATACCTCTTTTCCTCTGTTCTTTAAGCTTACCCCTTGGTTGTGCTGCTTGCCTCTAGCTGGAGTCCTTCGGAATGTCTGGTTCTGGAAGCTGAGCTCATGGTGCCCTGAGATTGCAGATTGGCGGGTCTGGCCCTGGGAGTGAGGTTACTCAGGTGTTATCAGACTCTGCCCACAGCCAGCAGCTCAAACCTCTACTGAGGCCCATGTGATAACATCCCAGACTAATGGTCTGCTATGAAACACTCCTCAGCATCCCCTAAAACTCTGTTATCTGACAAGTATTTTGTACTTAATTCCCAGAAAATGTGAAATCTCTGGGCTCTTGTGGGTTTTCTGAATGTCAAGTCAGCACAACTCTAAACAGCTTTTGAAGTGAGTGCATAGAATGTGCTTGGAATAGCAACCTGCCTCCTCATTTTTGATAACAGCTTGATTTAGTTTTACTTATTCTGTTAGAACAGAGTCCTTTATACTGGGGCGAGTGGGCTACCCGCCTCCCCCACCTCCAAGAGTCCTCAAAGACTTTCCAAAGATACCAGACCAAGATAGCTGACATGGATACATTTCCAGAGCTTCAATTTCCATATGATAATTTCCCCAAATTGGTCTGCCTTTGATGGAAATGAAGATGCCAGTCAGGCTGAAGAAAGAAGAAATTCAGACCGACTCTACAAACAAGGCTGGGACTGGGCATCCAGGAAAGAGAGGAGGGCGATATGCAAGTCCACATGGTCTTGTGGAGCATGCCTTGAGGTAGAGGTGAGACCTAGGAACTCAGATCTTGTTTTCTCAGGGACAGCTGACCTTTCATAGGGTCTTGCCCTCCCAGAGCAGAAGTAACTGTGACTGGGAAAGAAATCTCCAGAAAACACTTCAGTTGGTGCTGGTTATCGGTTCAAACCGTAAAGTTGAATTAATAACAAGACCCTCCCTGTGACTTGCCAATTCATTAGGTGAATATAGTGACAAGTGTGTTTGGGGGAGGGGGGCTCAGTGAATAATTTCCACCCTAAGAGCTCTACACACTGCAGCTCCGTTACTCACCCTTTATAAATGGCTCAACATGCACTTGGCTTAACAAAGCTCAAAGGAGGACAAAAGAAAGATGAGAAATAAACCTGCATGTTTGTTGCTCATTCAGTTCACAAGGTATTTTCACATTATCTCATTTAATCCTCTTATTTTTCCTTTGCCACGTTTAAGACAGGAACCACTAGGTCCCTTAGCTCCTGGCCTCCACTCTCTTAAGTGAATCTGCTCCTGCTCCTTGTGTATGGCAAAACCCACCACAATATTGTAAAGTAATTAGCCTTCAATTAAAATTTTAAAAAAATAGAAGAATTGGAGAAAAAAAAAAAAGATCCTTCCCACAATGACTGTGGGATGCAAGGTGTCCCTCCCCTGCCCAAGGCTAATTCTACTTCCTCCCCTTCCTTGGGGCCACATTAATCATCCCCACTAGTTTTAGCATCTTCCTTTCAAAATACTCTTTCCCCCACATATTAACAGGGTCAAATCTCTCCTGTCTTCAGGGAAAGAAAACCTGTCTGACCTGATGTCCGTCCGTGTGTCTCACGCCTCAGTGCTCTGCTGTCTGGTGGCTACCTTCTGTAAGATTGTTCTCTCAGAGGCCAGTCATCCTACCCAATAGACAGCTTTCAGTCTTCATTCTACTCAACCTCCTTTCTTGAGCCATTTGGCACTTTGAACCAATTCCTCCTCCTGAAAACATCCTGTTTCCATGGCTTCCAGGGTATCACTTTTTCCAGACCTTTTCCCATCACCTCTAGCTAATCCTGCTCAAGTGCCTTTGCTGGATTCTCTTTCTTCACCTGCTTTTTAAGAAACAATTATTATTGAAGTATAATATACACATAGAGAGGTGTACAAGTCCTAAGTTTACAGGCTAATAATTTCCACAAACTGAACACACCAAAATAACTAGCACCACTAGCACCCAGATCAAAACACTGTTTCCAGTGCCCCCAGAAACGGTGACAATCACCTTTGCAGCTGCCATGCAGCCAACTTGTCCCTGCAAAGAGTAGCCACCCTCCTGATTTTGAAAATCAGGCATGAGTTTTGCCTGGGCTTGAATTTCATGTAAATGTGAACTATGAATGCTTTGTATCTGGCTTCTTTCACTTATCATGTGTATATGGGAGAATTAGCTATCATTTTCTGGATGTACTTTGTTCCCACTCATTGCTGTATGAGCTTTGACTGGAGAACACACCACAATTCATTTATCCATTCTTCTGTGATGGCTGTTTGGTGAATTTCCAAGGTTTTGCTATTAGAAGGCATGATAACAGCAAAACACTCATGTACCTGCTTTTAAATGGTGAATTCTCTAGATTTCCATCCCAAACCTCTCCTTCTCCCTTGTCCCCCAGAGAAGCTCTGGAATATTTGAGGGGCAGATGAGCAAAGATGGCTCAGACATGAAAGCCAGTGTCCCTCTCACTAAATAAGAAAGAAGCTGCTAGAAGTATTTCACATAACTTTTTTCAATTACAATTTTCAAAAGTTTAAATTTAGCATCTTCAAGTTAGCCCAACAACAACCTGAATTCCAAAATTCTTATACCAAAGATTAAAGTAGTGCCAGGTAATGTGCAAGGGCTTCCCTGTTAGCTCAGATGGTAAAGAACCTGCCCGCAATGCAGCAGACCCGGGTTTGATCGAGAAGATCATCTGAAGAAGGGAATGGCTACCCACTCCAGTATTCTTGTCTGGAGAATTCTATGGATAGAGGAGCCTGGCAGGCTTCATGGGGTCGAAAAGAGTCAGACACGAAGGAGCAACTAGGCACATAGATAATGTGCAAGATTCTCATAGGAGAGATTAATTTAGAAAATTTGTTTTTCAGCATATAGGGCCATTGATTTCAGAGTACCACTGAAAGTTTACATTCTCTTATTTTGGTCATTAGCTTCTACTCCACAAACATTAGCAGGGCTTGGACCTCTTGATGACACAGTGTAAATGTTCTAGCAAGGTACAGTAGACAATGAGCATGCCAGTCTTGCTGCAGTAATCAAGTCAAAGCAACATGTGACAGCTCCAAGTCACAAGGCTCACTGATAAGACCATGTCAAGTAAGAGTCAAGATCAATTCATAGAGGAAACTGAGCTGTAGGTACTTTAGGTAAAACCAAAGTTCTGGGATTATACTTGCAATAAGTCTATAAAGGAATTTTTAATGTATTTTGCTACTGCTTTACTTGATAGTTCAGAAATTATTTTTATTTTGGTATAACCATTCTCAAAAAACATGTCAGTTCAAATCTAGTAGTATAATTAGCAATCCATAGAAAAGATATTAATTTTATACTATCCTGCTGCTGCTGCTGCTGCTGCTAAGTTGCTTCAGTCGTGTCCAACTCTGTGCGACCCCATAGATGGCAGCCCATCAGGCTTCCCCGTCCCTGGGATTCTCCAGGCAAGAACACGGGAGTGGGTTGCCATTGCCTTCTCCAATGCATGAAAGTGAAAAGTGAAAGTGAAGTCACTCAGTCGTGTCCGACTCTTCGCGACCCCATGGACTGCAGCCTACCAGGCTCCTCCACCATGGGATTTTCCAGGCAAGAGTACTGGAGTGGGGTGCCAGGAGGTAGAAAAAAAACTCATGATTTTTCTCACTACCCCAAATTTCATGATTTAGTATTTTTATCCTTCAAATATAAGACATGTAGAGATTATTTTCTGAAGAAATTTTTTACTCTGTGCCAAATGGTTTGGAAATAGTCATCGTTTCCCTCTGATGATAAACTATGTGGTATTGCTTCTACTTTTAAAAACAAAGAAAAAAATGTGTTTACAGTTTCCCTTTGAGGCTCTTTAGAAAGAATTCTTGTGACAGTGAACAGTAAATAAATGTTAAACAAAAAGCTGGCTCAAAATTGGAAACAAATATAAATATCACACTTGATTCACTGGCCACCAAAGTATAATATGTAAAGAATCAGTTGACATAATTTTCAGTTTAGATCATCTATGAAAGTATAGTCCCAGCTAAGAATTCACAATGGCTGATGTGCTATGAACCTGCCACACATCTTCCCACTTCTTATGCCTGCACACTGCTTAGCATGTTTTTAAAAATTGTCAACCTTTTCCTAATAGAAGAGGAACTGACAGTGTTCAATATTTTGGAATTCCTTTGCTTTCCTAAAAGATCCTGATGACAGTGTCAGTTCAGTTCAGTTTAGTTCAGTCGCTCAGTCGTGTCCGACTCCTTGCGACCCCATGAAGCACAGCACTCCAGGCCTCCCTGTCCATCACCAACTCCCGGAGTTCACCCAAACTCATGTCCATCGAGTCGGTGATGCCATCCAACAACTTCACCCTCTGTTGTCCCCTTCTCCTCCTGCCCTTAATCTTTCCCCGCATCAGGGTCTTTTCAAATGAGTCAGCTCTTCGCATCAGGTGGCCAAAGTATTGGAGTTTCAGCTTCAACATCAGTCCTTCCAATGAACACCCAGGACTGATCTTCTTTAGGATGGACTGGTTGGATCTCCTTGCAGTCCAAGGGACTCTCAAGAGTCTTCTCCAACACCACAGTTCAAAAGCATCAATTCTTCTGCACTCAGCTTTCTTCACAGTCCAACTCTCACATCCATACATGACCACTAGAAAAACCATAACCTTGACTAGACGGACCTTTGTTGGCAAAGTAATGTCTCTGCTTTTCAATATGCTGTCTAGGTTGGTCATAACTTTCCTTCCAGGAGTAAGCGTCTTTTAATTTCATGACTGCAATCACCATCTGCAATGATTTTGGAGCCCAGAAAAATAAAGTCAGCCACGGTTTCCCCATCTATTTGCCATGAAGTGATGGGAACGGATGCTATGATCTTAGTTTTCTGAATGTTGAGCTTTAAGCCAACTTTTTCACTCTCCTCTTTCACGTTCATCAAGAGGCTCTTTAGTTCCTCTTCACTTTCTGCCATAAGGGTGGTGTCATCTGCATATCTGAGATTATTGATATTTCTTCCGGCAATATTGATTCCAGCTTGTGCTTCTTCCAGCCCAGCGCTTCTCATGATGTACTCTGCATAGAAGTTAAATAAGTGGGGTGACAATATATAGCCTTGACGGACTCCTTTTCCTATTTGGAACCAGTCTGTTGTTCCATGTCCAGTTCTAACTGTTGCTTCCTGACCTGCATATAGGTTTCTCAAGAGGCAGGTCAAGTGGTCTGGTATTCCCATCTCTTGAAGAATTTTCCACAGATTATTGAGATCCACACCGTCAGAGGCTTTGGCATAGTCAATAAAGCAGAAATAGATGCTTTTCTGGAACTCTCTTGCTTTTTCGATGATCCAGCAGATGTTGGCAATTTGATCTCTGGTTCCTCTGCCTTTTCTAAAATCAGCTTGAACATCTAAAAGTTCACAGTTCACATATTGCTGAAGCCTGTCTTGGAGAATTTTGAGCATTCCTTTACTAGCATGTGAGATGAGTGCAACTGTGCGGTAGTTTGAGCATTCTTTGGCATTGTCTTTCTTTGGGATTGGAATGAAAACAGACCTTTTCCAGTCCTGTGGCCACTGCTGAGTTTTCCAAATTTGCTGGCATATTGAGTGCAGCACTTTCACAGCGTCATCTTTCAGGATTTGAAACAGCTCCACTGGAATTCCATCACCTCCACTAGCTTTGTTCATAGTGATGCTTCCTAAGGCCCACTTGATTTCACATTCCAGGATGTCTGACTCTAGGTGAGTGATCACACCATCATGATTATCTGGGTCGTGAAGGTCTTTTTTGTACAGTTCTTCTGTGTATTCTTGCCACCTTTTCTTAATATCTTCTGCTTCTGTTAGGTCCCTACCATTTCTGTCCTTCATTGAGCCCATCTTTGCATGAAATGTTCCCTTGGTATCTCTAATTTTCTTGAAGAGATCTCTAGTCTTTCCCATTCTATTGTTTTCCTCTTATTTCTTTGCATTGACTGCTGATGAAGGCTTTCTTATATATATACATATACATATACATATATATACGTGTGTGTATATATATATATATAATTTAGCGGAGAAGGCAATGGCAACCCACTCCAGTACTCTTGCTGGGAAGGTCCCATGGATGGAGGAGCCTGGTGGGCTGCCATCTATGGGGTTGCACAGAGTTGGACGCGACTGAAGCAACTTAGCAGCAGTAGTAGCATATATAATTTAGATTTATTTATTTTAATTGGAGGCTAATTACTTTACAATATTGTATTGGTTTTGCCATACATCAACATGAATCCGCCATGGGTGTACATGTGTTCTCCATCCTGAACCCCTCCTCCTCCCTCCCTCCCCGTACCATCCCTCTGGTTCATCCCAGTGCTTTCTTCTCTCTCCTTGCTATTCTTTGGAACTCTGATAGTAGTTCTTCTTTAAACTTTGCTGCAATTCTGTTGAGTTTTCTGCTATATTAATATTGTAATTATGTATCTACCTAGGTACTTCATTCAGATACATCTCACAGGCTGCAAATCAATTTTTGCCCTATGTCAGTTGTCCAGGTGATAGCCTCTCCTTGATTATGATAACTCACATTAGTCAGGAGTTTTTTGGTTGCAAGTGATAGACGCCAAACTTGAGCTAAGTTAGGCAAAGTGGATTTTATTGGAAGGACTGGGGTGTCTTACAGCTAAATTGCCTGGAAGAAAAACAGGAGAGCAGCTGTGTCCCGGGGACAGCTGGAAGCAGGGCCACAGCTGCAGCTGAGACTGCTGCTCTCAGCCTCAATCTCTCCTGCGCATTCCTGTCATTCCCTCTCCCTGCAGATAGATTTCTCTTCGTAGTGGGGAACACAGCCTTGAGGCCACTGCCAGTCCCTGGCATGTGTGTGTGCATGCGCATGCCCACAGAGCCTCTCAGTTGTGTCGGACTCTGTGACCCCATGGACTGTATAGCCTGCCAGGCTCCTCTCTCCATGGGATTCTCCAGGCAAGAATACTGGAGTGGGTTGCCATTAGCTTCTCCATGGGATCTTCCCAAGCCAGGGATTGAACCCACACCCTATAGCACTTTTGAACAAATTAGAAGGCAGAGAGAGCTCCACAGTTGCATAGTTTGGTGAGAAGAGGCATCTTCATGAATTGAAAAATGCCCACGTTTTTCTTGGATACAACGCTATACCAGGGCCCATGGTTTGGTCAGTAAAAGGAAGTGAGATTTCACTCACTCCACTTTTCACCTGCACAAAGTACAAGCTGGACCTAATGACCTAGCATGGCCTCTGATTTCTCTACCAACTTCTGTACTTCCGTAATGATAAACTCAAGCTTCTTTCAGGTCCACAATAAAACATTCTGTGACTAGGCTCTGGTTGACCCAACTAAGGCCAGAAAACCACTTGTGGCCAATCAGCTCTGACCACAGACCCACAGTATTTCCTAGTCTACTATAGACCCTTTCCTTGACATTGGGGTCGCCCCCGGAAAAGAACAAGTCTGTGAGTCAGGCAGCCAATCTGTTGGCAGCTCCTACCCAGGTTTGGATAATTTTTTTTGGAGAAAATTACATAAACTGAATTGTATTCATTTATTGCACTATTGGGGCTTCACAGGCGGCACTGGCAGTAAAGAACCCACCTGCCAATGCAGGAGAGTTAAGCGAACACAGGTTCAATCCCTGGGTCAGGAAGATCCCCTGGAGAAGGGCATGGCAACCCACTCCAGCATTCTTGCCTGGAGAATCCCATGAACACAGGAGTCTGGTGGGCTGCAGTCTGCAGAGTCAGGCTGGACTGAGTTGACTGAGCACAGCACCACACACTACACTATTACCTTATCAAATATTATTGAATAAGTTGAGGAGATTTTATTCATTACAACTGAAGAAGTTGGAGAATTTAACTGCCAATTGTTTAGTTTTAAATCTGGTAGGGATAAACTCAATGTTAGAAAGCAAAATATTTTCCCTTTTGTCTTACACTGTGATGTCTCAAAACTGTCTTTATGCTTATGACATAGATTCATACTGCTTCCCACCCCACCTGTAATCACTGTTTTCAAAGAAATATGTGTCCAATGATGGATTAGGGGAACATTCTATTTTCTTCAGCTTGTTTCAAATGAACTGTTGTTATCGATTGATATTAGTTCATTATCAAATTTATCTCCACTCTAACACTACAGTGTTTCTAATTCATTTAGCTTACATATCTTCCTGAGTACTTTCTCCAACAAGAAACTTCTTAAAATTATAAGTTACTTTTCTCTGCTACAGAATTTTTGCAGAATAACTGGTACAAGTAATAGAATGTTTCTTTCTTGATGACACTGCATTTCAACCCTCAGAAATGATATCTTTAAACTTCATCATTTGTCTTCTGTACTTCTGAAGATAAATATAGGTTGATATAGTCTATCACTTAACTTCACAATTCCCAAACCACACACAATTCCCAATCCTCATGTACGGTCCTAGCATGAAACCATTGCATTCCCTACATTTACATCAATTCTAGATTTACCCCCAGTCAATTAGTGTTATTAGTGATAACTATAAGAATAAAATGTGAAGTTATTAGCACCATTCTTGATTAACTAAGCATATTCTCAGAAGCATTTGAGAAAACTGAGAACATAGGATTTATTTTGACATAATTTTTAAACAACTATAGTTACCTGCAAGGAGTAAGGTGGGGGAATTACACTTAAAAATAGCTATAATATTTAAAGAGTAAGTGTCCTCAACTTCACCAGTCGTTAGGAAAATACAAGTCAAATCACAGGCTACCATTTCATACCCTCTAGGATGGCTACTGGGCTTCTCACGTGGTGCTATTGTTAAAGAACCTGCCTGCCGATGCAGACGTCAGAGACTTGGGTTCAGTCCCTGAGTCGGGAAGATCCTCTGCAGGAGGGCATGTCAACTCACTCCCGTATATTTGCCTGGAGAATCCCATGGACAGAGGAACCTAGCGGGCTGCAGTCCATAGGGCTGCACAGAATCAGACACGACTGAGGCGACTTAGCACACAGGCGCAGAATGGCTATTATAAAACAAAGCAGAAAATAGTAAGTGGTGGTGAGAATACGGAAAAATTGAAACTCTTGTGCACTACAGATGGAATGTAAAATGATGCAGCTCTTATGGAAAATAGTCATTTTTAAGAAAATTAAATGTAGATTTACCATTTGATCTAGCAATTCCACTCCTGGGTACTCATCCAAAAAAACTGAAGGCAGAGACTTGAACAGATATTTGTGCGCCTATGTTCACTGCAACATTATTCACAATAGCCAAAATGTGGAAACAGCACAAATTACTGTGGATCAAAGAGCAATGAAATATTATTTTGCCTTGAGAAGAAATTCTAACATAATGCTACAACATGGATGAACCTTAAAGATTATGCTAAGTGAAATAAGCCAGACAAAAAGGACAAACACTATTTTTTACTTATATGGGTACCTATAGCAGTGAAATTCATAAACACGGAAAATAGAATGGTGCTTGGCAGGGGAGGAGGGAAAAGTGTTATTGTTTAATGAGGATAGAATTTCAGTTTGGTAAGATGAAAAACTTCTGTAAGTGTATAGTGGTAATGGTTGGACAACAATATAAATGTACCTGGCACTACTGACCTATACACTTAAAAATGGTTAAAATGATAAATTTTATGTTACATATATTTTGCCACAATAAAAATAGTGTCAACATCAACAAACATTTGTGTAGACAAGAACATCAGTTACATGGGAATAATGCCACTGCAGTATCATCAGTTGAGTTTAACAAAGTGCTCAAAGTTTAACATTTTCTATTGTAACTCAATGAAAAACAGAATATTTGTATACTGTGACAAGACACAATTTACATAGCAGGTATCTGATGACTACAACTTCTTCCCTTTGGCAATTTGAAAGGAGGCATATTTCTTCACCAGCTGTAGCTCCCCACAGCAATTCCACACGCTCTCCAAGTTTATCCTCCCTGGGGAATCTACTTAATCACTCCCAGGGCTTAATCTTCTGTTTATATGCTGATGAGTCCCAAATCTATGTCTCCATCTCAGAACAGCCTGCTGAATACCTCCAGTCAGATAGGGAGGTCATAGGGACCTCAAAGTCAATATGTCAAATCTGAGCCCATCTTCTCTCCCACTTCCTCCTACTTCCCTAGGCCCTCCTCTGGCATTCTCCTCCCAGTTACAGGCAACACCAACTTCACTATACAGCCAGCCAAGCCCTAAACTTTAGTTACTCTAACAGACTTCTCCCTCCTCTTCCTCACCCGCTTCCAATTAGCCACCCAGCCGTCTGTGTCGCCTTCCTATTCTCACTCCAGTCCCTCTACTATTTATTACCTGCTGCCTTTGCTCAGGCCCTCTATTTCCCCCCAACTCCCTCCCTACTGCCAGAGTGAATTTACCCCTCTTGGCAGCCACTGGATTAAAATCTGCGATAGCTTCCTGCATGGTTAAACCCGTGCTCTGCAGCATGCAGCGATATCTTAATGATTCTGCACGGCGCCTGCTTCTGTTTGGGTGTGCCTTGCACCTGTGGACCACTGAGGGATCACTTTATGGGGGCCCAGGAAATCTCAGTCGAGTCAAAGGTAATCATCAATTTGTCGGTCTAGTTTCCTTTCTAGTTGCTTCTTTCAGCATTTCTCCATCCATATCCTCTACTTCAGCCTGTTGTACTTCTCGTTTTCCTGGGCAGGATTAAGCTACCTCTGCCTCTCTGTCTTTGCATGGGGTTTAAATGAGATGTTCAGGAATCCAGCATTGTCACATGTGACCCTAAGCACAGTATTTAATCTTACTAGACTTCTTGTTCCTTGTCTCATAAACACCTACCATACAAAATTATAGTGAGGATATAAGGAAATGACATATGCAAAAGTGGTCTGTAAACAATAAAAATAAACTGTTATTTTGTAATTCATCAAAGCCTAAGTTTAATATCACCACTTCTAAGAAACTTATTTGATATCCTAAGCAGAAACCAAAGAATTGATGCTTTTGTATTGTGGTGCAGGGGAAGACTCTTGAGAGTCCCTTGGACAACAAGGAGATCAAACCAGTCAATCCTAAAAGGAAATCAACCCTGAATATTCATTGGAAGGACTGATGCTGAAACTGAAGCTCCAATACTTTGGCCACCTGATGCAAAAAGCTGACTCATTGGAAAAGACCCCAGTGCTAGGAAAGATTGAGGGCAGGAGGAAAAGGGGATGACACAGGATGACAGTTGGATGACATCAACTCTATGGACATGAGTCTGAGCAAGCTCTGGGTGACAGTGAAGGACAGTGAAGTCTGGAGTGCTGCAGTCCATGGGGTTACAAACAGTCAGACAGGACTTAGCGACTGAACAACAAACCAGAAACCATTCTCTTCCTCTTGGAAACCCCACCATACACAGCCTATTTGTGCTCATGGATTCCATTGCACTCTTTAACTTATCCAAGTTCATGTCTCATGTCTACAACCAGATCATTAATTCCATGAAGTCAGCAGCCATTCCTACTCTATGACTCTCCCTCCACCCTATTAAGGTCTCAAGGGTCTAAAGTCTTTTTAAAAAAGTAACTACTAAGATTTGAAATGGTGGAACTAAAAGTTCCCAGTGGTGAAGTAGCAGAAAGTCTTCTGTTTGAGATGTTTGGGATCATGGATCCACCTGCAAATGACGAGTCCATCCACTGTGAGCTGGAATGATAGTAGCTTATCCACCCACTATTTCTTCTCAAGCCTAGACTATGTCAGACATGACTGGCCAATCACAGTCTGTTCTGCTGAGCATAGAGGTTTCCAGCAACTCCCCCCCCCCCCCCCGGCCCAGCTCCAAGTAGCCACGACTAGTTGATCAGTTTCAGCACAGGAGAAAAAACTCTACCATCCACTAAACTCAGAGATGTCTACAAACAGCTGACCTACAGTCACTGCAGAGCAAGGTAAAGGTTTTTAAAAGGGAGAGATGACTTTAGATCTGGCAAGTGATCTGCCTGGGCTTTAAAGTAGTCGTCATCCCTTGGGTACTGCCTCAGGGCAAGCTATTTCAGAGGACACAGCCCACCCTATATTTATGGGGACAGAGTCTGTCCCAAACTGGAAGGTCAGAGAGTCCCAAAGGCATATCCCCTTCAGGAACTCTAGGAACCCCTTTGATAGACAGGGAGCCTGAGGGTCTTGGTTTCCCATGAAATGCCCCCACCTCGATTCACTTAGTGCTCACTCACTCATGTCTTCCCCAAAAGAAGCCAACAGAGTGTCAGCCTGCTTTCCTCCACGAAGGGCTTATGTGTAATTAAAAGGGATTATGCTTTAATCACCCCGTGAAGGACACAGCAGCCTAAGCTGGAGGTGCTCTGGGCACCATTTATGTCCATTGCTGCTTGTGAACCCCTGTCACAGACGCAGGGCTGGGAGTGATCTCCGATCTTCCGTGATCACCAGCATGGGCTTTGCCAGACAGATCAAGCTTCTGCTCTGGAAGAACTGGACCCTGCGGAAAAGGCAAAAGGTAAGAGAGGAGACTCTGTGGTCTTGGACTGAGGAGGTGTGGAGCAAATAGACAATGGAGAGAATGGGTGGCGTGGGAGCAGGGAGGGTGAGAAGCCAATGGGTTGGTTGCTATTTGTCACTGAAGCAGCAAGTAATGTCTGGCTCCTCAATGTGCCTCTCTGACGAGTGTCCTTCCCAGGAAGATGGCTTCTCTGTCCTGAGGTAGCTGCCTTCCATCCACAGCCCAGCATGGCCGTACTATGAAGTCTGCTTTTGCCTGCCCTGCACATGAATCCATTGCCTGTCCATCCCTCCCCTGCCCCTGGTTTTTAAGCCTGCCTCTCTGTCTGCATTCCCTTGTGCATTCATACTATGTGGCAGAAAGAGTCCGAAGTCCTGAAAATCAGGCCCAAAGGAAAACTATGGTTTCCCAGAGCTTCCCAAACCAATGATACTATATTTCATTGGTTCTAAATGGCACACTGTTTTTTCACATTTCTGAAATTGAACTACAGCTCACAATCAAGTGATACGTTCTTTTCTTAGTGTGCAAAAATAACAACCCATCAAAAAAAGTAACAACGCATGTTACCATTAGATTCGATGAGATGTAGTATCTTATCAGCACCACAGATGTTTACTGAGCCTTCCAGTGAGCACACAAGGGACTGGGCTGGACCAGGGACTTAAAAAGCACAGATCCTACCCTGGACTCATTTCTAGTCTGGCTGAGAGAAACTGAAGTATGTTTTGAGACCAAGAGCAAGAAAAAGGAACACAGGCCAAATATCCCCTGAGAAGGACAGCCAACAGCCACAAGAGATCAGAGGACCCCAAGGGTGTACATGTAAATCCAACTGGCCTCTGTCAATTTTTTCTGGGAAAGGATACAGAGTGAATATGTAACTACAGACAATGCACATTGCTGCGGCCTCAGGGGCATGGAAATGCTGGATGACTGAAGGAGCCAAGAGAAGAAGCAGTGGGGGAGGATTGAGTGGACAGGACTGAGATAGAGCCAGGCGAGGTAGGAGGAGACAGGGAGAAGATGGGCTGAGGGGAGGAAGATAACGGGTCTGTTCCGAGCCTCTATTCAGAGTGGGTTTTTGTGGCAGGACAGGGTTTTCACGGGTATTGGAAAGGAGGTTGGAGAAGGAAGGGGGCCAACAGATGGAACATCTGAGGACCCCTGATGAGTATCTCAGTCACAGTCCAGTCAGAGGGACTCTAATGGAAGGAGGCGTTAGCTGGTAACCAAGCTGGTACCTGAGGATGTAAAAGAGCTCCAGGTGACATGGAGGTAGCAATTGCAGGATACAATTACCAGCCCTACAGCTGAGAGAACCAGGGAGAAAGTGGGATTGCTAAGTCTTAGAAACACAGAGGTGATGTCAGCAGAGCCGAAATGCAGATCTGTGAGGAAGGGACGCAACAAGGCCACTGCTGAGGTCTCTGAGCCCAGTCTCAGGCTCAGACCGAAGAGCAGGAAGCCCTGGCTGGCAAGAGGGTTTGGAGCTGAGAGACGATAGCTTAATAACTGGCACGGAGCAGCAAGGGCCACTGTCAACCAGTGCACAGATGATTCTTCCCATTTGTGTGTCTTGGACAGGATTTAGGGAGACTGCAAGGGAAGCCAAGTTAGGACCCCTTCCTACTGGGAGACACCACTGTCCTCAGGCTGCTTTCCTTTGTCAAAGCTGGTGTGATTTTCAAACTGGCACTGAAGTTATATGTTACCCCAAGAACCCTATACTAAAAGTAATCAGAGACTTAATCTCTATTTCCAGGAGCTTCCTTTGTAGAATGCAAATAGGCAAAACTGAAGCAGACTCCTTATTAAATTCATTCATTTATTCATTTGCTCCTTCAGTTAACAAATACTTAATAATCGACTCATTGGAAAAGACCCTGATGCTGGGAAAGATTGAGGGCAGGCGGAGAAGGGGCCGACAGAGGATGAGATGGCTAGATGGCATCACCGATTCAGTGGACCTGAATTTGAGCTAATTCAGGGAGATAGTGAAGGACTGGGAAGTCTGGCCTGCTGCAGTCCACAGGTTTGCAAAGAGTCAGACATGACTTAGTGACTAAACAACAGTAATAGCCAGGCACTTGGCCAGGTGCTGGGTACACAGTAACAAGACAATCACGGTCTCTGCCTACATGATGTTTAGTCTAGATTTTCACTCAATTTTACTCTCAGTGTGCTCTTCATGGTCCTCAAAAAATGCACCCAGGGACAATAGCTGCTGGCCTGCAATGATTCCATTCCTGTGACAAGTGTGTTGCTGTTACAGAGAATAACCCTATTTTCAAAAACCCTATCTTCCAAACCCTATTGGCTCAGAGGCCCTCACGGTCTCTGCTTGCTTTCCCTGGTGCTGGTGGGTGGTCTCTGTTCAGAGATTCTATCTTCTCCCCAGTGTGCTTCCTGGAGGTAGCTTTGCCAGCCCCTCTGTGATGAGACAGGGCCTTTCAGGCTGAGGACCTTGGCTGGGGGAATCTCCGAGGATGCACATAGTCAGGCCTGACAATCATCTGGTGCCATTGGGATGACGGAGATTGAAGTCTTTGTCTGGTGTGCCTCCAGCTAGCTTCTCCACTGCTACATTCCAGGAATTTCCAGGATGTCTGAGTATGATGGAGATATCCCCACAGCCCCCAATAGCTCTGATAGGGATCTGTGGCCCCTTCTGTAAACTTTTTGGAAGCTTCTGCCTTCACAAAATGATGACTATAAGAAAGAAAAGAAAAAGAAAAAACTCACCCAGCCCATAACCCAGCTCCTAGGTTTTTAATTCCTCAGACTTTCATGGTTTTGGATGTTTACTATTGTGGGCAGAGCAAGAGCAAAAACCAGATACCAGATTTCCCTCTTCCTCTTCTCTTTATCCCTTAAGGTCATAAAAGGAAAGTCTTCAGATCTTTGCTTCCCCCACCCCTATCCTTTTGTTTTTCCTTCCTCTGTTGACATTTATCAAGTATCACTGAATGTCTGGCATTGCACTAAGTATCACTTCATTTAACCCTCATCTCAGTTCTGTGAGAGAGCCACCACTATTATCCACCATGGGCATCAATGACGTCATTGGGTGGGCCTGGACCTAGGGCTCCAGGACAGGCAGAGATGCCAGTGACCCCACACTGCCCCCAGGTAGCACGCCCTGTGTAGTAAGCTGGTCAGGAAGACAACAAAGATAGGGTGACCATCTAGTTTATCATCCAATCTAGGGCAGCTTTAAAAGTGAAGTAAGTAAGTAAGTTAAGTCGCTCAGTCATGGCCAACTTGTTGCAACCCCATGGATGGTAGCCTACCAGGCTCCTCTGTCTATGGGATTTCACTAATTATGAGTATACCAGAACAATACATGTAAAGTGATAACAGACCTGGGAAAGTGGGTTTTATGGTCACTATCTGTGACCTAGGGGCTTCCCTGGTGGCTGAGATGGTAAAGAATCTGCTTGCAATGCAGGAGACCTAAGATCAATCCCTGGGTTGGGAAGGTCACCTGGAAAAGGGAATGGCAATCCACTCCAGTATTCTTGCCTGGAGAATTCCATGGACAGAGGAGCCTGGCAGCTACAGTCCATGGAGTTGCAGAGAGCTGGATGTGACTGAGTGACTAACACTTCCACTTTCTGTGGCCTGTTTATCCATGTGTTAGATAGCCCCTGACCTCCTGGAACTCAGAGCCGGGTTGGAAGCGGGAGTCTGTGCACAATGACTGAGCAGCAAACTGTGTGCCTTAGTGGAGAGGAAGGGGCAGGAGATGAAGCTGGGCTCTGGGAGCTCAGAAGAGAGAAGGGGGTTGGCAGGGATAAGAGCAGACTCCTCAGGGAGTTCATTCCCCAGAGTATGCATTTCTAGTGATAAGAGCTCTCCCACTGTTCCCCAGCAAATACACACTTGCTCATATTTTCAATGGGGCAGGCACTGTGTTGAGTGAGTTTATAAAGACATATTAGGTGTGTCTCTTGCCCCTTAGAGCCCACAGTCTAGGGCCCCTTGGTGTCATCTCTCTGGTCCCAGCTTCCATATCAGGGCAGGATATTTGGGGAAGCTTGAGGATTCATGGAGCTTCCCAGGTGGCTTGGTGGTAAAGAACTCACTTGCCAATGCACAAAATGCAGGTTTGATCCCCAGCTGTGTAAGATCCCCTGAGGAAGAAAACGGCATCCCACTCCAGCATTCTTTCCTGGGAAATTCCATGGACAGAGGAGCCTGATGGGCTACAGTCCATGGGGTCACAGAGAGTCAGACATGACTTAGCGACTGAGCAGGCACACAAGGATTCGTGAGAGTAGGGCGCTATCATTTCCTGGGCCCCAGACCTGGGCATCTGATATATCCATGACCTTTGACCTAGGGTCCAGAATTAGGTGAGGAGAACCTGGCAGGTGAGGGAAGGCTGGGCAGCTAGTTGCAAGCCTCCTCAGGTCCTGGGGCATATTCATTCAGGATGAGAATCCTGTCCTGGACTCTCAGCGCAGAAGGGGAAGTCATGCAGCTGTTTGGACCCCTGGCCACCCGCTTTCAAATCGAAAACAGAGTAGGAGGGAAGAAAACCTAGCTGACCAAGGTTTCAAACAACAAGCATGACTCTGCCCTTCCCTGTGACCCCCTCCTCCCCTAAATAGATAGAGTGGTGAAGGGGGAGGAGGGGGAAAAAAAAAGAGAACAAGGAAATACCAGTTTGAGAAAAAAATTTCCACCAGCCCCTTCTGAGCTTCGGTTGGGCTTAATTAGTTACAGACATGTTTAAAGAGGAGGGGTGTGGGGACCGAGAGCTACTCTGAAAACATGTGTTTAATTACACTGTGGAATTTCTCCCTAGGGTATGCCTGTGCACAGTTGAGCATCAAGGACAAAGATGCCGCTCTGGGATGGGGGCTGTGCATATAGTTCTGGGGGAGGGGACGAGGTTGTTGTGGGGACTTGTCAGGCTAGAAAGGCTAGAAAAGAATTGCTGGTGGTCTTTGTGCAGGAAGTGAAGTGTGAAATGCAGCCCTACCAAAACAAATGCTCACAGAGTTGGAACAGTAACACTGACTTCTCCAAAACTGCTTTTCAAAGATTACCAACTACTACCCGGGCCAGTGGTTCTCAGTCCCAGCCACACGCTGGAACTACCTGAGAAGTGTTAAAAAACAAACAAACAAAAAAAATAAACTGATGTCCCATGGCCAGACACCTGGTGTAATGGATGTGGGGCATGGCCCAAGCTCCCTACAGATTCCTGCATTCAGCCATGTGAGAACCGCAGACCTAGGTTGATGAAGGTGATCATTTGAGAGGCAGGGACTTTAGGTGGAAAATAGAGGCCCTAACTCAGTCAGAGATGTGGTAAAGAGGAAAACCTGCAGAGCTGTCCTTGCCCTCAGCAAAGGGTGAAGGAGGAAAGTAAAGTTCTGAACTGGCCTCCCCCGATAGGTGGACTTGCAAAGACCAGATATTTCAAAACTACAAGTGTGAGTGAGTAAGTGGGTAAGAGAATGTGTGACTTACATGACAAAGAGGGATGAGATGCACCAGCCTGGGTTTGGGAATTTTATCCACGGGACAGGTAGGCCAGGCTGGCTCACCCTCCCCTGGTCCAAGATCCTCCATGGAGTAGGGGACAGTGGGTGGTTAGTTTTCTCAGAAAGCCCCATGCTTCCAAACTGAAAACTGAGCAGTTTTGACTCCAGAAAGGGAGAAAAAGGAGGAAACGTGAATGTGAGTGGAGGGGCAGACCTAGGACCTTGCAGATAATTTAAATTATAACTCCTTGCTCTTCAGACTTTACAATGTGCTGTCACTTATAATGTCCTTGTGACCCTTGAAGGAAGTGAGGGTCAGTAATAAACGTCTAATGTCCATAGAATGTTTCTTTGTGCCAGATTCTGCTTCAGGTGTTTTACAAAGTGAACTCATTTCATTCTCACAACTGCTCTGAGAGGTAGGTCCTGATAGCACTCCCGTTTTACAAATGAGACCCCAAGACATGGAGAGGTCGAATGGGTTACCCAAGGTTATACAGCTAGTAGACAGCAAAGTCAGCTAAGAAGCCCTGGTGTTGACACACTTTTAACCCTCAGTATAAGCTATAGGATAGAATAGGCCCATTTCACAGATGACAAAACTGAAACCTGGAGATGAAACAAGCCCCAGAGTGATTCCTAACCTAGGTCTCCCCATTCCCATATCAGCAGCAATGTTTCATCTACCAGCCTATTCTCAGGTAGGCATTGCTACATGGAAGGTGGCTGACTTACGAGATGATAGACAGCCAGTGCTGCAAGCAGTTGTCTTAAGGAAGAATCAAAGATGTAGAATTTGGACTGGTGGTCTCATTTCCTTGGTGAGGACACCAGGAATAAGTTTTGGTTTCATAGCTTGCACCTATCACTCACATTACTATGTTGCAGAACTTGCTCTCCAACCTTACCAACTGATGGGGACGGGTTGGAGAGTGGGTGGGATGGGGAAATTTTGGATGGAAGGTGTGAAGCCAGCGTACTGTCCATGAGGGAAGCAGTTTGTTCAATTTGCAAACTGTTGTTTACCTGAGCCACTGAGTCACCTCCAACTTTCCAGAGAAGCCTCCTAAACCAGTCTTGACAAAGATTCACTCATTCCACTGATATCTACTGGACACTTTTTATAAACTTGGCCCTGTATTGGGTGTAGTGACAAGGACAGACATGGTCCCTGCCCTCAGGAAGCTGATAGCCGGGGAGAGGTCCACCTTCAGGAAGGAGTAAAGATGATGAGTGCCATGGGAGAGCTCTAATGACCAGCGGGAATGGGTGCGTCCTTAGCAGTGAAGCAGGTCACTGTGGACAGGTTTCGCCCCTCCACCCTTGACTCGCATGGCCTGGGGGAACTGCCAACATTTTTATGGCTTTCAAGTGTGCTCGGAGTCAGTCCTTTTAATACTGGATGGGACTTGTCCGATATTGGTGTTTTGCCGTTTGTGGGGAGAGTGTATAGGAGAAGTCTTGAAGACTAGTGGTTTAAGGAAAAATCTGCTATTCTTTCTTCTTCCCATAATGTTTGTGTGAGTTTGTCTTCTAATACATCATGCCTAGACATGCTTTGGATAAAAGGTTTTGTAAATGTTACAACAGCATAATCACCACCCAGCCTGAACATTTTTTTTCTTTTCTTCAATGTATTGTCTTTTTTCTCTCACTGGCTTATGTTATGATTTGTAATAATCTGCTTGCCAGCGGACCTAACCAACAGAGAAGGAACAAAGCTTTATTGAGTATATACTATGTTGTCTACAGCAGATGGTGATTGCAGCCATGAAATTAAAAGATGCTTACTCCTTGGAAGGAAAGTTATGACCAACCTAGATAGAATATTAAAAAGCAGAGACATTACTTTGCCAACAAAGGTCCATCTAGTCAAGGCTATGGTTTTTCCTGTGGTCATGTATGGATGTGAGAGTTGGACTGTGAAGAAAGCTGAGCACTGAAGAATTGATGCTTTTGAAGTGTGGTGTTGGAGAAGACTCTTGAAAGTCCCTTGGACTGCAAGGAGATCCAACCAGTCCATTCTAAAGGAGATCAGTCCTGGGTGTTCTTTGGAAGGAATGATGCTGAAGCTGAAACTCCAATACTTTGGTCACCTCATGTGTAGAACTGACTCATTGGAAAAGACACTGATGCTGGGAGGGACTGGGGGCAGGAGGAGAAGGGGACGACAGAGGATGAGATGGCTGGATGGCATTACCAACTCGCTGGCCATGAGTTTGAGTGAATCCAGGAGTTGGTGATGGACAGGGAGGCCTGGCGTGCTGCAATTCATGGGGTCGCAAAGAGTCGGACACGACTGAGCAACTGAACTGAACTGAACTGATGTTGTCTACCATTCTCCTGAGAATTTAAGTACATTAGTCCTAACCAATAGAAAAGGAGCAAAGGTTTATTGAGCACCTGCTATGGTGTCCACCAATCTGCTGAGAATTTAAGTACATTTCTTTGGAAGGAACAATAAAGGGTTAAATTTAAAGCCACATGAATAGCCCCTAGCTGATCTATATAGGCTTACATTTCTGTTTTCAGCCATCTACTTAAATTCTGCTTTAAGTTTAATGCGTTTCTGAATGGGGGTTGGGTGGAAGAACTATTACATTCCCCAATACATATCTCTCGCTACCAATAATCCCACACCTCCAACCACACCCTGACATGCTATGCCTTGGAGTGTGGACTGCAGCAACCAACTGGTTCTTCTTTGGAGTCAAGAGTCCTTAAACTCTAAATTGAACCTAAATTTAAATACCGACATTCAGTCATATGTTGATATTGGTAACTTCTTCCAGTATTGTAAAATCTCATGGCAGTGTGCCCTTCTTTGTTTATTTAAGCAACAAGAAATTGTTGAAGAAAAATGTTGGTAAATTTAGATTTCTGGGTTTGACTTTACTGTGAATCACAGTATTTCATGGAAGGATTTGCATCTTCATTCATTCAATGACCAGAGATGCAAAGTCCAGTAGCACTATAAGAAAACAGGGCAGTGAGGAGGGGCAGAGCTCTGGGCCTGGAGACAGGCGGCTGGATTTTGGCTCCAGTGCTGTCACTGCCCATGAGATACTCTGCAGAAGGAAAGGTTATCGGGAGACCTTTACTACCTGCAGCATCAGCATTACCTGGGAGCTTGTTAGACATGTGAGATCTGATAGGGCCCTACAGAATCAGAATTCACATTCACGTGCACAGCAACATCCAAAAAGTGCTGAAGCACTTATCCTGATGATTTCTGATGAACGTACTGTGCTAACAAAATTTTCAGTTGGGTTGGCCAAAATAATCAATTGGATTTGTCCATATTATCTTACGGGAAAACCCGAATGAACTTTTTAGCCAACCCAATAAAACAGAGGCAGACTGGAACCCAGATGGACACCAAGTCTTGGGAGTCCAATATATCAGAATAGAGTCAGTATGGAAGTTAAGGTTTAATTAAGGAAGTCCTTTAAATATACCACAACCAGAGTCCTGTTGCAGAGACAGACATGGAAATGAAGTGGGTCTGCTCGGGGTATGTTTCCTGTAATCACTTAGTATCACTGGTCTTTCTCACTTTGTGTTTTGTTTTTCCAGATTCGCTTTGTGGTGGAACTCGTGTGGCCTTTATCTTTATTTCTGGTCTTGATCTGGTTAAGGAATGTCAACCCCCTCTACAGCAAACATGAATGTAAGCATAACAGAGGTGGAGTAGGGGAGCCTTGGCATGCCTGGAGGTCCCTATCACTTTGTTTAGAAAGGGTTTGGGGACTGGGGGGTGCCAGGATCTGATCTGCTTATCATCATTTCATGCCTAGAATGCAGAAGAGAGACGTTATGCAAACTAACTTTTAAATCCTGCACATTCTACGCAAATACTTACATGTGGTTACTAAAGAACTGTGTAATTATTTTTTGTTTGGTTGGTTTTTTCTACACCTAAACACTTTGTACTTTTTAAGGGAGCAGATTATAGATGAGTTATTTGAAATATTGGGTTGGCCAAAAAGTTTGTTCAGTTGAGATGTAGATAAACCCGAACAAGTTTTTTGGCCAGCCCTATATTTTGAAGATAGTTTAGGAATATGTTAGGCATGGTGCTAAAGAAAAAATAAGAAGGGACATCACCAGTCCAGGTTTGATGTGTGAGACAGGTGCTCAGGGCTGGTGCACTGGGATGACCCAGAGGGATGGGATGGGGAGGGAGGTGGGTGGGGGGTTCAGGATGGGGAGCACATGTACCCCCATGGCTGATCCATGTCAATGTATGGCAAAACCAATACAATATTGTAAATTAATTAGCCTCCAATTAAAATAAATAAATAAGAAAGAAGGGACAGAAAATAGTGTATTAATAATGTAGTATTTCTTGGACCCCAGAGGTGTCCTGGGACCGAGGATGAGCCTATGTATGCCTCTCTTATACTATGCCCCTCAGAGAAAGCTTTCGCCTGGTTTCTGGCTAGGATGACTTCTTCTGGCTCTTGGCAGCCGGTGTGGGATCCTCAAGAGTCATACCAGCTGCTCAGTCCCCTGTTCTGGTTTCCCATCCTCTTATTAGTGAGTTCCAGGCCCCGTATTCTGAATCAGCCTTCTGTCCATCAGACCCTTGCTTGTGTACCTCACCCCTCAAGGAGCCTATAACCTGTGCTCCCTCTTTAATGCTTGGGGGTAGATGCTCAATACACAGTTGTGGAAGGAATAGACAAACCTCTTCTCCTCCTTAAACATCAGCAATGCATGGAGGCTTCTCGCTCTAACATTGCTCCACCCTTTCCGTCTCCCCACAACACAGTGTGCTCCTCCTCTGTTCCCCCTTCACACTTCCATCCATGCCTCTATTAGGATATGTTTCCATCTCACCACTACACTGGAAGCTTGAGAGAAGAGACCCTGTCTCCAGCGCCCAGCACGGGGCCAGGCATACATTAGATGCTTCTGCTTCTTAAATGTTGGTAAATGAAGGAAAGCACCAGAAGGACCAGGGTCCATCCTGCAGAGGCTCTAGCTCCTAGGACCTGTATCCTTCTTAGTGTCAATGTCTAACTCCTTGCCTTCATTTCCTGTCTTAAAGGCCATTTTCCCAACAAGGCGATGCCCTCAGCAGGAATGTTGCCATGGCTCCAGGGAATTTTCTGCAATGTGAACAATCCTTGTTTTCAAAGTCCCACTGCAGGAGAATCTCCTGGAATTGTGTCAAACTATAACAACTCCATGTAAGTGCTGGGATTCCCACCATACACCCTTTATTCTCCTCTTGCCTCGGAGTTCGTGTACGTGCACACAGAGCATGTACTGCTGAATAAGTGGTCTGGTGGCTTGCAGGGACCTTAAACTCTAAGGAGCAGAGCATGTTTCCACTCTGGAACATTCTGTATTAGGTGTCAGGGCACTTAAGGAAAAGGCTACAAACTTAGGCCAGATGACAGAATTTCTTGGTCCTTATATCCCAAAGACATGACTAGGAGTCTGATGTCAGCACCCTGCTAAAATGTGTCTACTGCCTCCAGCTCATCCATCTGCTCAAGCGGAGTCACTGGATGAGAAACACTCCATTCCCCTTCTCACTCTCCACCCTGGATCAACTCTGAATGATCTCTGTTCTTTTAAAAGTCTTTTTGGACATCTAAAAGCTAAGAAAATTGTCAGGGGACCTTTTGAGGGTGAATGAAACCAAGTTTACAAGGTGAAATTTGCTTCTTGGAAGAAAAAGAGACAATTTCCAAATCCTCTGTCATAAATGCCATTAGTTCTCTTGGTTGGCCAGATCTCAGAATGTTGCTTGAGAGCAGTAGTTCTTAACTTGTAGGGGTGAAGACCATTCCCAGAAGCTGATGAAAACTGGTGGTCCCCTTCCCGAGGAAAATGAGGACGCACACACCCACGGAACATTACACTGTGCATACGATTTCAGGGCATTTGTGCACTCCAGGTTAATAACCTCTGGTCTGAGATTGAATTTCAAGTCAAATTCCATAAGAGAGTCTATATTTGGAATTCCCTTGAAGTAGATAGGGGGACTTGATGTAGCATGTTCTACAGACAGAGGCTCAGGAATGAGGACACGGTTGTCCTTCAGCCACTAGGCTGACCTCCAGCTGCAGTTTGTGATGCTTACCCCCAAGGGTCAACAAGGGTTTGTTGGAGTGCAGGCTTCACCTACTTGTATAAACATCAAGTCAAATGGAAACTGAGATATTGTGTTGCTCCAGTTCTTTCCTTAGAGGAGATTTGGATATAATTCCGCCAGGGCAAAACTGCATTTTGACAAAAAGAAAAAGAACATTTGGTAATTCCGCTTAATACTCAGAGGTAACCTTCCCCACTGGGAACAAACTGTGACTGCTTTTGCTGTACAAAGGCAAGAGTAGTTGTGACAGAGACTGCCTGGTCCACAAGCCTATAACATGTTTGCTAAGCCCTGGTTTACTGGAAGATAGAAGAGGGAATACAGAACACCCATCTTTCTGGAAGACAGCATTTTAGCTGGGCTCCCCTGGCTGCAAACACCACCTGGAAGCTTTAATTCACAATCTGAACTTTCAGCTTGAGCCTCCTGGAGGTGCCTAAGAAGAAACATTTGCCTATCCAGAGAGACCCCATGGGTCACGTGATGGGATCAGGGGCACTTTGGAGGTGCTTCAGTGGCAGCTCCGTGGAGCTTTGGTGGAACTGGCACCAAGGGTCCACAGATTGAGAGGTGGAACTGGGGAGGGGAAGCGGCTTTGGATGTGTTCAGCATCTGGGCCAGGAAATCTGAGTTTCATGTTTCATGCACATAGTATGCGTGAAATGTTGGCTTACTCAAAATTCATTTGCTTGCAAGGCACAGAAACACATTTAAACAAGTTTAAACCTCAGAGGGAAAGACATGATTTGGACACTAGTAGTAGTAAATAGTAGTAAATGTCGCTCAGTCGTGTCCAACTCTTTGCGACCCCATGGACTATAGCCTACCAGGTTCCTCTGTCCATGGGATTTTCCAGGCAAGAATACTGGAGTGGGTTGCCATTTCCTTCTCCAGGAGATCTTCCCAACCCAGGGATCAAACTCATGTCTCCCTCTTTGTAGGCAGATGCTTTACCCTTTGGACACTAGACCTTCTTAAAAAGCCAAGAGCAGCAAGCAGTTCTCTGGGAGGGGGACAAGAACAGCAGAACCACCAGGAGCTGCTCCCTCCTGTCTGGGCCTACAAGGTCCAGCCTCTCCACCACCATCTGGGGTTCTACTCCATCTGCCTCTCTCCACTGACCACTCTGCCCTGCTTCTCAATGCCTCAGCTGGTACTAGTTGCCCAGTTCACGACACCTGGGCTTGGGCAATCAGAAGAGCATCTCTGAGTACCATTCAAATTCCTGGGAGCATATCTGTTTCCCCAGCTTTATTTCCCTTGTCCAGTCAGCCTTGGCAGAGGTATGTGTGTTCATGCATGCACGGAGGGCTTTGTAGATTAAGTATGGCTGTTAGAACCTGAGCATATGAATGGCTGGAAGGGCAGGTCTCAGAGAAGTGGGTACTGGCTGAAAGAGCCCCTACTAATATCTCCTATTATCATCCTATTTAAGACTTCTTGGAGGAGGAAACACATAGTGAAAAGAGTTAAGAAGTGACCCAGCCCTGCCAAAGTGGGAAGACTTTTGACAACAAATTGCTCAGAGCCCCTGTTATCTTATATGTATAAGGAAGTAAAAATATCTCCTTTTGTCTTGGCAATATTGAGAGGATATATAATGTAGGTATATGCAGCGAGGTCAAGCAGGTGGTATCTTAAAAAATTATACAACGTGTTATAATGATGATGAAAATGACAGCTATGTCTTTAATGATGAGGCTCATTCTTACAGCTTGGCAAGGGTGTATAGAGATTTTCAAGAACTCCTCATGGATGCACCAGAGAGCCAGCACCTTGGTCAGGTTTGGAAAGAACTCTGCACCTTGTCCCAGCTCATGAACACCCTCCGAATGCACCCCGAGAGGATTGCAGGTAAGGTGGGCTTCAGTGTTCTTAAGTATCACTTGCTTCTCATTTGCCTCCTCCACCAGACAAACTGAAGATACAGAGAGGAGTTAGAAGATTTGGTTGGAAAAGATACCAGAGGGTGTAGGAAGGGATCTAGAGACAGGAGGAGGCTTACCTTGGTGAGAACTCCTCTTTCTACCAGGCCTGAAGGTGGGAAGTTAGGAAGGAGGTCAAGAAAGTTCTCATCCCAGGTAAGTCAAGAGGTAGGAGAATGTGGAAAGAGATGTGCTCTTGAAAGTCTGAGGCCAGGTGAAGGGGAAAGAGTTCATGGAGCCTGAAAAAGATGTGGACCACATTCACAGAGTCCTAGAGAGTGAGCTACCCAGGACTGTGTAGAAGCAATGCCAAGTAGCAGTAAAGAGCCAGGAAGATCGGTGCACATGTTTGATGTTGTTATTTCTGTTGTTCAGTCGCTAAGTCATGTCTGACTCTTTGTGACCCCATAGACTGTAGCCCACCAGGCTCCTCTGTCCATGGGATTTCCCAGGCAAGAACACTGGAGTAGGTTGCCATTTCCTTCTCCAGGGGATATTCCCTACCCAGGGATCAAACCCACATTTCCTGTATTAGCGGGTGGATTCTTTACCACAGAGCCACCGGAAGCCCAGAGCATGTGTTTATCACGACACAAATATGTATAGTCCTTCTCTTTATTCTGGTAATATTCAGCGTCCCAGGCCCTGAGGCAGAGCAGGTGCAAAGTTGGGGGAAGCAGGATTGGGGGCTGGTAGGGCTGGTAGGGAGGTGCCAGGGAAGGTCCAGGAGGCCAGGGGGTTGAGGGCAGTGATTGGACTACACAGATAGGGTCTAGGCTGCATATGGATGAAAGAGAAGCCAGGACTGGAAATGCCCAAGGGAAATGGAGAGGCAAAAGAATGGAGGCCTCAGAGTGTTCCATGACGCTGGTTACAGACTGAGAAAACAGCAGGATAGAAAGATTGACAGCTGTGGTCAGAATGTGAAATATGTGGATTCAGGATTTCAAAGGCATGCAGGACAGATGAGAACAAGCCCCCAGGTGCGGCAGTGGAGGTTGAAGTGGAGCAGAGGCAAAGGTTAGGTGATGGGAAGGCAAAGGAAAGCAGGCTGGATGGACACAGAGGTTGCGGGGGTGGGAGAGCCCCCTGGAATCCAGAAGCTTGAGGATGGAGGGGGAAGGAGCTCCCTCTCCCATGTCCCCCTCTCCAGGGGAAGAACTAGAAACAAGCAAAAGCCAAACCCAGAAACCCTCCGACATCTCTTTTCAGAGCACAAGTGGATGCCGTGCGGTTTTTGCGTCCGCCATAGGCTCCTCTGTAGGTGGTTGGAGTTACTGGCTATGGAAACAGCCTGGGCACCAGGTGAACCACACCCCCTTTTCAGGGGTAAATGAACAGCTGGAAGGCAGCAGGCTGGCCAGGACCCCAGGGGTCAGTGCGGTTGTGGGGGTGGAGAAAAGGCTGCCAGGGTGGGGAAGTTCATTCAGGGATGGGCTCAGAGGCTGTAAAGGAAGTGGTTTGTGGCTGCTGGGAAATGTCAGCTCTTTGAATGGAGATTAACTATGAGGATGACCTTGTAGGATGACAAGGGTGAGGAAGGTGATGTCCAAGAAGACAGGAGGGGCTGAATAGGACAGCTTCTGCCTAGGGAGAATGGTACGAAACAGTCGCCCAGGGCTCCTCACTCATGCAAGCCAGGCAGTGTGCTGGTCCCTGGTGACAGAGAATCATTAGACCAGTGCCCTCCCCCGAGGGATCCCTGGGCAGAAGTGGAAGGCCCATGACCACACCCTGTGGGGCTGCTGGAGGGAAGCAAGGGGCCAAAGAGCATAGGTGAGTCGGTCCAAAGAGAACCCAATCCTCCTCCCACTGGGCCACCTTCTCCCTTCTCTCCCGATTGGAGCAATGAAGCACAGGAGTCTGATCAGATGACGGTTAAGATTCCTTCATTACATTCTACTGCTTCCGAAATCAGTAATGCATACACGTTATATCGTAAAACTAGATTACAAACACAGCCTTCTTTGCCGCTCAGGAGTTTACTAAGAGTAAGGGTTGAAAGAACCGCAGGGCCTTGCAGGGTCTGGGCACAGTTGGCATTTTAATATGAGGGAAATAAGGGGGAGAAGCACCAACAAGGCAGCAGTTTTTCCCAAGGTTAAACAGCAGATGAGAACACGGGCTTGCCCAGCGCCTGGAATGACCATCTACCCTGTTCACCCAGTGCACGTTTCACTGTGTTTTCTCATTGTCAGATGGTCTGGCTGGAAGGAAGCAAAGAGGAAGCTGTTTCAAACCACAGTGTCTCTTGTGGCCTTTCAAGCCTGTATATGAGGACCAAAATCACTGCTTACAAGCCAACACAATGCTAGTTTTGAATTGGCATACAGGTGCTTCTTGTGTCAGCCTTCGGGCTGTGGGGGAACATTCCCTTCATGAGACTGGCTTCGGGGGGTCTGGGAAAACAGCGTTAGAGGAGGCCAGCTGAGACTGTCCGAAGGAATGTGAGGGCTGAGAACACAGACTCTGCAGAACCCCTGTCCTTGGTGGCCATGCGAGGGGAAAGCAGACCATCCCCAACGAAAAGGACAGGGTGTCTGAAGGAATTTCTGGCCGAGCACCCAAGGCCACAGTCAGTAGTGAAGATGGTTTCAGTCTGTCCCTGGGCTCCCAGGACCTTGCTGGCTGTGAGCACTGAATCCTCAGCCCCAGGCTGCAGTGGAGGGTTAAGCCTCTGAATGCGAAATGGGCGCCTGTCACTGGTGTGTGCTTTTGCCTGTCAGTTCCCCAGTCATCTGGGAAAGTATGCCAGCAGTGACCTAGGGCATTTTCCTTTCCTGGCAAACCTGTAGTGCTGCATTCTCCACAGAGGAGGATTAATGGTAAAAAAAAAAAAACAACTAGCCGTGAAGCCCCCTCCCCTCTCACCCCGAGCAAGCTCTGCAGTCTCTCAGTCATCTTTAAACACTGCCCTCCTCCGAGCCTCACGCACGCATTTCCCTGGTCTCCCCACCCCCATCCCAGCCTCCTGAGCTCCATGGGCCTCAGCAGCCCCTTCCCCCAGCCTCTAATCTTCCCAGGGAAGAGAACAAGAAGAACAACATTTTAAGCTACATTTATTTTCTTTTCCTCAGGGCCCCCCAGTTCGCATTTCTCCCTCGGGAGCCCTGCTGCCTGCTCCCATTCTGGCCCCGCGTCTCCCTACGGGGTGGCCCCCACCCTTCCTCCGGTGTGCTGAGCCAGCACGCTCCTTCATGCGCCTTGTCCCCGGGGCCACGGCAGCCCAGGCACCTGGGGGGGGGCGTCTGGGCCAGGGCAAAGTTGCTCCCAGCTCCCCTTGTTTGTCCCTTTTCCCAAGCGAGATGTTTGTAGATGTTTGTATGTAAGGTCCGGCGAGGGAGTTAAAGAATAACGAAGAGTTCAATAGTCAGATAGGGTCCTGACTCTCAGGTCAAGACAACAGTTATTTACTGGGTGTCTCCTATTACTCCACAGACATTCACCAAAGCCCTGATTCCATGTCAGGCTCTAGTGCTGGGTGTCACGTAGAGATGATTTGGAGGGCTTACATCTCTGTGCCCAGCTAGGTATGATGGGGAGTATGATAAAAGCAGTATCTGTAGCTCTCTACTCTCAAGAGTCTGTGTGTGTGTGTATTGGGAGTTGTGTTGCTGGAGGTCAGAGGATATAGTATGATGCTGTATACAAAGAAATGATTTGGAGATGAACAACCAAACTGGAGCCCCAGGGGAAGAAAAAAAAAAAGGAAGCTGGGTTTGGAAGATAAGTTATTGAAAAGAAAAGAAAGCAAGAAAAAAATAGAGCAGCCCCTCTCAGAACCACTCCTCTCTCCTGGGGTAGTGCACCCAGTCCATGGTTTCAGCTACCTGTGGTCATCCAGTCTGAAAGTATAAGTGGAAAATTCCAGAAGTAAGTAACTCATAAGTTTTAAACTGTGCGCCTTTCTGAGTAGCATGATGAACTCTTGCACTTACCTGCCTGGGATGGAAACCATCCCTTTATCCAGGTATCCTGCCCATTAGTCACTCCCTGGCTTTTCAGATTGACTATCAGAGTATCACAGTGTTTATGTGCAAGTAAGCCTTATTTGATTTAATAATGGCCCCAAAGTGCAAGACCAATGATGCTGGCAATTTGGATATTCTCTTACTCTGCCTAGTTTATAAATTAAACTTCCTCATAGGTATGTATGTGTAGGGTCTGGTACTATCTGCACCCACTGGGGGGTCTTGGAATGTATCCACTGAAGATAAAGGGACTACTGTAGTCAGGTCCTCCTTAAGGCTTTGGGTGACACTGGATTCCCTGGTGGTACAACTGTCCAGGGTGCTCCATGGTGGTGAGGGAGGTGTCTGTGTGATAGAACTTCGGGGTTGGTTCCCCAAAGCTGGCCCCAGCTGCACGGGCAGGCCTGTGGCTGGCCCATCCCCTTTCAAGAGGAAATTAGCAGAACATCAATGTAGAGGCAGCATATACAAAAAAAGTCACAACCTGAACATGAAGGGTGGCTGTCAAGCACTCAGGGAACAAGCCCTCTTGGCTGCCTGGGGAAGGGAGGATTTGGGGAGAGAGCAGATAGGGCACTGTAGTATGAGAACCTGGAAGGTGCAGGGACATTTGATGATTAAAGAAGAACTAAGAGATAAGCAGTCAACCAGGCTTCTGGCAAAGATAGGATGTAGAGATAAGCATTTTCATGCAACCCAAATACTTGAGTCTGACACAACTGAGCAACTGGAACTGAAATGAACTGCATGTTGAAATGATTTCATAAATATCTGGACCCTCTGCCATCTTCTCTGGCTGGTGCCTCCAGAACTGGAGCAGTGGCCAGCTTGAGACTGAAGGTTGGCCCTGGAAGCAGGCAGAGAAGGTGACTGGGAATTCCCTAGAAAGGGTAAGAATAATATTAATGCAATCAGGACAAGCATTTTTCTTTTTTTAGTTGGGAGCTAAGTACTTTACATTCTTTATTCCAAGTCACCCCCACAACAATCCTAAGAGGCATATGTGGAAAATGCAGACCCAGAGAGGGCCAATCACTTGCCCCAAGGTCACTGTAATGGTTAGGAATCCTTTATGCCTCCTTATAAAGAAATTTCTGCTTCTAGTGGGTTTGAGTGGAGTGGAAAGAATGTGACTGGGCTGATCAGGGCGTGAAACTGCAAGCCCAGGCAATAGACCCTCCCCTTTCCCCACTTGAAGATTTTCCTGCCCCAGACAGCCCCATCACTCTTAGTCCAAGTCCATACCCTGAGCTTAGAGCCATAGTTAATGTGAGAGAAACACCAGGAAGGGTCGTCTACCCCTTGACAATGGCACTGTGGACAGAGCACGTGTCTCCTCCATTTCCACGTATCTAGGGTTTGAAATCAGTCCTGAATATTCATTGGAAGGACTGATGCTGAAGCTGAAACTCCAATACTTTGGCCACCTGATGCGGAGAGCTGACTCATTTGAAAAGACCCTGATGCTGGGAAAGACTGAAGGTGGGAGGAGAAGGGGACGACAGAGGATGGGATGGTTGGATGGCATCACCGACTCAATGGGCATGAGTTTGAGTGAACTCCGGGAGTTGGTGATGGACAGGGAGGCCTGGCGTGCTGTGATTCATGGGGTCGCAAAGACTGGACATGACTGAGTGACTGAACTGAACTGAAGGGTTTCTCAGCCTTAGCACTATTGACTGTTTGAACTGGATAGTTCTTTGTTTGGTCAGGGAAGCAGGGTTCTTCTGTGCATTGTGGGATGTTTAGTGGCATCCACTAGTACTTACCCACCAGTATTTTCCAAGTTGTAACAACTAAAAATGTCTCCAGACATTGCCATATATTCCCAGGAGGACAAAACTACTCCTCTCCCCACCCCATTGCCCAACACCAACTCTGAAAAGGATCTGATGACCACCACCACCTCCACCGCAACCTAGGTTTTTCCAGCTTGTGTGCCTTCTCACAAATTTTGCCTATCTGCTCCAGCAGTAAATGCTGTGTCTCTGTTGATGACAGGCCTGACCCTTAGGTGCTCCCATGGAGCCCCCAAACAGAGCCTTCCTCTGAGAGTCAAGTTAGAAATCACTTCTAGATATTTCCCCTTATTTGACCCATTTTTCCTTCAACACCCTGTTCTTTTTCTCTTTCGTATGCAGGAAGAGGAATACGAATTCGGGATGTCCTAAAAGATGAGGAAACACTGACACTGTTTCTCGTGAAGAACATTGGTCTGTCTGACTCAGTCGTCTACCTTCTGGTCAACTCCCAAGTCCGTCCAGAGCAGGTAGGTGGATGTCATTGGTCCAGTGGTCCCTGGAGGGGAGGGGCAGGCACTGAGCCTGAGAAAGGCAAGGGAGACCTTGAGTTTCTTTTTTCTTGCTTGCTTTCACATTCAGAAGCATTCAGATTCGCGCCACATGCTCAGGAGAACGCCTCGGGTTCAGCGAGATGATACAGTCCCCATGATGGGATTCTGACGTGGCATAGAAGCTGGCAGCACTTGAAACACCTCAGGGCTTTAAGACTGGAAGGAACCTAAGAGATCACGTGGGTCCAACTCCCTTTATTGTTGAGGAAACTGAGGTTTATTCATGTAGTCGTCAAATACATAGAGACGTTTTAGGTACCAGAATGCAGTGGGAACAATGCGAGGAAACCCCTGACTCCGGGAGCTCACATTCCAGTGGGGACAACAGGCGATGACCACGTAAGCCGAGGGCACCTACGTGCATTCCCAGGTCGTGAGGAAGGTCCAGCAGGGTCTGAGTTAGGAAGGGACGGGGGCGGGGGGGGGGGCAGTTTTCAATGTAATCATCAGAGAAGGCCTTCCTGAGGAGATGCTATCTAAGCAGATCTTACTGAACAGTAGGCCCGGTGCAAATGCCTGTGAGAGGAGAGTGCCAGCTGAGAAACAGGCAAAGCCAGGATCAAGTGTGCTGAGGTGACCTTCAGGGTCATGGAGCCTGATAACAGCTGCACATAGAGCAGACCTCTGCTTTCCTGGGCCGTTCCTCCGCAATGCCAGGCAAACTGCTTGTAACTCCGCTAAACCTGCGTCATCTGTTTTCATAATCTCCTGTATTTGTTCAGAGCATTTTTACCACTAAAGTAAGCCTTCCACCTCTCTGAGCACCTGAACTCCTCACACTAATCCCAAGATGGGTCAAACAGATGAGAAACTTGACATGCCTGGTGGCCGAGAGACTGGTGCCCAGCTATAGAGCTGGAATTGCCGGAGCTGGAGTGGAATCGGGGTCTTCTCATTCCTAGTCCTGGGCCCTTTCATTGGTTCTCAAGGTCCCCAGACCAGGAGCATCAGCAAGGACTGGGAGTAAATTCACAGGCCTCACCCCAGACTGACCAGCACTCTCCACTTTAACAAACCCTCTGGGTGGTTCTAACAGCTCAGGGGTGAGAAGCATGGCTCTAATTTAGGGCTTCATGGGCTCCTGGCCCAGCATCCTGGGTGTGTGGGTTCCTAGTGTGATAAACACAGTGAGAATGCATGATAAGCCTGGGCCTTAGCACAGACATCCTGCCTACCTCTCCTGGCCAGGACAGCACCTCCTCTAGACTCCGGAGGAATTGTTGTTTAGTCACTAAGTCGTGTGTGACTCATCCTGACCCCATGACTGTAGCCCACCAGCCTCCTCCGTCCAAGGGATTTCCCAGTTAAGAAGAGTGGGTTGCCATTTCCTCCTCCAGGGATCAAACCTGTATCTCCTGCACTGGCAGGCAGATTCTTCACCTCTGAGCCACTAGGGACTCCAGGGAAGACGGAGATGTAAACAGAGAAATTTCAGGGCCTGTGTCAGTCCTGAGGCAAAGGTCTGCACAGGGTGCCGTCTGAGCCCAGAGAGAGGAGGGGACTCACCACCTGCCTGGTTGAGGTTGGTTCTGTTGGATGGGCTTTTCAAGCTGGTTCCTAGTACAACAGTGAAGAAACCCACACCTGCCTTGCTGGCTTCTCAGTCTCTGAGGTTTTCATGGAAACTAGACAAGGGGAAATAAGGTTCAGCCCTGACACAGCACATCGGGGCACTTGGAGCGAGGGCAGTACCCAGGCGCGACCCCAGTGCACGCCTGGGTAGGCCCGGGGGTCAGGCCTGGCTGGCTGCCCAGCCCTGCTTGGCTCCCTCTCCCGCTCCAACCCAATGTCAGGCAGCATGGATTGCTCACTTTCCCCTTTGCTTTCTCTTCAGCTCATAAAGCTCAAGTCCTGGAAATGCCTGTGATGACTTCCAGTCGGTAAAACAAGGGAGATGGAGATAAGGGCAGGAATTTAGGGGAAATTTCTTTCCAGTTCCTCACCTCTGTGACATTTAGGTCTTTAGCTGCCGTGTCACTAGCATCAGGGCAACAGCCTTTCATGTGGGGAGGAGACAGGGCCGCTGGGGTGTGCCTGTGTTGAGTGTTGCAGGCTCTGATTAGCTGAGGCTTCCCTGAGCTTAGGAAGGAGCTCAGCTCCTGCACTCCAGAGGCCAGTCATGTGGACCCAGCTCCCTCCATGCCTCCTACCCACGCTGCTTCTCAGCCCCAGGGACCTGTGAGCCTTCCTCCTGACCTCTTTCTCCATCTCCAACCAGCTCTGTAACTCCTGGACAGAACTGTCCCCTGGAACTTTCCTCCATGCTGGCAAAGTTCTCTCTGTGCCATCTATAGAGTAACCATAGCCATGTCTGGCTGGTGGGCATGTGAGATGAGTCTAGTACAAGTGAGGAAGTGAATTTTAAATGCCGTTTAATTTTAATTACCTTAACTGATCACATAGGGTGTGCCGCTCTCTAATTGATCATCATCATACATGGGATTTTGTTCTTGACTGTCAAGACTGGCTATCCCTCTGCCTAGTATCTGAGCATAGCTCCGAAGGGAATAGCATCACCCTCCTCGCCCATCTAGAGAATTATTAGATGACTGAAATAGCACAGTTCTCTGCTTATCCCTCACCACACCCCTTACCCACAGCCCAGGAAACTCCTGAACTTTCTTCAAGGCCCAGCTCAAATGTTACTTCCTCAATCAAATGGTTCATAAACCCTACCTTCTTTGTCCCACCCCTCCCCCTGCCCTACTTGACAAGAGAATTAAGAGCAAAAGTTGTTCAAAATGGCTAAGCAAAATCTCTGGGTTCAAATCTCAGCAAGGTCACACAGTTAACTGCAAGTTAATTAATCACTCTATTTCCTCATGTGTAAAATGGAGACAATAAAATTTCCTACCATATACAGTGGTTGTGGGAGGTTAAAAGACTTAATATCTATAAAGCACTTAATGCCTGGCACATAGTAAACACTTAATAAATACCAGCTACTTTTACTAGCGATTCTTAATGCTCCCTCTTCTGTGCTCTGGTTTCACTACATTAAGTCTAGCACTTACTGCTGTTTAAATGCCTGCATTTCCAGCTAGCCCATGAGCTTTTTGGAGGGCAGAAAATTTATCTCATTCTCTCTGCCTCCCTGGTAACAGAATGGGAACACAGTGAATGAGCATTGAATGAGTGACACTCATATGGTATCCCAGCTTTCCTCCAGCCTGTTGTATAACCGTATTAAGTCACCTAACCCCTTCAGCCTCACTTGTCTCCTCTGAGATACTAGAAGTTTGGACAAAATGAGTTAATTAATTCCCTCCCCTGTGTAGAACTCATGGGACTGTGGAGGCCAAGGAAGTCCATGAGCCTGTTCTGTTCATGGTATTTAATGCTTTTGTCCACTGGGAGTCCAGAACTCCAGGAGGCCAGTAACTGTGCTGGGTGGATAAGGGTCCCTGGCCAGGGCTGAGGCCTCCTTTGCCTCTGGAGGCCATCAGGGAGCTTGTGCTTTGAGAGTCACTGCCCACGGGAGGTTTCTGATGTGGGTGCTCCAGGGGTTAACATCATTGGATAAAATACAGGGTGCCTAGTTAAATTTGAATTTTAAATAAATAATAAATAATTTTTTCAGCATAACGATGTTCTATTTGGACTCCATTTGGGACATACTTGTACCAAAAATTACTCATTGTTTACCTGAAATTCAAATTTAACTGGGCATCCAGTATTTTTATATGTAAATCTGGTGAGACAGAAAGGGGGAGAGGTGGTCATTCACCATCACTCCAAATGCATTCTAGCTACTCACTCACCTCAGCTTCATGCCGTAGATCCTGATGGTACCTTAGCATCATGTGCTAAGAAGGAATGGCTCATGTTGTGAAGTCTCTCTGTTAAAATGAGGCTTGAGAGTGTTTGCATTTTCTGTGGCTGCTGTAACAAATTACAACAAACTTAGTGGCTTAAAACAACACATGTTTATTATTTTATGGTTCCAGAGATCATATTCTGAAAGTCAAGGTGCCAGCAGGGCTGCGCTCCTTACTGGGCGGTCTAGAGGACAGTTCATTTTCTTGCCTTTTCTAGCTTCTAGAGACTGTCTACATTCCTCAGCTGGTGACCTCCCTTCATCTTCATGGCTAGTAGTGGCCTGTCCAGTCTTCCCCACATCAAATTATCATGACATTGTTTATTCTGCTATTCTCTTGCACATTTAAAGTACTCTTGTGATTACATTGGGCTCACCCAGATAATCCAAAATCATCTCCTTATTTTAAAGTCAGATGAATAGCAACCTTAATTTCATCTGCAATCTTTAATACCCCTCACCATGCCACATAACATATTCACAGGGTCTGTGGGTTAGGGCATGGACATCACCGGGGGGCCAGTATTCTTCTACACAGGGAGGTTTCTGGTGTTGCTTTTCCTTTCTGCAGTTTGCTCGTGGCGTCCCAGACCTGATGCTGAAGGACATCGCCTGCAGCGAGGCCCTCCTGGAGCGTTTCCTGATCTTCCCTCAGCGCCGTGCAGCCCCGACAGTGCGTGGCAGCTTGTGCCCCCTCTCTCAGGGCACTCTGCAGTGGATGGAAGACACCCTGTACGCCAACGTGGACTTCTTCAAGCTCTTCCGCGTGGTAAGGGAGGCGTTCAGCTGCTCGCCCCCTGGGAGGTAATTTCTGGAGGCAGTACGGCCTGGTAACAGGCCACTGGGGACTCACGAATGAACAGTCAGGGAAGGCATAAACTTGGTGTTCAAGACAATTCTTGTTCAAGACAAGACAGGCTCCAAAGGCCCCCAAACCAGCTGACAGTATTTCCAGAACATGGCCCAGACATCCAGCAGTCACCACTTGGTTCACCATTAGATTTGTGTTGTGGCAGGTCTAGGTCTACCCTAAATGTGGGACCAGCCCTCTTCGCCACCACCGGCAGTGTGGAAGGGAGGAGGCCTGGGGGGACCCCTGGATTGGCTTCCTGGCTAGGTCATCATAGACATGATGGTTAACCTTTCTTGGCCCTATCACTCATCTGTAAGACAAATATAATACTTTGAAGAATAGTAGAAAAGATACATTAAAAATATGTGCAAAACATTTAATAAATGTCAGTGAATGAGAGCTTTACACTCCCTTCTCTGGGTCTGCTTTTGACCTCAGAGCTTACTGTTTATGGGTAGAAAACAGAGAAAATGTCATAGAAAATTTGCAGAATTTTGGCATGCCTGATCTAGCACAACACTATGCTCAGAACGACATCCTATATAGTCTTGGGATTCGATTGTATCTCTTCTTTTGCTCGAAGGGGCCTCCCCAGTGGCTGTCAGATGGTAAAGAATCTGCCTGCAATGCAGGAGACCCAGGTTCAATACCTGGGTCAGGAAGATCCCCTGGAGAAGGAAATGGCAACTCACTCCAATATTCTTGCATAGAGAATTCCAAGGACAGAGGAGCCTGGTGCACTACAGTCCATGGGGTCTCAAAGAGTCGGACATGACTGAGTGACTCACACACACACACACACACACACACACACATATACACACACGCACACACACACGCACACACACGATGAGAGGGATAGGAGGCTTCAAGCATTTGTTCTAAAATCATCAGGGAAGCTGGTAAAAGATGCAAGCTCTAAATTCCTACTCCCAGAGGGTTGATTCAGGAAACCTGGGCCAGGCCAGAATCTGCTGTTAACATAGGTGATTCTGATAGAGGTCTTTGTAGGTCATGCTTCAAGAAACACTCAGAATTAGAATTTTTTAGCATTGAATTGTGTTTTCTCTTTTGCCTACATTTTAATATCTGGAACTATATTTCAGGGAGTGCCAGTCAACTGAGAACTTGGCGGAGGAATTTGTGTTTTGTCTTTAAAAAAAAAAAATCTGCTTCTTAGTATACTTTTAAAAGAGTTGTTTGTTTATTTATTTTGGCTGCACTGGGTCGTTGTTGCTACTCGTGAACTTTCTCTAGTTGCGGCGAGCGGGGCCTACTCTCCAGTTGTGGTCTGTGGCTTCTCATTGCAGTAGCTTCTCTTGTCTCAGAACACAGGCTCTGGGGCACATAGCCTTCAGTAGCTGTGGCATATAGACTTAGTTGTCCCATGGCACGTGGGATCTTCCCAGACCAGGGATCAGACCTGTGTCCCCTGCATTGGCAGGCAGATTCTTAGCCACTGGACCACAAGCGAAGTACTGTGGATTTTTGCTTTGCTTTTTTTCTTTTTTTTTAAAATTTGCTCTCTCAAGGAGAAAATTTTTCCTAGGCTTGTCTTTAAAAGCAAGGTGAAGGCCTTTAAAAACAAAGTAAAACAAGACCCCACAGTTGATGGCAAGGTTCACATTTCACCCCTTTCAGTGTGACTTTTCCTTGACATGTCACTCCATAATTTTCCCAGTTCACTGGGGATCCAGAGTGGGTAAAGGGGTCATATCTCTGGATGCCACCAATACTGAGAGTCAAGGGCCCCAGAGAAGGTCTCTGCCAGGAGAATAAAAAGTCATGCATTTCTAACTTCTCTGTCCAAAGTGCCTCGAGGAACCCAATTTTAGACAGTTCTCAGTTTGTTTTCAGACTCAGACAGGAGAGTGAGTAGGTGATGAAGGTCCTTATTCTGGACAGCACCATGGGAGACCAGCGCCTGCATTTGTAGGTTTGTATTTGAAGAGCTGTGGGAGGTTCCCTGAGTGCCTGGGATATGCAATCCTCTGGGCACTAGGAAAGGGGTAGGGGTGTGTGTCTCTCTTTGAAGCACCTTTATAGCAAATGTACCTTTGGGACACGAGGACAGACAGCCTGGATATAGTAGGACAAAGGGTGACCTGGGCACAAAGCTTCATTAGGGTCTGGACCCATCACTTAGACTTCAGATGTTTATTTATCATATAGGAAAGACCAGCATGCTTTTTCTTCTGTCCTTATATGCAGCTCTGGCAAATGTCAGCGTTCAGAAACCAGAGAATTTTGGTCAGTCACTCTCACCTCCCTGAGATGGACCCTGGGTGCTTGCCCACCACCCAGGTACACGTTTCCATGCACTCAAACCTGAATTGGACCAGGCACTGAGGCCAAGGGCCCAGCCATGGTCTTCACACCCTTACTGAATTCCCAGCTATCCTGAGACAGACAAACAGGCCATGTCACAGCACTGAGGCTTAGGAACAAGCTGGAAACAATGGTTTCCAGCTTGGTTGCATACTGAGTTACCTGCGGAGCTTTTAAAAGTTACGAATACCACCTCTCCCCACATCTGATTGAGTTTGATTCAACTGCTTTTAGCATTTTTAAAAAGTAATTTACGTTTTTTATTTTTGGTGTGCTGGGTCTCCATTGCTGTGTGGGCTTTCTCTGGTTGTGGAGCGCGCGACTACTTTAGTAGCAGTGCAGAGGCTTCTTGCTGTGACGACTTCTTCTGTTTCGGAGCACAGGCTCTAGGGAGCGCAGGCTTCAGTGGGTTCAGTGGTAGAGGCGCCCAGGATCTAGGGCACAGGCTCAGTGGACGTGCACACAGGTTTAGTTGTTCTGCAGCGTGTGGGATCTTTCTGGATCAGGGATTGAACACGTGTCTTGTGCATTTGGCCAGCAGATTCTTTACCACTGAGCCCCTAGGGAAGCTCTCTTTTAGCATTTTTAAAAGCTTCCCAGACATTCTCATTCCAGCCAGGGTTGAGAGTTGTGGACCTACAACATAGGAGTTTGATTTACAGACTTAATTTCTGTAGACCAAGCATGTGAATGAGTGCTAGTCGCTCAGTCATGTCTGACTCTGCAACCCATGGACTGTAGCCCACCGGGCTACTCTGTTCATGGGATCTTCCAGGCAAGCATACTGGAGTGGGTAGCCATTTCCTTCTCCAGGGGATCTTTCAGACCCAGGGATGGAACCGGGGTCTCCTGAATTGCAGGCAGATTCTTTACCAACCAAGCTATGAGGGAAGCCCAAGCATAACAATAACAGTACCCAAATGCCCCGAAGGCCTCAGAGCACTTTCACTTTTCACCCCTAAGACCAGGGTGCCGTGCAGAAGCATCTTCCCTGCTGTTGACCCAGAGACTGCCAAGAGGAGAAAGCCCTGGCAGGAGATGGGCTAACCCTGCAGATAGGGTTGCCCTACCTTCCATCCTCTTGCTCCTGCTTGTCTCTGTGGGGTAAGACCTGACCAAGACAGGACACATGGGTCCAAGCAAAGAGGACAAACACCCTAGGTGGTGACCTTGAAATATGCTTTTCCAGCGGACAAATGGACCAAGTAACTAAACATCTTTTCAAAACTACAAAGAAGGAAACCTACGTGGCTCAGACGGTAAAGAATCTGTCTGTATTGCAGGCAGACACAGCTTCGATCCCTGGGTCAGGAAGATCTCCTAGAGAAAGGAATGGCAACCCATTCCAGTATGCTTACCTGGAGAATCCCATGGACAGAGGAGCCTGATAGGCTACAGTCCATAGGGTTGCAGAATTAGACATGACTGAGTGATTAACATGAACATGAAGAAGGAAACCTATAAGGAATTATTTGCAGTAAGATGGGGCTTTTGCTCCTATACCCACCTTATCAATGTTTTTAGAAAACCAGTGATGAAACAGGCACAGAAAAGCTCAGGGCAGACCCTCCAACCCTCTCAGAGGGGCACGGGCCAGGCACAGCTGCTCTGAGGCAGGGGCAGAGGCCTCCCTGGGACAAGGCTGTTGTTGCAGCTGGCTGGCTAGCAGCCAAGCTTAGGTCCTGTGTGGGGAATGCTGTGTCTTCCGTTCTCCTGGGCTGTTTTTCAGGCACATGTATATCAGTATATAAATAAGCTTTCAGTAAGTGCCAAATTGGTGCTCACTAATAAAGAGAGAGGGGCCAACTCACTAAGCCACTGCATGACACCTACCCCTGTTGTGTCAGGACCTGGGCATGTGGGTGGAAGTTTAACCTCCAACCTGGCCGTAGAGCCAAGAGAACTAGGAGAGGGGGGCTGGGGACTCAGCACCAACTGGGGCCAGCTGTGTTTTTCCTCAGCCCCTTGGAGATCAGAAGTGAGTGTTGTCATCCTCAAATAATCCAAGTGCAGTACCCACGCCTTCCTCCACCCCACCCATCCCCAGATGTACGCTCCTGTACACACACACACACTCTCTCTCTCTCTCTCTCTCTCTCTCTCTCTCTCTTTCTCGGTGCCCAGTACCCTAGGCAAACTGGGAAAAAAAACAGCAGCCAGCTGACTGGATTTACTCCAAGAAGAATTAGCCCCTCTTGCTTTCACCTGGGTTGAGATGGTTTGAAAGAGCTTGCCTTCACCTGTGTGGCCTTTTCAGACCTAACGCCCCCAGGTTGAAACCAGCAGCTCAGACCTGGGCCGAGGTACTGAGACTGCCGAGGCTACCTGAAACGTCTTGCACCTCGTAAAAATCGGTGTGTCAGTTTCGGGTCAGGGGTTGGGCTGTTTCCCATCTGATCTGGCCCAAGGCGTGTGTCTCCCTCCCCCTCCTCCTCCCTCTTCGATCCTTCCTGTTTTCTCCCTGACTCCTGGTGCACAGCTTTGAAATCTTGCTGAGAAGCAAATCTGTCCCTTCGGCTCCGCATGTTTATTTGTGGAAGTTCGGCAGGGGAACCGAGGCGGGTGCCAAGACCTGCCACGCTGCTGGGAAATCTGCGTTTCCCTCCCTTCCCCCTTCTCAATGGACACTGATGGAGGAAATTGGCCTCCCCGGCATTTTGGCCCGTGGTTTTCCCCTTTGCAGTCGTTTCCAGTGTGACATGATTCAGCTTTCTTTCCTTACCCTCAGCTACTACTCTGTCACGTTTTTAGTTTTCTGACTTCATTTTCCCTGTGTCTTTGTGACTATGGGGTGGCTGAACATTGAGTTCCACAGGAGAAAGGCCAATCTTGGGGGTGCTTGCTACATGCTCTTTTCAATGTTCTGCTTTGTTCTTGGCTCTGCGCCCTAAATTCCTGAATCACTGGGAATAAGTGTGGGTGGACTGCCCCTGCTCAGTGTGAGCTGGCCATGGTTTCTGCTCTCTTGGATCATTCGTTGCAGTTTGTTAAATTTCAACTATGCATTTCAGTTTTCGGGTGACGTTGCCTCCTCAAAATTCTCTGGAAAAGCCCCATGTCTCCAGGATTTTGCAATGGTTTCTCCCATTAGTGACTTCACTTCATGATCTCTCTCCTCCCATCTTTGAATCTTTGGGCTGTCAACATTCTCCCATTTTTTCAGGGTGTCTAGGGAGAAGGAAGAGAAAGAGGTGGTGCTCGGTGTCAGCAATGTGGAGGGAAGTACAGCAGGCTGAGCGAAAAGAAAATCAAGTTAGGAATAGATTTTTTAGTTTTTTGAAAATTATTTAGCCACAGTAAGTAAATACAGCTGATTTACAGCGTTAGTATTTGTTCTTTCTATAGCTACAAAATTATGTGTCTATTATAATTCAAAATTTTGGCAAGCTGATTTTGATAAAAAAAGAAATGAAATGGAAGAGAGAGTGACATTAACGTATGTTAAATGTATATTAGGATTATGGGTTTGATTGGCCTGCAATGGTTTCTTTTCGGCTCCAGGCACTAGTAGGCCGGGGCTTATTTTCTTACCAGATGAGTTGTAGTTTTATTAATTTAAAAAGGAAAAAAAGACTGAGAGGTCAAAACTAAAGTCACTTAGGACACAAACAGTCCCCTGCAAAGACTGCTCTTAGGATAAAGTGTCCTGGGGTTCTGGCCTTTATTCAGTAGCTGTAGGTAGAGCAGCAACATGTTAGGCATCCGGTTTTCTCCAAGGTAAACTGGTTTAAAGAAGGGTTTCTGCCTCTGAGTTTTCTTATCTCTCCAGAACAGTAGTTCTTAATCTTTTTATAGATTAGGACTGCCTTTGAGAACGTGACAACAGCTCTAAGCCTTTTCCCTACAGAAATGTGAGTTCACACAGACACACAGCAGGTGGGGACGCTTGAAGCCTCTGGAGTCAGACCCAAAGTTAAGAGCTTTTGCATTAAAATTTCTTTCCTGCTTACCATTCGTGTATATTCTTTCCAAAAGATTTGAAATACAGCCACAGATTCTTCCTTAATTCTCCTTATGAAGTAATCAGCTTCTCCCCTGAGCACAGGACCCCAGAGAGAGAGAAAGGACCAGAAGGCCGACAGCCTGCTGGGGCGCACAAGATCTCCCGGTGGTCAGGGGCCTGGTCCCAGCTCTGCACTGGCCCCTTCCTTGCTGTCATTTGCAAAGAACTCAGCCTCCCCATGTGTAAAATTGAGACAGCAAAACCTATTCCATGGATCTCATAGGATTCAGTGCTGAAGTTTACATTAGAGGTAGAAAAGCACTTTGAAACAAAAAGCATTTTTGCTCTTACGAAAATAAGAATGTAGCTGCTTTGTGGGGGCCTGCCTCATCGCTCCACTCCCAGAAGTGACCTCCTCAAACACTTAGGTGGGACATTCTTCCTCCCCAGACCCCCAGACCCTCAGTCCCTATTTCAAGGGGTAGTCTCTTGGCTGCCCCTAGATTCCAAACTCAGTTTTGCATTCATCAGCCACAAGTACTGAAAACAGAACTGAAGTCACCGCGGAAAGAAAAAGGCCCAGTTTCTGTTGAGCCACAGAGAGGCCCATTACTTGTCTGTTCAAGAGCCCACCCTCTCATTCAGACTCTGCCCCTCCTCCCCAGTTCTGGGAGACAGCTTGTCTCTGTGACCTCTCCCAGTAGAGACAGTGTGGCATTTCCCCACTGCTCTGAGTGATTTAGTCTGAATTCTCTACTCATGACGCATTTCCTGGTACTCAGGGTGTCCCCTCCTGGTTGCCTCCTCACCACTGAAGCTGGTTTCCTCTCTTTTCTTCTGATGCTTCACAACTGTCAGGTTGCAACAAACATGCTTCAAATCTACATTCCTCCAGTTGCCTAGTAACAACTTCCCTCCTGGATAAATCTGGATTTCCTGTAGCGGCCCACAATTAAACACAGTGGGCCCCTCACTGTCTGTCTACCGCTTCTTCTGCTTTTCGCCTCTGTCTGGGTGCTTTAAAGACAGCAGTTCATCCCTTACTCCAGAGCCCTCCACCAGTTCCCAGAGGCCACGTTATCCTTGTAAAGACACTTAACCCAAGGCTACCTATTCACCCTTGTGTTAGATCCTCAACCTAGAAATCAATACTGTTTTCCAGTTGGCCTTCTTTGAATCAGAGAAAGTAAAACAAAAATTTCAACTCATAAAACATGACTTTATTGTTGTGACAGCGTGGCATCTGTTTGATTAACCTGTTGGATCCAAAGTGTCAGCAAGAATTGCTCAAATGAGACTTTTTTAGTAGCTGCTGCTGCTAAGTCGCTTCAGTTGTGTCCGACTGTGTGCGACCCCATAGACGGCAGCCCATCAGGCTCCCCCGTCCCTGGGATTCTCCAGGCATGAACACTGGAGTGGGTTGCCATTTCCTTCTCCAGTGCATGAAAGTGAAAGTGAAGTCACTCAGTCTTGTCCAACTCTTCGAGACGCCATGGACTGCAGCCTACCAGGCTCCTCCGTCCATGGGATTTTCCAGGCAAGAGTACTGGAGTGGGTTGCCATTGCCTTCTCCGTTAGTAGGGAATATGCTTTATTCTGCCTCAAGAAAAAATATTACACATTCCCAAAGGACAGGCATGTACCTCGTCCCTTGAGAACCCAGAGACCTCATGTAACCAAAATTTTCTTGGCTACTGTGTAGGACCTTGTATCCATTTTTCAAGTTCTGGACCAAGGCCCAGGAACCCCTCAGATCTCCCATAGCTGATGGAAGATGATAGAGACCTACTTTTCTATAGCCCTATTTGTATACCCAATCTTCCTTATGAGATCTAATCAGGTCTTGAACTTGGGTTGAGTTCAACTTGAGTGCTGAGTTCTATGCATGACATAGAAGGGTTACTTGTTGTTTGGGAAATTGAGAGAATTTATTTGGCATAGGAAACAGTGGTGTGTGTGTGTGTGTGTGTGTGTAAGAGAGAGAGATGATGATACTTGCCATTTTTGTCTGTGACCTTTTTTTCCAGAAATGTTTTCACATTTCCATTCAAATAAATTTACAGTCCCTTCCGGTTCTTTTGGCAGGAACAATCCATGCAAATTTGAATAGATACTGGGGGAGGGAGCCTGGGAAAGTTATTTTATAATTTATGGCAACATCAATCAGACAATTGGTGACCAGATACATATGAAGTGTTCCCTGGGGAGACGGGATGGGGGAGCGCTATTCTGAGATGTAGGTGGTATCTAAAACAAAGGTTCGAGTACAAGATCCTCATTATTTACCATCTCCACTGGAAAGAGTTAGGAAAGGCATTGCAGCTGTGGTACCAGGGACACAACTGGAACTCAGTAAATATTTATATTAACATAATGAATATTATTAAATTATTTTTTAATGGGATATAGTTGCTTTATAATATTGTCAGTTTCTGCTGTACAACAACATGAATCAGCTATATTCACACATCTATTCCCTCTCTCTTGAGCCTCCCTCCTACCCTATACCCATGTAGGTCATCATGGAGCAGCGAGCTGAGTTCCCTCTGCTATTTGGCAGGGTCCCACTAGCCATTTTACACATGGCAGTGTATATATGTCAGTCCCAATCTCTCAGTTCATCCACACCATACCACCCCCTCCATGTCCACACATCTAGTCTCTACATTTGTGTCTCTATTCCAGCCCAGAAAATAGTGTACCGTTTTCTTAGATTCCTCATATATATGTCCTAATATAAAATATTTGTTTTTCTCTTTCTGATTTACTTCACTCTATATAACAGACAAGACTGAAAAGGAAAATGTGAACCAAACACAAAAACGTACCTCCAGCAGTTGTTCCTCCTGTCCCCCTTCCCCAAATTTCTGGTCTCATTCTTACTGGCTGGCCCTCTAGTCTCTCTTGCCATCTCACCTTACATTCCTCCTCCACCTGGAATTCCTGGCCCTCCTGTTCTGTCCATAAACACTGCCTTCAGTCTCATGATCATCACCTTGTCTTCTTTCAAAGCGTAACCAACTGTTAGCTTCCCCCATCCCTAGGGAGAGCCAACCACACCCTTTCTGTAAGTCACCGTTGTATCCTGTGAAAACATCTCTCATGGAACTTAAAATCACAATAGACTCTGTCTCTTATCCACTAGATTGTGTTTATTTCCTCATTAAGTAATACACTACACATTTATTGCACATTTACTATGTACCATACTCTGAAGATACATATTTTAAAAAGTGTATTCCTATGCTTAATGAATTTACAGTATAGTAGAAAGACAGAGGGGCTTCCCAGGTGGCTCAGTGATAAAGTATCCACCTGCCAATGTTGGAGACGCAGGTTCAACCTCTGGGTCAGGAAGATCCCCTGGATCTCCAACCCTCTCCAGTGTTCTTGCCTGAGAATTCCCATGGACAGAGGAGCCTGATGGGCTACAGTCCACAGGGTCACAAAAAAGTCAGACGTGACTTAGCAACTAAAACAACAACAGAAAGAGAGATGACTTTTAAAAAATAGCAAACCAATGTAAAAGTGATAAATGGACAGAGGACTTAGGAGCAATTAGGTGGGGTACATTAACCCAGGGGAAAGAGGGCAAGAAGAGCATGATGGCGGAGGGGAAGAAAGGTTTCTGGAGAATATGAGGTGGTTTTACATGAGCTGACTCTGGCCAGTAGGGTGAGGATGCGATGAGATGGAGTGGGTAGGCTGTTTTATTAGGCCCTAAAATGATAACCTAGCAACTAAGGGCAACAGCGTTTGCAGAGGCCTACAAAAATGCTTGAGATCTAAAAATAAAAAATGAATCACACTCCGGTTTCTCTTCAGATCACATAAATCTTTCACCTTTTACTAAAATAAAAATTATGGCTTCAAAATACAAAGAAAAAGCTTTAGAATGAAAGTTAATAAGCATTAAATTGAATCCTTAAGAAAGGTAATATTTTTCAACTTAATGGTTAAGTTTAATATTCACGAAATTCTAAATTTAAAAAATGGGTTTATAGCTCAGAGTCTTCCTCTTTACAAACAATAGTAAGTATTTGCAGTGATTGCTTAGGCACTGTACCAGATCATTCATTAAATGAGCTCAGTTCAGTTCAGTCGCTCAGTCGTGTCCGACTCTTTGCAACCCCATGAATTGCAGCAGGCCAGGCCTCCCTGTCCATCACCAACCCCCGGAGTCCGCCAAAACTCCTGTCCATCGAGTCAGTGTTGCCATCCAGCCATCTTATCCTCTGTTGTCCCCTTCTCCTCCTGTCCTTAATCTTTCCCAGCATCAGGGTCTTTTCAAATGAGTCAGCTCTTCACATGAGGTGGCCAAAGTATTGGAGTTTCAGCTTCAACATCAGTCCTTCCAATGAACACCCAGGACTGATCTCCTTTAGAATGGACTGGTTGATCTCCTTGTAGTCCAAGGGACTCTCAAGAGTCTTCTCCAACACTACAGTTCAAAAGCATCAATTCTTTGGCGCTCAGCTTTCCTCACAGTCCAACTCTCACAACCATACATGACCACTTGAAAAACCATAGCCTTGACTAGACGGACCTCTGTTGGCAAAGTAATGTCTGCTTTTGAATATGCTATCTAGGTTGGTCATAACTTTCCTTCCAAGGAGTGTCTTTTAATTTCATGGCTGCAGTCACCATCTGCAGTGATTTTGGAGCCCCCCAAAATAAAGTCTAACACTGTTTCCACGGTTTCCCTGTCTATTTCGCATGAAGTGATGGAACCAGATGCCATAATCTTAGTTTTCTGAATGTTGAGCTTTAAGCCAACTTTTTCACTCTTCTCTTTCACTTTCATCAAGAGGCTTTTTAGTTCCTCTTCACTTTCTGCCATAGGGTGGTGTCATCTGCATATCTGAGGTTATTGATATTTCTCCTGGCATTCTTGATTCCAGCTTGTGTTTCTTCCAGCCCAGCATTTCTCATGATGTACTCTGCATTAAGTTAAAGAAGCAGGGTGACAATATACAGCCTTGACAGACTCCTTTCCCTATTTGGAACCAGTCTGTTGTTCCATGTCCAGTTCTAACTGTTGCTTCCTGACCTGCATATAGGTTTCTCAAGAGGCAGGTCAGGTGGTCTGGTATTCCCATCTCTCTCAGAATTTTCCAGTTTATTGTGATCTACACTGTCAAAGACTTTGGCATAGTCAATAAAGCAGAAGTAGATCTTTTTCTGGAACTCTCTTCCTTTTCCCATGATCCAGCAGATGTTGGCAATTTGATCTCTGGTTCCTCTGCCTTTTCTAAAACCAGCTTGAACATCAGGATATTCTCGGTTCATGTATTACTGAAGCCTGGCTTGGAGAATTTTGAGCATTACTTTACTAGCATGTGAGATGAGTGCAATTGTGTGGTAGTTTGAGCATTCTTTGGCATTGCCTTTCTTAGGGATTGGAATGAAAACGGACCTTTTCCAGTCCTGTGGCCACTGCTGAGTCTTCCAAATTTGCTGGCATATTGAGTGCAGCACTTTCACAGCATCATCTTTCAGGATTTGAAACAGCTCAACTGGAATTCCATCATCCTCCACTAGCTTTGTTCGTAGTGATGCTTTCTAAGGCCCACTTGACTTCACATTCCAGGATGTCTGACTCTAGGTGAGTGATCACACCATCATGATTATCTGGGTCATGAAGATCTTTTCTGTACAGTCCTTCTGTGTATTCTTGCCACGTCTTCTTAATATCTTCTGCTTCTGTTAGGTCCCTACCATTTCTGTCCTTTATTGAGCCCATCTTTGCATGAAATGTTCCCTTGGTATCTCTAATTTTCTTGAAGCGATCTCT
>NW_024070212.1:47825028-47900486 GCF_014754425.2 Oryx dammah
AAGCGATCTCTAGTCTTTCCCATTGTGTTGTTTTCCTCTATTTCTTTTCACTGATCACTGAAGAAGGCTTCCTTATCTCTCCTTGCTATTCTTTGGAATTCTGCATTCAGATGCTTATATATTTCCTTTTCTCCTTTGCTTTTCACTTCTCTTCTTTTCACAGCTATTTTTAAGGCCTCCCCAGACAGCCATTTTGCTTTTTTGCATTTCTTTTCCATGGGGATCGTCTTGATCCCTATCTCCTGTACAGTGTCATGAACCTCATTCCATAGTTCATCAGGCACTCTATCAGATCTAGGCCCTTAAATCTATTTCTCACTTCCACTGTATAATCATCAGGGATTTGATTTAGGTCCTACCTGAATGGTCTAGCGGTTTTCCCTACTTTCTTCAACTTAAGTCTGAATTTGGCAATAAGGTTCATAATCTGAGCCATAGACAGCTCCTGGTCTTGTTTTTGTTGACTGTATGGAGCTTCTCCATCTTTGGCTGCAAAGAATATAATCAATCTGATTTCAGTGTTGACCATCTGGTGATGTCCATGTAGTTAGTCAAAGGCAAATTTCAAAAGTAAAATTAAGAGCCTTAAAAATGTGTATCTATCTATCTGTATCAATATAGCTATAGACAAAGACACAGATGCTTTAAATATGTGAATTTGAGGCAGGATCAAGTTTTAAGATCAGAGTGTGCCTAGAGCCTATGGAGATGAAGGAGAGAGGATGGAAAGAAGCTGTCCACTGAGGCAAAGCACAGGCATAGATAGTATCTAGTCCACAGTTAAGTGAGGAAAACAACAACAAACTCACAGCGAAGAGAAAGTACTTACAAGTGATAGGAGCTGTGACGGACTGATTCCTGTCTAGTTTCTAGGCACATGAATATGACAGTTGCTTATCTTCTGTGCCTCTGGGCTTCTTAGGTCTCTCTTAGGTGCCTCCCATCATCTAGGACCCTGCTTGTTTTCCTCTGCACAGCTTCTTTCGTCTCCATCCCTTGATTCCAGCTTCTTTCTAATGCTGTCTTTCTTACTTCTCTTTGCTCCCCTCTCTGCATTTTGATGGCTCATCCTGGCCCACACTCAGAACCAGCACCAGCTTCTAGATCTTCAGGCTGGGATTTTGACAATGGGATGGGGAAGAATCACCCATGACTCCCAGGCTTCCAGCTCTGGTGACGGGCAGGAGGCAGTGCCACCAATTGAGGAAGGGCATCCCAGAACAGAAGCTGGTTTGGGAGAAGATAATGAGATCAGTTTAGGAGAAATTGGATTTGAGCAAATTATCCAACAAACAATTGAAAGTTGGAGATGCATATTTAGAAGTCATCAACAAAAATGTAGTGGATTTGGGAATGAAAAAAACCCAGAGAGAGTGTGCGGAGTGAGAAGAGCGAGCGTATGGAGGTCCTCAGGAACCTCAGCACATATGCGGAAGGTGGAAGCAGAAGAGCTTATGGGACAGGCAGAGAGAGAACAGAGGAAACCAGGCAAGACAAGTGTCATGGAGGAAAAGAACATGACCAGTTGTCAAGAGCAGAGAGGTCTGAAAAGACCAGAACAGAAAGCATTCCTCAGACTCTAAAACTGCGGATTCTAGTGAAACCATCTTGCTAGGATGACGAAGGCAGGAGACTGGGAAGTGCTGGTGAGGAAATGAATCACTGAATGCGAATTGTTCTTCTAAGAAATGTGGGAATAAAGGGTGGAGCAGGGAAGACCTTCTCCCAAGTAAGAGAGAGTTCTTCCTGCCCTACTGGCTTTGAAATGGGACACTGATGCTTTTTCTGCTTTTGAACTCAAACTGAAACACCAACTCTTTGTGGGTCTCCGGCCTGCTTGGGCTTCCCTGGTGGCTCAGATCATAAAGAATCTACCTGCAGTGGAGAAGACCCAGGTTTACTCCCTGTGTTGGGAAGATCCCCTGGAGAAGGGAATGGCTAACCACTCCAGTAGTCTTGCCTAGAGAATTCCATGGACAGAGGAGTCTGATGAGCTACAGTCCATGGGGTGGCAAAGAGTTGGACATGACTGAGTGACTAATATGCACTTAGCCTACCAACTCACCCTGAAGATCTTGGGATTGGCCAGCCTCCATAATTTCATGAGCCAATTCCTTATAATAAATCTCTTCCTATCTATCTATCTATCTTCCTATCTACCTATGTACTACCCTTAAGCATACCATTTCATGAAGTAGCAGGCATAGAAACAGTCACCTGCTTGTTGCTATGAGCAATCATTCATCATATTTGATATGTGCCTGAATGTCTACTATGTGCCCAACACACAGACATAGTTCCTGTCTACATGGAGCTTAGAGTATAATAAGAGAGACAGATAGCATGTGAACAGTAGAATAATTACCTATGGTGAAGAGTGCAAGGAAGGAAATAAACAAGGCACCTTAAAAGAACTCAACAGAGCAAGGGTGAGTGAAGAAGCATATGAAAAGAAGCATCATCTAAATCTACCATAAGAACACTGTCTTTCATATAGATAGTGGTCTTAGGAATCAGCCTTGAAGAATGAGGAAAACTTTACCAAGCAGAGGAGGGAGGTGGACAATGCGCACAAGCCAGGAAGCAGGAGAAAGGGACCAGCACGTTAGGGAGTGTAGAATGAAGTCTAGACTCCGAAGGAAAAGTAAGAGAGAAGGCTTGAGAGGGAGCCACACCCCAGCTCCCGAGAAGTCATGTGTGTCCAGCATGGGTACTGACCTTCTCTCCTGGAGACAGTACGGAGCCACGGAGGATCTTTGTGTGGGAGAAGTAACATGACTGTATTGTCATGTTAGGTAACTCAGGCTATAGTGTGGAGGGTGCATTTGAAGGAAGGAGATTAGGGTCAAGAGGCCAGCAAGAAGACTGTTCTGATAAGATGTTCTGAGAAAGAAGCAAGGAGAACTTAAGCAAAACAGTTTAGTGAGCAAAGAACAAAGAGAGGAGAGAGTATTGATGCAATATTCATTTGTTTATGCATGCAAAAACCTTTTTATTTTTAGAATTTTATTCCAGAAATAACTATAAAAGAGAAAATAACATCATAAACGCCCACGTACCCATCACCCAGCTTCAACTATTATCAACATTTGGCTGTTCTTGTTTTATCTGTTCCATTTTTCCCTGAAGTCTTTTAAAGCAAACCACACACAACATTTCACCCTCACATATTTCCCTATGTATCTCTAACATAAAAACTTACTTGTTTTAACAAAACCACAGTTCTGTGATCAATCCCAACAAAATTAATTCCTCAATAATACCTAATACCCTGTTATGTTAACTTTCCCTTTGCTTGTTACAGGTGGTTTGTTCAGATCAAAGTCAAAATAAGGTTCACAATAGCATTGTAATTGGTTATGTCTTGGACAGAGGAGCCTGATAGGCTGCAGTCCATGGGGTCGCGAAGAGTCGGACACAACTGAGTGACTTCACTTTCACTTTTCACTTTCATGCATTGGAGAAGGCAATGGCAAGCCACTCCAGTGTTCTTGCCTGGAGAATCCCAGGGACGGGAGAGGCTGGTGGGCTGCCATCTATGGGGCCGCACAGAGTCAGACATGACTGAAGCAACTTAGCAGTAGCAGCAGTATATCCCCTTTCATCTGTAATAGTTCTTATTGGAGGTAGTTTGGAAGGCGAGTCAGCAGGACTGAGTGATATCTTACCACTGGCATACATTTTTACCTGCTGGCTTCCTTTTCCTACCTACTCTTCTCAGCCCCACCCTCTTATGGGAAAACAGGAATTAAAGTACTTTGCCCAACACTGAAGCTATTTTCAAGGAGTTTGCAAAGTAGTCATGGCAAGACCAAAGTCTGGGATCAGTGTTAAGGTTAAGGAGAAAAGACTTTTCTCAAGGTTATAGTTTCAATGGTGGCTTTCCTGCTCCTTAGTCTAGAAAATTCTCCTGCTGCTTTGTAGCTCTCATGCATAAGGAGGTCTTTCATACTGCAGTTATAAAGTAAGCCTGCAATGCTAATGCTCCATAAGTGTATATACACTTATTCTTCAGTTCAGAGTCAGAGAGGAGTATGAGGGCTCCTGCACCTACAGCCAGGAGAGAGGGGAGCAGGACCACAGCTAGAAATAGGCCCGGCTGCTCAAAGCCTAATTCCACCTGCTTCTCTGCTTTGCTGCAGCTGGATCAGTACCCCCAGCATTTAGGAGAGTGGTACTGGCAAATGAGAAGGCAAGGCATGTGGCTTGTGGCTTGTGGTCCACAAATATATGAATGATAACTATATGGTGAGCTTGTTAACATGCAGATCCCCTCTGGCCTACTCAAGGGGCATGCTTGAGTCTGAATCACCATCTCAAAAGTTAGAATTCAATCCTAAAAAAACAGAGAACTAGTGATGTCAATCGTTTTGAAACTATGAAGAATGAAGTCATTCATTCAGGACTTGAACTTGATTTCTGGCAAACAAGGTGTTCACATCAGGCCCCGGGCCTCAGAGCCAGAAAACTCCTGAACTCCCACCTTCCCCACAGTGGTGGAAAACACGCAAACAGCGCTGTGTTGCTGCACAGGCCTGGGATTACTAGAACACCAGCATGAGACAGAGACTCTGAGAGGGAACTGCTCTCTCTATTCAAGGCTGCCAGCAGCAGCTTTGAAAAGAAAGGTGCTGGAGTTGGCCAACTCGTCCATAAGAGATTGGTGCTGAACAGAGGAAGAAACACAACCTGTCTGGAAAGGACGTAAAGGGACAACAATGACAAGGAAGCCTGCGAGTGTGAGCAAAGCCCAGGTGAACAGATGGGCGCCCTCCGCACGCAGCCTTCCTTTACGCACCAGCAGTTGCTCTGTTTTCTTTCCTCCGGGAGTCTTGTTTGGTGTCACTAAACCAGCAATCAGAATCACTTTGGTGTATTTAATGTCACCATAAAACTATTTGTGATTGACTAGTTCAGCAGGGTTGAGAATAAGAACCTTTGATTTTCTCAATTAGACAAAAACTTGTTTTTAAAAGCAATCTTGCAGAAGAGGTCCTATGATCCGAAAGAAGGTAGGAAATGTTTTTCCAGCATACCAGAGATCAGATAGCACCAAAGTGCATATGTAGAACCACACACACACACACACATATGTTTTTAAAATTTTTTTTCCTATCAATTACAGTTTCCCAGACTCCTAGACAGCAGTTCTCAAGGTATGAATCTGAGATCCTGGGGAAGAATATTATCTGATATGTCACCAAGAATTCAAGAAGTAAGTGGCTTGATGATAGTAATATAATTCCATTATATCTTTCCACTGTTTTATCACACTTAATATATCAAATAGTTTAATTGTACCTCAGACCTGTTCAAGGAGAAATACATTCGATTTTTCCATCTAGCAATTTCAAAACACCTGTTCATATATCCTTAATTATCCATGCTCCTGAGTTGGAGGCAGACAAAAAGGAACCAATTGTCTAATTTCACACCTAGAAGGAAACAACACTTTGTCTGTTATAGTGGATTATCAGGGGACTGACAACTGAATTCAAGTCTTTTCACTCTTTCTGAGATGATACAATATTCTCTTATGCCCTTAAAATCCACATAAATCTATACCATTAATAGTAGTAGCATATACTTACAGACTCTAACTGTCTTACATACTTTACTCATTTCATCACAAAGAGAGTGACTTTTTGGTGTTGTTTTATAAAAGATGTGCACATTTTAATCAAATACACAAGCCAATTGCCCATATATAAACGATTTTCCACTCAACAGATGAGAGGTGCTGGGGTCACGATGATGAAGAGACAGATATATGGTCACTGCCTTATGAAATGTAAAGTCCAACAGGGAGGAGAGCTGTGAAATAAACAATTAGCTTCAAGTGTAGTGAATCTTATGAAAGAGAGGCAAAGGGGAAACATAATTTTCCCCAAACTTTTTTTCCCTCCAGTATTCTCAGCTGATTTGGGCTTTGCCAACCTTGAAAACTGGATGGTTAGAATCTGTCCTCATAAAACTAAGCTCAGCCTGGGCAGAGTGCTGTGCAGGGCAAGTTAGAAAAGGGCCCATTGTACTGATGGCCACCTGCTGTAGTGGGAGTCTCTATTTAACATTCTTCTCTTCATAAGCATTTAAAAAATGTATATCAGTATAATAGGGTTGAAGTTGATAGAGATTTTTTTAAAAAATCTCCAAAGCAAATCAACACTCTTAATTCCATGTGGGAGTTCCAGAAAGTTTCTTGCCTGACTAGATAACAAGTCTAGCATTCGTGAACCGCACTGAAGCAGATGGCCCTGTTTATATTAACTGATACTAAACCATTTGACCCTGGAACAGCCTCTTCATCTCTGAGCGCTTTGATTAAATGAGCAACATAATAATGGTAATAACCTCTTACAAGACTGTCATAAGGCTTACTGCTATTAAAGCAATTTGAGATTCCATCTTTATTATTGAAGCCTAGACTGTGATTATAGGCATGACTCACTATGTGGATTCTCCACGGCACTCAGCAGTTTCAGAGGGCAAGTGTTGGCATGTGGACAGAGAGGAGATGACAGGTAAGCATCACTTATTGCAGTAGGAGAACTATTTTCAGTCTCACCTGATTGAATGGTTTTTTAAGATCTCCATATGCCTTTGAAAACAGGTAACCATAAGTGTGTTTGGGGAATAAAAGCAGCATGGTTTTTATTTTGTGTTTTCCTTTAAAGTCAAATGGTAGTATGGAAACATATCTTGGCAACTCTGGCAGCCCTTAACTTAGTTCTCAGCATTATAGATTCACCTTCAAAAAATGAGGCCAGTGAGTGCCACCAGTACCCATACGGGGAGAGGACCACCAGCCTCTTCTTAGTTTGGTGCAGAATTTAAAGAGTTTTTCCAGGAATGGAGAGTTCATTTGTTCTATATTTGCTTCAATCTTAAAATATACACACACACAGACTGAAAGAAACCACAAACCACACATTTCAGGGAAATGGAACAGTCCACATTTGGTAAAGCTAAGCTAATAAGAAGATAATTTTCCAAATATAAGAAACTAATTTCTAAACTATTTGGCCAAAGACCAAATTTGCCCTGACTTTGCCTTTCTAAGACAGAGCTACTCCTCCATTTCATTTCCCAATTTTTTCCAGTAGCTCCATCTTGGTGGGAATAACAGAACCAAAGAACTGACTTACAAAGAAATATTCTCTACATTTCGCTAAGGATACATTCCCAGGGAATTCACACTAAACAGACTGGAAAAGAGAAGTAATATTAAAATGCTTTTGGAAGTTAACTCTTTTATTTTCTTTAAGGCTCATCCTAGTTTCCTCCTGGGGCCTGAGTGGATGGTAGTAGCTTTTATTTCATACCTGGATTAAAGATCGCCAAGAATATTTATGTTTTCTTTTAAATGTGGAAATCAAAGGCATATGCTGAGATCTCCCCAAACTTTGGAGCTTTGGCTTCACAGTGGGTTGTGACTCTGACTGCCTTAGAGTGACCTGAAGCCTTTGCCTTGCCATAGTTCATCCACCGGCCAAGTGTTCAAGACTTGCTATGGGTGACCAGACCACTCGTGCAGACTGGAGGCCCGGAGACCTTCACACAGCTGATGGGCATCCTGTCTGACCTCTTGTGTGGCTACCCAGAGGGAGGAGGATCTCGGGTGTTCTCCTTCAACTGGTACGAAGACAATAACTATAAGGCCTTTCTAGGGATCGACTCCACAAGGAAAGATCCTATCTATTCTTATGACGAAAGAACAAGTAAGTTTTCTAAGTCCTGCATATAAATTGACTTCTAATGTTGGGGTAAGCTGATAGGGTCACACTTGCAGGTGAAATTAATCCTGGGACTGACTCACCCTGGGTCTTGTTGATCAGCTTTGGGCAGAGGCTTCTCCTCGCACAGAGTCCATTTCCCCAAGTAGGAAGAGGGGCAGTGCTCAGAAAGAAATCTGGAAGTGAGTCAAGGAAAGAACAGAGACCCGCTTGGAAAGGGAACAGAGGGGACATTTCCTACTGATCTGATTGAACTAGGGTTAAGTTCTAGAGGAAGAGAAAGATAAATGAGGAGGCAGCCCAGAGTTGCAAGCAGAGCTGGGGTCAGAAGGGCTCTGGCAAATAAACATGGCTGTGGGATGTTTTTACAAACACAATGCAGTGAAAATCTGTATGAGTACTATTGAATTGTGTTCCAAATGGCAAGTTGCTTGCAAGTTATCTTTCCCACTTTTCCTTATTTTTTTTGGCTCCTGTGGGGTAAAGGAGGGTGGGGTATGGATGAAATGCAACCTAACCCACTAGTTAAAAATTAAAGAGGCAGTGAGGCACGCACCCAAAGCAGTTGGGCCCCAAGATAGCCACACACAACAAAGAAGTTAAGCGGCCAATTGAAGGGAAATTATTGAAACTAAAGCTGAGATTCCAAGTGAAGGCCTCGTTTGGCCTCTCGGTCCCTTTCATCTGAGAACGTCCTCTGTTCCTTTTAATAATCGCAAGCAGGCTTCTCAACCTTCTTCTAAAGCAAAGGAAAAAAAAAAAAAGAAACCGAGGGCAAGCCCCATCCTTTGTTTCTCTGGTGAGGCCTTTATTGAGGTGCACTGTGGCATTTTGTTACTAATGATGAGCTTGTTATTGGTGGAGTGCAGCCTATTAATTTAGGTTATTTGTCAAATCCTCCAGCATATAGTTGAATGAAACACGTGATTTGAACACACTAATGACTATGTTTAGCTGGGAGTTTCTATAAAATCTGTCCCTTCTCTCCTGACAGCGACCTTTTGTAATGCATTGATCCAGAGCCTGGAGTCAAACCCTCTAACCAAAATAGCCTGGAGGGCAACAAAGCCTTTGCTGATGGGAAAAATCCTCTTTACTCCAGATTCCCCTGCAACACGCAGGATACTGAAGAATGTAAGGTCCCAGCTGGTCTTGTCCCTTCTGCCTTCTGCCTCTGGCTGTCCAGTAGAATGAGAATGTATGTGCACGCATGTGTGTGTATGTGTGAGTGTGTGTGTGTTTTACTGTGCCCTCCTGGTGGTGAGCCTTCTGTTTGTTTTTTGCTCAGTGGACACTTGGTTCCTCCCATGGAAAGGCTTTGCACCGGTGCCCCTGCCTGGACCCTCCCTTCTCCATGGAGCCTGCAATGATATTTTCTTCCTCATTGCCTAAATTCTGTCCCTTAGAGAGGGGTTCACAGTTCTCTGAAGCCTGGCTTCCGGGAATAGACAAAGATGGGGAGGAAGGGAGGGAGAGCATTTGCTCACAGGGAGTCCAAATCTAGCTTTAATGAGATTCTGAGACAATAACATCATCAATATTAGGAATACCACTGAGAAATGAAATTCTGTCAGTCCTGGAGGCTGGGAAATAGCCGATTGTTCTGGGAAACAGCAGTTGACTGAGAAAATAAGGACAATTCCTTGAAAACCCTTTCCTAAACAGTGCAGGTTAGTAACAGGAAAGGTACAACCAAAGATTCTCTCTTACTTTTTCTCTCTCCATTCTTTTGCTGTCTCTGTCTGATTTTAGGCTAATTCAACGTTTGAAGAGCTGGAGCGTGTCAGGAAGTTGGTCAAAGTCTGGGAAGAAGTAGGGCCCCAGATCTGGTACTTCTTTGACAAGAGCACACAGATGACCATGATCAGAGTACGGATGGCATTAGAGGTCGGGAGGGAGAGGGGAAGAGAAATGCCAGGAAAGTTCCGTTTGTTTCTTCTTCCCGTAACTTTCCCTGGAATTAGATCAAAATATAACAGGCACCAGTTTCTGAAGCTGTCCTTAACTGGAATCACTGGCTTTGCATGGGACCCAGGGCTTTGCTGGTGGCTCAGACGACAAAGAATCTGCCTGCAGTGAGGGAGATTTGGGTTCTCTCCCTAGGTTGGGATGATCCCCTGGAGGAAGGCATAGCAACCCACTCCAGTATTCTTGCTTGGAGAATCCCATGGACAGAGGAGCCTGGCGGGCTACAGTCCATGGGGTCACAAAGAGTTGGAAACAACTGAGCGACTAAGTACAGCACATGTTTCTGAAAATGGGGAAATACAAGAACCATCACATGAGGGCCTCCAGTTCAAAGGGGCATCTCCTCAAGGGGCCAGTTCTGTAACTGCAAAGATAGTCAAATGTGTCTCTCTGGTCCCATTTTCCATTTTGCAAAACCAGGAGATAAGAGTCCTGCGTAGCAGAGATAATTTAAAGGAAACCAAAGAAAATCCTTAAGAAAAAGAAAGCTTCCAATATACCATGTCCCTGCCCCTCTCCCCCATTCCCACATCCCTCCTTTATTATAGAGACCTATGTTTAGGTGGAAAATGGGATATAGCTAGATATGCTTTATGATAGAAGAAAACCCACTAGATTTTTAGGGAACCTTAGAGTCTATCCTATTTGTTAAAAATTGGCAATGGCCTAAAAACAAGACCAGAGATCCCGTGGAATTCTAAATGCTGTAATTGTATTGCTTCTTCCCAAGGACACTCTGGAAAACCCAACAGTAAAAGCTTTTTGGAATAGGCAGCTTGGTGAGGAAGGCCTCACTGCTGAAGCCATCCTGAGCTTCCTCCATAAGGGGCCTCGAGAGGGCCAGGCTGACGATGGGGACAACTTCAACTGGAGGGATATATTTAACATCACCGATCGTGCCCTACGGCTGGCTAATCAATATCTGGAGGTAAGGGTAGCAAGTCACCTGAGGGCCACCCAGGACCCCTTCAGAACAGCCCTGTACATGGAGCCAGAGATTCCTTAGCAGGTCAAGTGGTCTCAGGTTTCAAATCTCATTTTCCTCTCTGAAAGATTCCCACAGTCCCCAAACGGAGATGGACCTTGTTCTCTGTCAGCTTATCCACAATTAAAACAGTTCCCTCTTCACATCTGCCTCCTAACAGCTCTCTCGCTCCTTCTTGGCTGTCCCCTTGAAGCCCACATGGTGTCGTGTCTGTCCTTAGCCACCTCTTGTCTGCATTGCCTCAGAGGCTGTCCACTGCTAGTGTCACCAAACCTCCAGTTATGAGGTCCCCCTGCTTGTTAGACACTCCCACCCCCAGGTTCTACAGGCACATCAGACTCAGCATGTCCCAAAATAAATCTGCGTTCGCCCTCCCTGTAAAATGCATCCTCCTTCAGCATTTCCTACCCTGATCGAGTCCTCTGCGTTTTTTCCAGATTCTAAAATTAGAGGTTTTAGGGTCATCCTTAAATCACCCTCCACACAACACTTCTCATTAATTGTGTAACTTTGTGCCAAACTCTGTGCTAAGTGCTTTTATGCACCTTAGTCCCTTCAATCCTCTGACAGCTTCATCACATGTTGGTTGTCATCATTCCCACTTTACAGATGTAAAAGCTGAGACTTAAAGAGTTTAGGTACGATCCCCATTAGCTATTAGGTGGAGCAGACAGGAAGGGATACTGCTGCCCAGACTCCTGCCCTGCCTCTGTCATGCCCAGTCACTGAGCTTTGTCTTCTCATCTCTTAGTATTCCTTAGCTCCTCCTCTTACCTTCTAGGCTCTCTGAACCCCAGAGGCCTTCTCATCTTTCTACCAGTCCTTCCTAAATCCTCCCTCTCTGGACTCCAGGGTCCATTCTTTGTTGGTTCAGCTTCTTCTCCATAATGACACCAGAGTTACATTCCAAACTCAATCTGCTAATATCACTCTCACACTCACAGTCTTAATGACCCACTCTCCAGGAAGACAAGTCCCTTCCAAACCTGCCCCAGCCCACCTTCCCAGCCTCTGCTCATTCACACATCTTCAGTTCTGCCCCATTGGCCCTGCCACCACCCTAAAGCACACTCTGGCTTCTCATGGTGTCATTCTTTGCAAATGTCTGTTTCTCTGACAATTTATTGGAGGCTCTTTGCCTAAATAAAGAAAATTTATTGGTTGACATAACCTGGAAGTTCAGGGGACCTAGGACACTGTGTCCTTCCCTCTTACCTTGCTTTTTGCCTTGGCCCAACTCTGATCTCAGCCAGATCCTCTCCACTGGGTAGTGAGTCAGCTGCTTGCAGCCCTCAGTGGTCATCCTTATACCAAAATCTCTGCAGAAAGAGGGAGTGGCTTCCCCACAGCATACACAGTCCTCCTGGACAGTATTGGCCTGGCCGCTCTACCTAGCACCAGCCCCTTAGGGGACTGTGTACCAGCCCGGGGTAAGGGAGGCAGCGTTAGCTTCGTCTTAGTCTCATGGACTGAGCAGCGTTACTGTAAAGTGGGGGAAGGTCTTTCCCCAAAAGAAGAAACACAAGGCAGAGAAGTCCAAAAGGCTTTCCCTTCCCCATCGATTGAGTGCCTGTTCATTCATTTTTTGAGACTTAGCTCTCAAATGTCACTTCTGCTTCAACGCAGGGTTAGTCATTCACACCTCTGTGCATCCCTGGCCCTCTCTTCGCATCTCTCTTAGATCTTGTTCCAATCAGATCCGTGACAGCTATTAACATGTCCATCTCCGGCCGATCAGCAGACTGGAGTTATCAGAGTCAGGGAACAGATCCTAGTTATGTTCAAATTCTCAGCCTCAGACTCCCAGGGAACATCTCTGTCTGGGAGCTTATTGCACCTACCAATGGGCCTCACGTCATACAGCACATTGACACAGAGAAGATGCTCAAGGAAATAGGAGAGGAAATTAAGCCAGTGGCCCCCAAGAGCAAGCCCGTCTCCCCCATACTCCGTGGTCCTAAGGAAAACTGACTAGTGAGAAAAAAGCCCACCTTCATCTGTCACCACAGCGTTCTTAAAGACTCCCTTCTGCTCTTGGAGCCACCAGAATTCCCCCAGGGTGTGTGCCACTTCCTCTCCAGAACTGTAGACATGTCAGCACAGGCTTCCTAGGTGGCCTTTCACAAGGGGCCAGGCACGGCAGCAACACAACCAAAGTTCAGGTCATTCAAAGTGATTCCCACTTGTCTGGAGGCAACAGTGACCATAGGTGCTTTCTACCAAACAGATTTCTGGACACAAACCCAGATCGATTGACTCAGAATTACCAGGGAAGAGGCCTAGTAATCTGTATTTTCACAGACCTATTAGATTGGTGGGGCCTCGGGGTCCCCTCATACAAGTACTCAGTTGCTATTTTCTTCTTGCAATGCCTCTGCCAGCTAAGCCCCCATTCCTGGCCATGCCCACCCCCATCTGCCACTGTGATTATAATGTAGGCAGGATTTTTGGATGGGTTATGGACAGAGGCATTCTATTCGTTTATTCTTGCTGAATGGAGTCCATTGGGTCTCACAGTGTTTTTTGTGAGGTCCTGTCAGAATACCTCTTTTCTTTTGTTTGACTTGATATTTACATAGTGATGTAAAGGGCTTGTTTTCTTGAAAGATCAGTTTTTCCACATATCTTGTGCTTAATATAGTACCAGATACCAAATAGATACTTAATATATATTAGATGGTTAAGAATTTAGTTTCTAGAACCAGACCACCTAGGTTCAAATCCCTGCTAATTGTGCCTCAATTTCTGCATCTGTAAAATGGATATATTGATACTTATCTAATAGGCTTGTTATGAGAATTAACTGGGTTAATTCTTGCAAAACACTTAAGACAGTGCCTGGCAATTAGTAAGCACTTAATATTAACTTTTTAGTAAAATACAAACAAACAAGCAGAAACTACTGCTTGGGAGGAGGCGAGTGGAATTAGTGAAATTAGGCCCAGCCACTGAGCCCCTCCTGCTGCTCCTCCAGGGATTACAAAGCTGTAATCTCATCTAACACAGCCACCAGCATGTCCCCAGGGACTTGCAATCCCATTAGCCCAGCCAAGTGCTCCTAAGCAAAGACTAGGATAGCCACCAGTTAGTGGCCTGCCCCAGGGGTTCCTAACAGGGGTTTTGATGGTGGCAGAAACCCAGCAGGTAATCGTGCTGAGGTTTCTGATCTTCCTGCCCTCAGGGGTGGTGGGGGGAGGAAAAGTGAGGACCAGTGACCTGAAAAGAGAAGAGGAGGGTGAAGAGTAGTGAAGAAGAATCTGATCCTTACAACTGGTCCTAGGATGTTCTGTTTTTGTCCTTGTGTTTTGGGAAGTCAGGAAGAGCCTTGGAATTGGGAAGTCTGGCAGAGCCTTGGAAACTCCCCAGTTCTTATCCTCAGGAGCAGACAGGGCATGAAAACCCCTTCACAATGGCTGCAGGACTTCTCCAGGACAGGGCAGGGCAGCAAGCGTGTTCCTGCACAAGCTGTTTAAGGCTTGACTGAGCCTCTCCCCTCTTCAGGAATATGACTTTCATTAAAGAGCTTTGAGAACTTCTGGGCCAGACTCAAAGCCTACTTCCCTGCCTATTCCAAAAAAGAAAAGAAAAAAAAAATCATTTCAGGAAAATTCAGCAAAAAATACTGTAAAACATAAATTATGTTGATCCAGGTCAGCTTCCCTGGTGGCTCAGCTGGTAAAAAATCTGCCTGCAGTGCGGGAGATCTGGGTTCAATCCCTGAGTTGAGAAGATCACCTGAAGAACGGAAAGGCTCCCCACTCCAGTATTTTGGCCTGGAAAATTCCATGGACTGTATAGTCCATGGGATTGCAAAGAGTCGAAACTGACTGAGTGACTTTCACAGGTCAGTGTGGCATTCAGAAGTGATATTGAACAATAGCAGCTCCAAGAACTAAAAGCAAATTTTTATACATTTTGTCACTATAGGAAAGGGGAGTGATTCAATAGGTTCTCTCCTCACCTCATAGAAGGGCTAAATCTTCTTTCTCTCTGCTTGGGGTAAGGCCTTAGTTACTGGACGTTCCATGGAGTAGGCTGGAGAGTGTACCATTCCTTCAGAGCCGCCTTGCTGGGTCATTGTATACCATGTTAGGTCACTGCTTGGGGAAGCTTCTCACCCACCAGTGAGGATAAACACCTTGGATCTTGCTTATAAGCTGTATCCCTCTGGGAAATCTACTTTACCTGCCAAGGTTCAATTTTGTCATTTGTAAAATATAGGTAATAACACAACAGATCTCACAGAATCGCTGTTGAGGATGAAGTGAGTGAAGCGTGCAAGGCACTTAGAATGATAGCACTCACTCAGTGCCATCAATTAGTTAAGCCTGTGTGTAAATTCTCTGCCCTTGATTCCTCACATCTTAGGTGGGGCTGGCAGTGCCCGCCTTTCCAAGTGGCTGTGAGGATGAGACTGGAGGGGGTTGGGCACCTAGCCATTTGATGCACGGCAGCTCTTGCTGTGAACCACAAGGATGTCTACCCTTGAACCACAGGCCGTGTGAGGAATGTCCCTTTTTCTCATTTCATGTAAGCATTAACCAGGGATGTGAAGCCACTCTTCATATTAACCTTGTGAATTGGTTTAGAATCAGGACTGCCAGATTATTCCAGAAGGGTACAAAAGTCTACAGCATAAAAGCATATTATTTCAAGAGCCATGAACTGGATCACAAACAGCATATGGACGATGATCTTATTTTATGTCTCATCAGTCGTTCAGAAACATAGAACTGGGTCAAGGAAGGAGAACACAGGTCGGGGATAGGGGCGGCTTGAGTCATAGGTGGAAGGAAGGAAGGTGCCTTTGAGCCTGCTGTGACCAGCCACTGTGCTGGACACCTCTATACGTCATCTCGTCCAACACTCCTGCCTGCCCAGTTACCATTTTATAGAATTAAAGACCTAGTTGCCTAATACACCACAGCAGATAAGAGATGGCTTCAGAATTCTAACCCAGAACTGTCTGGCTGTGAAAAGGAAATTTTTTCTTCTACCATAGGGGCCACATTAGTAGGGAGCTCAGTAAGTTTGGATAAATTATATGAGTTGGATGCATGCTTCAGTCGTGTCCAACTCTTTGCAACCCTATGGACCATAGCCTGCCAGGCTCCTCTGTCTGTGGGATTCTCCAGGCAAGAATACTGTAATGGGTTGCCATATCCCCCTCCAGGGGATCTTTGTGACCCAGGGATCGAACTCTAGTTCTTTACCTCTAGCACCACCTGGGAAGCCTATTTAATAAATTGGATAAGGACAGCAATTATTTTGTAAAGTTCAGGATAGCAAACACTATTCTTTTTCAGTCTTTTCTGCTTGGAAATAGCTAGGTTTAGAGGCTTCCCAGGTGGCACCAGTGGTTAAAGAACTCACCTGCCAGGGGTAGAACCTGGGTCAAACCTCTTTACCGACCGAGCTACCAAGGCCTTCGTAGTGGAGTATCTCAGAGAGCTGCTACAGTTCAAGCTAACAGAGGAGAAACAAGTTGCGCAAATCCAAAATGTCACAAATCCTCCAAGCACTGTCAGTTATCCTCCAATTGTCTCTGAAATCCCTCTTCCTCACACTCTGCATGTACAGCCTCTGTTTCCAGGGACCGGTACCAACAACTCTCCTAGCTGGTTTCTGGGCCTCTGGTCTCTCGCTGCTTCTGTTCAGCTCCCACACTGCCCAGTGAGATTTTTCTGAAACTCATCTTGCCATCACTTACTGGTTCTGTGGTTTCAGGCAATATTGTTCCCCTGCCTGCTGAAAATCAGGATGGTAAGTGAAGTTACAGCTAGGGCAGCATTTACCAATGTGGCTGGACTCGGTGTTTGTGATTGGAATATGCTTTCAACAGTCAGTGCCCGGCTCTGTTGCTTATTAAATATTTTAAGTATGATAACACTCACCTCCCAAAGTTGTTGGAATGATTAAACAAGAAAGCTTTGAGAGCTAAAGTGCCCTGCAGTCAGCCAGACTATTCTCTTTCCTTGAACCCAACTACACAGGAAGCATCACCTGGGGGCTTTGCTGGAGTGTGAGTCTTCATGCTCCAACATGACCTTTTTATTTGTTTCATTATTGTATTTATTTTAGAAACAGACATTTTTAAACAGCTGTGCATTTCCTCTCCCTTTGTTTTCCAGTCATGGTGCATTTCCTCACTTTTTACAGTTGAACATTTCAGAGGTCTGTTCATGGTGCCCAGTGTGTTAGATAAAATTTATTGCAGTGCCTTTGGCCTGTACTTCACCATCCCAACCAACACAAACAGCCCAGAGCTATTTTATCCAGTGGCTTTTTCCATGTGGGGAGAAACAAATCTTGAGTGTTAAGGTTTAGATCTGCCAGGAAATTCATTCTGGGATGTTTGCCCACATCAACTGGCATTTTTCAAAAGGAACCCCAGGTATCTACATTAACACCAGCAGGACCACTTGAGGCATTCATCAGCCACTTTGTTCTCGGCTTGAGCGTGGAAGTTAAAGATGAAAGAGACAAGGTTGTAGAGCCAGTGTCTCTAAGGTTGCAGTGCTTTTCTTATCCCTGAAGATCCCTCACACGTTCTGAACGTATTAGTCAAAAAAGGTCAGCACAGAGTACCAGTCCCCTTTGGTTATCAAGTTCAAGCCAAGAGAATGGTTCTTTCTTTCTTTGCCTCTACTGGATATAGTTTTCCACTCAAGAGATAATTTAATTTATTTATTACTTAATGTGTTTGAATTAGCATTGGAGGGGTCACAGTTGAAGAAGGAAGCCTGCTGCTACTGCAGCTTCTTCTCCCAAGGTGGTGTTTGACTTAGCTGTATAAACAAATGACTGCATTCTCCAGAGGTCCTGAACACAGCTGTCTGCCCTGGAGAGGGCCACACCTCTTCCGGCAGGGTGAACTCTGCTTCCTGCTGAGAATCAGCAAAACAACCAACAAGGAATGGTAGGAATTGTGTAGACTTCAAATGGCAATGACCCTGCCACCCAGATTTTGGCCACAGCAGTTGGAAACTGAATGAGACAAGGAAACCTCTTCTCTTGCTTTACTGCCTTTGGCTATCACAGGGTATTCTAAAAATTCTCTTTGAGATTCTCAACTCTGGGTGCAAAATTTGTCTAGACTATAGCCATGAGACCCTGGAGACACTGTCTTTTTAATTAGTGAAGATGCTCTTTGAATTTTTTCCTAGTCTGATGCTATCTTTCTGCTGAGCCTCTCTCACTAGCCAGTTCTTATCTACCTACAATATTCTTCCCAATATCCATGATCACACTGTTTCTCTCTGTTTAGAACCAAAGAGCTTTTATAAACAGACTCTGTGGCTTCAGTCTCATTGGAATCTACTATGTTTTAATTTACAAGCCAACCAGACCAGACCAGATGTGTCAAAATTTGTGACCTTGGTTAAGGGTGTAGTCATTCACCATTGCTTCCCAAACACACTCATACACCTACTCACATGAGTATACATGTTCATTAGTCAAGATCTTAACTTCAGGGACCCAGAGTAAGTACCAGTAGGGAATGAGGTCACTTGCTGTGAGGCAGGTGGCCTCCCCATGAGAATGCAAGGATACATTATGAATCATACCTCAGGGTATGACCTAGGGACCTGTGACTCATGTCCAAACCAGCTTCCACAGCTGCCCTGCCTTGACCTCTGGATTAGTTTCATAAGACCTTCCTCTGGATAGAGTTGTCTGACTTTCAACTAATGGCCAATGAACAAGCTAGTGAACACCAGTGGCTTAGGATCCATCCCACCACCACCTCTGTTGCCCAGGTGGAAGCTTTGGCTTCTGTTCAGAGCATACTTCTAACCAGATGGGGTGCTGCAGATAAGTTTGGGATGGATTGTGTTCCCAGCCATATTTTTTTTTTAAATAACTGTCTTCTTTCCTAGACAAACAGCTATTATAAATGGCTGGGCTTAAATGCCACTAGACTCTTAACTTTGAAGATATTTTGCAAAAACAGTGATTAAAATGGTATCGATCAAGTCCTCATTATTTGTGAAATAGTTTAGTATCCTACAGGCTTCCCTGGTGGTTCAGACAGTAAAGAATCTGCCTATAATGCAGGAGACCTGGGTTCGATTCCTGGGTCAGAAAGATCCCATGGAGAATGGAATGGCAACCAACTCCAGTATTCTTGCCTGGAGAATCCCATGGACAGAGTAGCCTGGTGGGCTACAGCCATGGGGTCACACAGAGTCGGGCACGACTGAACAACTAACACTCACTCACTCTTAGGATCCTACATAGTTAAAACACAGGTTCTCTCCAGAGGAAGTTTGCTTGTTTGCCTCATAAGAGAGCTTGGAGTGATCATCATAAAGTGGTTGGGAGGATTCGAGGGGTTAATACAAGCAAAGCCCTTGGACCAGTTTTGGGTACATAGTAAGCCTTCATTAAGCATCAACTGTTATTCTTACCAGAAGGCAGTGGTTGGCCCTTCCCAAACACACTCATGTGATCCTTAGAACATACCTATAATGTAGGCACATCTCCATTTTGCAAATAGAGAAAGAGAGGCCACATGGTTAGCAAACAGCAAAGTAGGGATGGCATTCAAACACTACCCTGTACCATCTTTCTAGAGATGATAATTTAACTTTGAAAATGGGTCAGATGTTTCAGGGTAAAAATGAGTGAGAACCATTTAGGTTTTGTTTTTCCAGAGAGTATCAGAGTACCAATCTAGAGAGACACAGCAGGAAACATGACTGTGAATCAGCTGCCTGATAAAACAGCCAGGACGGAGCCCAGGTCATGGGAGGACTAAAAAATATCACTGAAAAACCAGCACTTACTCTACTATAGATCTCCCTTTAAGACATGAAAGAAGAATTAAAAGAGAATGGGTTAGATTGCTCAGAAAGTCATATTATTAAAATGTATTTGTTTTTATTGTTTTTTTTTTTGCTTTAATGAGAGTTATACTCTTGTTAACATTATAACAAAAATTTACCTTTCACTAATTTCTCCCAGTTTATCATCTGATTTCAGGTGCATAGGATTATGTTCAAAACTCACAGTAGTAAGGTTATATTTCTTGCAGCATTTGGGACTTCCAAATTTAACTCAATTCAGTGTACACTTATTAAGCCCCTTTCATGAGGAAATACTGTTACAGAGACTTAGTAAACAAGACATGACCCCTGACCTCCGGAAATTTACTATCTTTAGAGCTGTGCTAACAGTACAGTAACCAGCAGTCACATGGGACTGTTTAAATTTAAATAAAGTGAAAAGGCCAGTGCCTCAGATGCATTAGCTTCATTTCAAGTGCAAAATAGCAATGTGTGCTTCCTGGCTACCATGTTGGATAGGGCAGAAGTAGAACATTTCCATTGTTGTGGAACTTTCTACTGGACGCTGCTGGTCTATCGACTAGAAGCAAGAGATCTTGTTCAGGAATTCTGTTGCTCCCACTTTGCGGCTGCTCTTAGAGGAATGTGAAGGACCAGCACCACCCTTCAGGCTTAACACTTGAAGACATGGATCCATATTCTGCTTCTGACCCATATTGACCTTAGACAAGGACCTTTGCCCATCGGATACCAGTTTCCTCATCAGTAAAGCAAAGACATCAGACCATAAGACCTCTGTGACTCCTCTGTCCAAGTGCCTTGTGATGCTATGAGGGAATTGATAGACTATTCTCTGTGTGTGTCACAGCTACAAGAAACTGCAAAGAATTCCCATCTCCCCAATAATATTCTTTTTTATTTTGGAAGTTTAATTTCAAGTTCAATCTATTTGTCAATACTAAAACTCTATATGTGCAGTCCTAAACTTGACAAACTGATTTTTTTTAAAAAAGGGAGATATTATTATTTTAAAATAGACAAGTAATAGCTATGCTCTATTTTCTTTTTATCTTTTTATTTTGTATTGGGTTATCCCTGTAGCTCAGATGGTAAAGAATCTGCCTGCAATGCAGGAGACCTGGGTTCAATCCCTGGGTCAGGAAGATCCTCTGGAGAAGGGCATGGCAACCCACTCTAGTATTCTTGCCTGGAGAATCCCATGGTCAGAAGAATCTGGTGGATTACAGTCCATAGGTTCACGAAGAGTCAGACATGAGTGAGCGACTAACACACATATAGGTGATTAACAATGTTGTGATAGTTTCAGGTGAACAGCAAAGGGACTCAGCCATACATATATGTGTATCCATTCTCCTCCTAACCCTCCCCCATCCAAGCATGCTCTCTTGCTTTATGAGACAATTGTAGCACATGGAAGCCCGTAGATTGGGCTGTACCAGTGGCTCCTGGTGTGGGAAGAAGTCTGGACCTAGAGTTGAAAAATGGGGAGAGAATCCAGACTCTGCCACCATCTAGCTATGTGCCCTCTATCAGATCTCCTCCTCAATAAAACTAGGGTTCCAGGTCACTCACGAGGCTCTGTGGGAGAGTTAATGTGTTCCTTTAAGCCTGTGTTACATCAACAGCCTTCTAACCAGGCTTCCAGCTTCCCCTTCCCACCACCAGTGTACTTTGAGAAACATGATCTAATCTCATATGTCAGACCTCTGCTTAGAGCCCCACAGTGGTTTCTTGTGGCTTTTTAGGGTTTTGCCAGGAAAACTCCTGACTTTAGCATGGAAAGCCCTGCATCCCATGAAACCTCTCAGTTGGCCAATCACCCTGCAAACCCAGCAGAGCAACTGACCTGGTTGCCATCTGCCTTTTTAGTACACACCTCTCACCATTCACCTCTGCTCACCCACATCCTTCTCTATACCCTAGGACAACCTGGGTGTGGGCGTTTGACAAAATACTGATGCTTTGGTCCTGCCTCTTGAGAATCTGACTTCATTGTTTGGAGTGGAACTTGAGTATAGTTGTCTTTTTAAATCTCTATAGTGATTTGAAAGCACCAGGGAAAGGGATCTCTATTCTGCTCTCACAGGTCTGCAGAAATCCTGTGAGTGATTCTCCATGCCTGAGCTGACCTTTCCCTTGCTTTCTTCCCTTGGCTAATTCCTGCTTATTCTCGTCCTACTCAAGAGTCTCTTCCTCCAGGCAGCCCTCCAGGACCCCCTCCAGGTAGATAGCCTCATTCCACCACTGGGCTGCTTGACTACCCCAGGCTTGCTTTCACCAGAACCTGCATTCTGACTGTTGGCTTACACCAACTCTCTCCCTCATTAGGTCTGGAGTTTCTTTCAGGAAGAGATTTTATCTTTCTTCCTTGTATCCCTGGAGCCAAACAGGCTCTGGCACTTTGCAGGCTCTCAGTAAGTATTCCGTGAACAGATTAATCAAAGCAAGGCCAGCTGACCTCTTGTGAGTTACATACTAAGAAAGAAACATCGCACAATAACCCCAGTGTATTATAGAAACAGGAGATTCAGGAAAAAACACATCCAAGTACAGTACAACACTTTAACAAATCTATAAAAGTGGACAACACCCAATATTCAAATTAAAAGAAATTCTTAGTTCTGCTCTTTTCTAGATAATGATTTTTTTCTCTTCCAGGGGGAGAAAAGAAAAAGACAGGTTAGGAGATCTTCTCTATCCTCATTACCTGTCATAAAATTATAACTGGAAATGATTTCTCTGACAAAATCCCTTTGGTTTTCTGTTATTTTCTCTCTTCCTCCTCATTCTTCCCTCAGCTGGCCATCCTTGTGTGTTTGCAGAGAGGCAGGAAGGTTCACCGCTGGGACTGTTTCTGTCTCCCTTTAAAACTCTTTTATCGGCAGGCTTTCTGATCTTCAAAGCAGCTTGTATCTGATGTGACCCCACTCCCTAGACTCCATGTACTGGGGAGTGAGAGCTGGGAGTATTTTTGTCATTTTGATGACTTGCATGTTTGGACAGCCTTGGACAGCCCAATTGTGCAGTCCTTACTAAATCTGCAGGGATGAGAGCAAGTCAGTGTTTCTAAGCTCCCTTTCACCCCTAAATCTACACACATTGAAAACTTGACACCAGAGCCCAGAGTTAAGCAAACAGCAAGTTTATAAGTCTTCTTGCTTTTGACCCATCCACTGGGGCAGCAGCCCTGATCCTCTGCCCTCTTTTGCCGTTGAGTCTTTGCAGTTGGTGTTCCTCAGACTCTCAGCCTTTGTGATTATCCACAGTGCTTGATCCTGGATAAGTTTGAAAGCTACGATGATGAATTTCAACTCACTCAGCGAGCCCTGTCCCTGCTGGAGGAAAACAGGTTCTGGGCTGGAGTGGTATTTCCGGACATGCACCCCTGGACCAGTTCCTTACCACCCCATGTGAAGTACAAGATCCGAATGGACATAGATGTGGTGGAGAAAACCAATAAGATCAAAGACAGGTAATGCTTCAGGAGATCTCAGAAGGCCCTGGCTATCCCCAGTGCTGTATGAGGCAAGGAAAGGGGGCTCCTGTGGGCTCAGGCCACTCATCTCCTCCTGAGACAGAAGGGTCACTTGGAAAGGCGCAGAAAAGTATTTGGTATCAAAGAACTAAGCTAGACAGTTGACCCTGCTAGTTGGTGGGACCAGGCAAATTCAGCTACTTGTGTCTACTTCCTCACCTCAGCACTTGTCCTTGGCTGGCCTTTGAGCAATTTGGAGGTGAAAATCTCTAGGTATTGGGTTATCTTCACAGAGATCCTGCAAATGAGGTTTCACCAGAGTCACTGGGAAATTACATTTGTTATAGAGTAAGGGATTGAAACTGGGCTCAGCCTATACATCAGTAAAAATTAAGTTAAATCAGAGGAAGTAAGATAATTTGTAAAGCTCAAAATAGAGTCCTTGAATGAAAGCCATTACAAATCATGCTGAGGCTAGTATTCATCACTGAGATTTAAACTTTGACCTAGAAAACAGAATCAGAGAATGTGGAAAGGTTCCGGAGAGAGTTTCAGGAGAGTGATTGCCAACTCCCCTCGTGCTTATAACAAGTGAGTTGTCCTGTCCATTCCCATCCACATCCCTTGTCCCTCTCCCTGGTTTCTTCTCAGGTACTGGGATTCCGGCCCCAGAGCTGATCCTGTGGAAGACTTCCGATACATCTGGGGAGGGTTTGCCTATCTGCAGGACATGGTTGAACAGGGGATCACGAGGAGTCAGGCCCGGGAGGAGGTTCCGGTTGGAATCTATCTCCAGCAGATGCCTTACCCCTGCTTCGTGGATGACTCGTGAGTCGGAGGTCCCAGGGCCCCTCCAGGACAAGCTAATCAGGTTTCTGGGGTGGGATGAAGGGGAGGTGCTCCCCAGGCTTCAATCTCTTTGGAGAAAAATCTCTTTGGCTCCTGGGGCCATCTCAGGGAGAATAGAGCTCTGATTGAGGAACCTGCCCTGCCCCCTCAGCTGCAGGCAGGGCCAGATGGGTAAGTAAAGTGGGAGAAAGGAGTTGGTGTTATGGGTAGAAAAGGGAAGGTGAAAATTAAAGCAGAGAAAGTGAGGTTGGGGGAGGGAACACAGGCTTTTAAAATTTCCACTATGTAATATGTTTGGTATGTGAAAGAGTTCAGGTCAGAGTGTTTGGCCAGTGATTGCCAAAACAGCAAATTAGGATTCTGCATCACAAGTAGGTCCGGTTCCTAGGAGCCTTGGAATAATGCAGCTCCTTCCCTAATTAACATTCCCATGATGTGTGCTTCATGAAAAGGGAAGGGGGTGTTGGATGAGCTTGGACCTGCTTTCCTGTCCACCCCCACCCCCAAGCCTGTACTTTTGCTGGCCATTAGCAAGACATGCAAGTATCCTACTGTTTTCTGAACTTGCAATTGGAAGTGGAGAGGTAGAGGGAGGGGCAAAGAGGGAGAAGGGGCTGGGAGGGCTCATCTACTGTGGTGGGTGGGGCAGAAATGTCCCAGGACGGGAGCAGAGATCGCCAATTGGCTTCGGGATTCAACTCCTAGGAAAAAAAAAACTGGCAAGTTCACCACAGTGTATATGTGGGTCTGTGGGGTTCAGGGAGGAGAAAAATGTGCACAGCCTAAAGAAAAGAAGAGTCAAATTGCCAGCTGGCCAGAATTGTAAAAATAAAACCCCGTATGGGTGTACCACCTTAGTCCAATCAGTTCTTCTTGCTCAGCTCTGCAAAAGACTGAAAGAGATAACAGAGGCTGTTTCACAGTCAGTTTAGGGTTGGACAATAGGCAGAAATGGGAAATGGAACCAGGAGCAAAAGCCCAGTTCCACTTTAAAGATCAGAATAGGAGTGAGTGGCAGGGAACTGAGGTAGACAGTGAGGAGGCAGGAATTCTGGCCCTTCAATGTGGGAGAGCCCTCTGGTGGCAGGTCCCAGAAGGGCAGACTTTATGAATGTATGATTCTCTTCCTAGGGCCATCTTAGTGAAACTCTCCCACCTGGGAATTGGGCCCTTACTGTGTTACCCAGCAGTTTTCAATAGATAATAACCTCAAGGGCTTTACTAGCAAGGTCAAGTGTATGGAAAACATATGTAAAGTTCACACTAGAGTAATTCCAGAATGCTAAATTTGCCCTGTTTGTTGGAATGAATATCCATGAATGTACTCCATGAGTATAGGCTGGTGGAATCAGTGGCCATTGAATCACTGATTGATTTGTCAGTGGGTCAGTTGCCTTCTAAAAGTGCCACAGTGATTAGTTATTTTGTGCCTCTTCCTGTATATCTGAGGTTTGATCCTCCAGGGTAGGCAGTGCTTCACCGGCTGAACCCTTGTGAATTCAGTTAATGATCTCACCACAACCAGTTCCCTGGTCCACCTTCTTGGACTTCAACATCAGTTAGCATGAATCTCTTCCAGTCACATCCTGTATTATCAGTCCTTTCCTGGGAGATCTTATAAGAAGCTATATAACATATATAGTATGATTTAATTTACATGTTTTATGTATAGAGAGAACTCATCTGTACTAACCAAAAAGCTAACTGAGATCTTATAAAGAATGCTGTGTAATATACATATACTGTGTAATATACATAGTACAATTTTATTTACACATTTTACTCACAGAGTTTTCATCAGGGCTAACCAAAAGGCTACCAACTTGCTCTAAGGAAAAAAGTAATTCTTTGGGGCTACCCTAGTGACTCAGACAGTAAAGAATCCACCTGCCAATGCCGGAGACCCAGATTCAATCCCTGGGTTGGGAAGATCCCCTGGAGGGGGAAATGGCAACCCACTCTAATATTCTTGCCTGGAAAATCCCATGGACAGAGGACCCTGGTGGGCTACAGCCCATGGGGTTGCAAAGAATCAGACACAACTGAACAACTAACATACCGTTCAGAAGGGGACAGAGTGCAATATATTAAAAGATTCAAGTCCATTGAATGCCCAGTGGAGAATTTTCTGCCTTTTCCCTCTACCTGGGCTTCATTCTTAATACATTACTTCATTACTCAAACATTTACTCCACCAGGTTCAGGACAATCTACTATTCTGCTTCTCTCCTCTTGCTTTAGTTTTATGATCATCCTGAACCGCTGTTTCCCTGTCTTCATGGTGCTGGCCTGGATCTACTCTGTCTCCATGACTGTAAAGAGCATTGTCTTGGAGAAGGAGTTGAGACTGAAGGAAACCTTGAAAAATCAGGGTGTCTCCAACGGGGTGATTTGGTGTACCTGGTTCCTGGACAGCTTCTCTATCATGTCAATGAGCATCTGCCTGCTGACGATATTCATCATGGTAAGCCAGATGGAGAAGGTCCAGAAAACCTTGAATAGTTTTGTTCCTCTTACTTTCCTTCCTGTTAATGAACTTGTACCTAGATTAGTCATCTCACCAACAATGATAGCATGACATGTAGCTGTCGTTCCATTTAGGCCAAGGTGGAAGACAGAGAGACAAATTCTTCCCCAAGAAGCCGATTCCTGCCTGGGGAGCCACAATCTATTAATAGATAAATTATCCAACCCCATTACATGAACTATCTGGAAAAGCTGCTGTTAGCAGATCCCAGACTCTGCTAACTGGGTGGTTGTATGTGCAAAGGCTTCTATCTTGTCAAATACAGAAGAAATGAATCTAAGGAATGTTTTCTTGGGATTACTGTACCAACCACTAGCTGGAGTGGGAATGTGGAGAGCCTTTTCAATATATTGGGAGAGGAGATCTGGACTGTTTATTAATAACCATTGTGGTCACTCCATTCATTGCTTGACCAAAGGACATTCTGATGCCTACAAAATCTTGGATAGAATTTGGAGTCCATCCTTTCTCAGTGACAGATATTTTATCAGTGCAGACAGCATGCATAGGTCGTTGTCCACAAATTTACAGCTCCCACGCAAGCTAAACTTATATATAAAACTTTATTTCATAATACCCTTTTGTGCTTCATGTTTAACTCCTCCACAATAGATGACCTTTTGTACTTGTTAAATGATGGGACATTAAATTTAGGTAGTTTTTTACATTTATTTGTTGGGATTTAGTATAAGGCTTAGACTTCAGGCTTTGCAAGCTCCTGATAACTTGTGTGCCTCTTTGCCATCACGCTATTAAGAGCTCCTTGCACTAAGCAATATGTGTGCTGATGCATAGGCTCTGGCTAAGCATGTCCCTTGTTTTGCTGGACCATACCTGGTGGCTACTTGATCCAAGAATGTTCCATCACATATCTTGGCTAACCAACACATATCCAGTTAAACCAAATCCTGTCCCTTCTCTTTGCAGTAAAATGTACTAAGTCTGAATGGTTTTGGTGTAAGTGTTGCACTGAGATTCACTGAACAGTGGCTTTAGCCAAACCCTGGGCTAGAGCCCTATCCAAACCAATGCTGATTTTGAAGTCAGCCTGCTCAGTCTGACCAGACCCAGATGTAGTATTAAGTACCCAAAGGGTCCTGGAGTTCCACGGAGAGGAGGGGAGAAGCTGAGTAACTTGTCTTCCTCTAGGGATCTTTGTTCCTTCCCACCCTTCAGTCTACTCTTTTCCTCACTACTAAGACGTTTAGTGTCCTCGGAATCAAAGGAATCAAAATACATGAGCATCTGACTCATGCAAAATGCATAAACATGCATGACACCTTGTAATGGCCCTGAGACTTGTTGCTGATAAGTGGCATTGAGATTTGCCTCCCTAAGAATGGGTGTTAGGACTTCAAAGCTTTTAGGACGTGAGGTAAAGAATGTTTATGAAGACTTTCTTGTACAAAGGGGTTTCTCCTTGTGGGAACCAGGACATTGTTCCAGTGATGGCGGAAACAGAGCTTTCCACAACAAAATAGGATTTTCCTTTGAATGACGTTCTCATCTTTCCCCTGTCCTTACTTCCCACCTCAACTATGCAGGAAAGAAGCTGGAAGCTGGGACAATGGAAGGGTTCCATTGTTATTCAAGCTATTAAAACAAAAAAGAAAAGTGGTCATAAGAAAAAGCCAAGGCCAACCACTTTCATCTCTGTCTTAAGTCAATGAGAAATTATATAGCCTAGAAGTTTGAAGGACCTTACTTTGATCTGAGATAAGAAATTGATTTCATTCTTTTGAAATTAACAACCATCTTAAAGGTCTTCCAGCCAAAAGCCACCTGTTCAGTCAGGGACTTGCTTTTATTGAGTGGCATGGCATTAAGGACAAGGAGTGCGATTTCCGGGGTAATGTGGAGAGCTCTTTCATACAAAATCAGGCCTCTGAGTCTTAATCATGATTTTATTTAGATTTCCTCAAAGTTTGCTTTTAGTTAAAAGCATGGCTCTTTTCCACCTCCTTTGCCATTTGTTTTATTCCATTTTTCAATCTGTTCTGTCAGTGCCCAGCAGGCACGACAGCATGAAGGAAGGAGAAATGGTAGCAATAGGAGGTAAGTGGCACATTTTTTTTGTATTCAGATCTTACATGCCCATTACAGATATTGCTCTAGAGGAGAAAATGGCAACCCACTCTGTTATTCTTGCCTTGAAAATTCCATGGACAGTGGAGCCTGGTGGAGCATGGGGTCACAAAGAGTTGGACATGACTGAGTACACACATCAGGTTCAGTTCAATCGCTCTGTCGTGTCCGACTCTTTGCGACCACATGAATTGCAGCACGCCAGGCCTCCCTGTCCATCACCAACTCCTGGAGTTCACCCAAACTCATGTCCATTGAGTCGGTGATGCCATCCAACCATCTCATCCTCTGTCATCCCCTTCTCCTCCTGCCTTCAATCTTTCCCAATATCAGAGTCTTTTCAAATGAGTCAACTCTTCGCATCAGGTGGCCAAAATATTGGAGTTTCAGCTTCAACATCAACCTTCCAATGAAAAGCTAGGACTGATCTCATTTAGGATGGACTGGTTAGATCTCCTTGCAGTCCAAGGGACTCTCAAGAGTCTTCTCCAACACCACACTTCAAAAGTATCATTTCTTCTGCACTCAGCTTTCTTTACAGTCCAACTCTCACATCCAAACATTCTCCTGGAAAAACCATAGCCTTGACTAGACTGACCTTTGTTGGCAAAGTAATGTCTCTGCTTTTTAATATGCTGTCTAGGTTGGTCATAACTTTCCTTCCAAGGAGTAAGCATCTTTTAATTTCATGCCTTCAGTCACCATCTGCAGTGATTTTGGAGTCCCCCAAAATAAGGTCAGCCACTGTTTCCACTGATTCTCCATCTATTTGCCAGGAAGTGATGGGACCGGATGCTACGATCTTAGTTTTCTGAATGTTGAGCTTTAAACCAACTTTTCCACTCTCCTTTCATTTTCATCAAGAGGCTTTTTAGTTCCTTTTCACTTTCTGCCATAAGGGTGGTGTCATCTGCATATCTGAGGTTATTGATATTTCTCCTGGCAATCTTGATTCCAGCTTGTGCTTCCAACCCAGCGTTTCTCATGATGTACTCTGCATAGAAGTTAAAGAAGCAGGGTGACAATATACAGCCTTGACAGACTCCTTTCCCTATTTGGAACCAGTCTGTTGTTCCATGTCCAGTTCTAACTATTGCTTCCTGACCTGCATACAGGTTTCTCAAGAGGCAGGTCAAGTGGTCTGAAATTCCCATCTCTTTCAGAATTTTCCACAGATTTTGTGATCCACACAGTCAAAGGCTTTGGCATAGTCAATAAAGCAGAAGTAGATGTTTTTCTGGAACTCTGTTGCTTTTTCCATGATCCAGCGGATGTTGGCAATTTGATCTCTGGTTCCTCTGCCTTTTCTAAAACCAGCTTGAACATCTGGAAGTTCATGGTTCACGTATTGCTGAAGCCTGGCTTGGAGAATTTTGAGCATTACTTTACTAGCGTGTGATATGAGTGCAATTGTGCGGTAGTTTGAGCATTCTTTGGCATTGCCTTTCTTTAGGATTGGAATGAAAACTGACCTTTTCCAGTCCTGTGGCCACTGCTGAGTCTTCCAAATTTGCTGGCATATTGAGTGCAGCACTTTCACAGCATTATCTTTTAGGATTTGAAATAGCTCAACTGGAATTCCATTACCTCCACTAGCTTTGTTCATAGTGATGCTTCCTAAGGCCCACTTGACTTCACATTCCAGGATGTCTGGCTCTAGGTGAGTGATCACACCATTGTGATTATCTGGGTCATGAAGATCTTTTTTGTATAGTTCTGTGTATTCTTGCCACCTCTTCTTAGTATCTTCTGCTTCTGTTAGGTCCATATCATTTCTGTCCTTTATCGAGCCCATCTTTGCATGAAATTTTCCCTTGGTATCTCTATTTTTCTTGAGGAGGTCTCTAGTCTTTCCCATTGTGTTGTTTTCCTCTATTTCTTTGCATTGATCACTGAAGAAGGCTTCCTTATCTCTCCTTGCCATTCTTTGGAACTCTGCATTCAGATGCTTATAGCTTTCCTTTTCTCCTTTGCTTTTCACTTCTTTTCACAGCTATTTATAAGGCCTCCTCAGACAGCCATTTTGCTTTTTGCATTTCTTTTCCATAGGATAATCTTGATCCCTGTCTCCTGTACAATGTCATGAACCTCCGTCCATAGTTCATCAGGCACTCTGTCTATCAGATCTAGTCCCTTAAACCTATTTCTCACTTCCACTGTATAATCATAAGGGATTTGATTTAGGCCATATCTGAATGGTCTAGTGGTTTTCCCCACTACTTCAATTTAAGTCTGAATTTGGCAATAAGGAGTCCATGATCTGAGCCACAGTCAGCTCCCGGTCTTGTTTTTGCTGACTGTATAGAGCTTCTCCATCTTTGGCTGCAAAGAATATAATCAATCTGATTTCGGTGTTGACCATCTGGAGATGTCCATTGTAGAGTCTTCTCTTGTGTTGTTGGAAGAGGGTGTTTGCTATGACCAGTGCATTCTCTTGGCAAAACTCTATTAGCCTTTGCCCTGCTTCATTCTGTACTCCAAGGCCAAATTTGCCTGTTACTCCAGGTATTTCTTGACTTTCTACCTTTGCATTCCAGTCCCCTATAATGAAAAGGACATCTTTTTTTGGTGTTAGTTCTAAAAGGTCTTGTAGGTGTTCATAGAACCATTCAACTTCAGCTTCTTCAGCATTACTGGTTGGGGCATAGGCTTGGATTACTGTGATATTGAATGGTTTGCCTTGGAAACGAACAGAAATCATTCTTTCATTTTTGAGATTGCACCCAAGTACTGCATTTTGGACTCTTTTGTTGACTATGATGGCTACTCCATTTCTTCTAAGAGATTCCTGCCCACAGTAGTAGATATAATGGTCATATGAGTTAAATCCACCCATTCCAGTCCATTTTAGTTTGCTGATTCCTAGAATATCGATGTTCACTTTTGCCATCTCCTGTTTGACCACTTCCAATTTGCCTTGATTCATGAACCTAACATTCCAGGTTCCTATGCAATATTGCTCTTTATAGCATTGGACTTTACTTCTATCACCAGTCACATCCACAGCTGGGTGTTGTTTTTGCTTTGGCTCCATCCCTTCATTCTTTCTGGAGTTATTTCCCCACTGATCTCCCATAGCATATTGGGCACCTACTGACCTGGTGAGTTCATCTTTCAGTGTCCTATCTTTTTCATACTGTTCATGAGGTTCTCAAGGGGAGAATGCTGAAGTGGTTTGCCATTCCCTTCTCCAGTGGACCACATTCTGTCAGTACACACATATACACACATACACACACACAGAGATTGCTACTTGGTTTCTCTTCTCTACTTAGAGAAACCCAGTGCTCTAGGGTATCACTACCAAATAATCAGAACCAATTCAAGAGGTAAAGCAATTTGTACCTTTATTTTCCCAAGAAAAGAACAGGATGATCTATACATGTTTGGAGTTATGTGCAAAGGGTAAAAATCCTCATAGGAGGCCTATAGCAAAAGAGAAACAAGTAGGCTTGATCAATTTGAACATCTCAATTTATCTGCTGATGTAATTAGATAGCACCTTACTTATTAAAAATAGCTAGTTTGGTTCTATTTTCTACATAGCCAGTGACTGATCCATTAGTTAACGTGAAAGGTGCTGAGTATTGTCCACAGGTTCTATGAAATGTATTTCTATAATATCATGTGCTGCAAGGATTAATCCACTTTCAAGTGATGTGGATTAACTACAGACATTTTCACCAATGTGAGAGGCAAATCTCAGAATATAAGTATAAATGATTAAGTCAGCAGACAAGGTGGTGGTGATTTAGTCTCTAAGTCATCTCCAACTCTTGCGACCCCATGAACTATAGCCTGCCAGGTTCCCTTGTCCATGGGATTTTCCAGGAAAGGATACTGGAGTGGGTTGCCATTTCCCAGGACCAAAGCAAAATGTTAAAGCTTGTTGGGTGGTCTCCCACCTCCCTTTTTTTGTTCCTCATCAATTCAGTATATCACAGGAACTATTGATGCTCCAAGACCCCCTTTCCAGATCTTCCTCCACACTTTCCTCTTCCCAAGGATTTCATTACTGAACCATAACAATTACTCAGTACTGATAGGTAGCTTTCATTTTCTCCTCTTGGAGAAAATGAAATAATTAGAATTAAAGGACCTCAATATATTGAGTATTAAGTGTGGAAAATTAGACAATAACAGGGCTTCCCTGGTGGCTCAGATGGTAAAGAATCTGCCTGAGATTCAGGAAACTGAGGTTCGATCCCTGGATCAGGAAGATCTCCTGGAGAAGGGAATGGCTACCCACTCCATTATTCTTGTCTGGAGAATTCCATGGACAGAGGGGTGTGGTGGGCTACAGTCCATGGTATCACAAAGAGTCAGATACGACTGAGCGACTAACACACACTGGGCTCATGGGAAAGATCCCTTTGGGGTGGAGGGCTTCTGAACACATGGAGATCACTTCCTAAAGGGGTGGGGCCCCTGGATGTGGGTGGAAATTACTGACTCAAGTGGCCACTTTGGTTTCAGCATGGAAGGATCCTGCATTACAGCAATCCGTTCGTCCTCTTCCTGTTCCTGTTGGCTTTCTCCATTGCTACGATCATGCAGTGCTTCCTGCTCAGCACCTTCTTCTCCAGGGCCAGTCTGGCAGCAGCCTGTAGTGGTGTCATCTACTTCACCCTCTACCTGCCACACATTCTCTGCTTCGCTTGGCAGGACCGAATTACAGCCGACATGAAGATGGCTGTGGTAAGGGACCCTGGGCTTACACCTAGAATATGATGCATTCCATTTGCAGGGTATGTAGCAGTCTGAGAGGACTGGCTCGCCCTTTAGGGGGTCCACTTTGCCTTTGGCAGAAATGGACATAAGGTTTAAAGGCACAGGTACAAAAGTGGGAGTAATCTTCATCTTGAGCAACCTAACAGTTCCTCTTCACCAAATCTGCTTGATAAGTCTGCCCTGGGAAGTAATTGAAAATCAGTTCAGCTCATGGGTCCCTTTGTATATCCATAAGAGGAGAACAATGGGGCCCATTTCACTCAGTTCTTTTTTTTCCCCCTAGCATTTGAGAAGATTCATAAGGGAGGGAGGTTCTCCCTTACTATTCTGCCCAGAAAGATGTTCCCATAAATTAAAAGTTTTTGTTTCTCTGTAAAAGAACTTGAATCAGAGTCGCTGTAATGTGTCTTTGTCATGTTCTACCAAGGCACTCAGAGAAGGGTGCACAAATGAGCCAGGTGGGTGCTCTTCCCAGGAGAGGTCTCTAGAAATTGACTCTGGATTGCCTGAGAGACCTCTTCACAATGCCCAAACAACATGTTGTTTTTTTTTTTTCTCTAATTGTTTTCAAATGATCTATGTCCACTCTCTCATTAACCAGACTAAATAGCTTCTAAGCCCTGTAGGATGCAAATTTCTTTGTCCTCCAAAATCTCCCTATCCATGGTTCTTTGTACAATGCAGTTGAGAAAGGACTGTCACCTGCATCTCACTGGGGAAAGTTTTAAGTTGAACTTGTTCTCATGACTCAAGCTTATTTGGCTCAAGTACTGCCAGGGCATCTGCCTTTTATTTCTCATGTTAAATAAGAATTAATTACTGTCATTTATGGCACCTAATTTTCTAACATGATCACAATGGGCAAGAAATTCTTATGTCTCTGCCTGTTGGCAGAGCTGGGCTATCTTGGTATACTGTGTAGACAGTTGGTACTTAGAAGCCACAACTAGTTCCTTGCATGTGTGGATCTACCAGGAAGCTATAGTTCTGGCTGCTCTGTGGAGCAGGGCTGGGCTGAGATTTTTTTAATGGTTTTTGTGAAAATATAGCTAGGGAATCCCTTCCTTCTGCAGAGAGACACTCTGGACCCCACCTGTGTCCTGCAAACTAGAGGTTGGCCTCCTAGCAGAGCAAGTGGGAATAGCTCATCCCTCTGTATGTGTATATATGCTTTCTGCCACACCAGGGAGCAACTGTGGGGATGTGGCTGGGGGACTTCCTCTTTAGACTTTCTGCATACCACCTATTCAGTTACTTGTGCTCTTCAAGGAGATTCTAAGGAAAAGATTTTCTCTAGTCTGGAAATGAGAAAAGGTGATAGTCATTATAAGCTGAGGATTTGGGGCCTAACATTGCTCAGAACGTCATGAGACAATATCGTGTCTAGCCTTCTAGTCTGCTCTAAAACACTGATGACTTTATGGACACTTTTATTGGGATTCTCACAAAGCAGCTCAAGTTAGCTTCTTTGTTGTGCCAAAAACTGTGAGATTTTATGGAAGAAGTAGGTAGAGGCAGGGAAAGGTAGGAAGACAAGCTTGAGGACCTTTGGTCCTTTATTGTGTTGTCTTCCCTAGTGCACTACTATGATCCATTGGACAGGTGAAAAGTGGCCAAGTAGGTATTGGGCAGGGGTCCCTGAGGCCTGAGAAGTATTCCCAGAATTCTCTTCCTGTGGGAAGGCTGCCTTAACCCCTCCCTGGAGTGGTCTTAGATCAGAATACATTATAGACCCTCCATCAGCCTTCCTCCCTACCTTGTGGGTTCTGTTGGGTTGGGTTAAAGATCCTCTGCTCTTCTTTCATGTCTTCTTTGCCCCACTGCAGAGCCTGCTGTCTCCTGTGGCATTTGGGTTTGGCACTGAGTACCTGGCTCGTTTTGAAGAGCAAGGTATGGGGCTGCAGTGGAGCAATATTGGGAATAGTCCCATGGAAGGGGATGAATTCAGTTTTCTGATGTCCATGAAGATGATGCTCCTTGATGCTGCTCTGTATGGCTTGCTTGCCTGGTATCTTGACCAGGTGTTTCCAGGTAAGGGTCCTCCTCCATAGGGTAAAGGTAATTATGTTCTTTGGTTACTCTGCCTTTTCACTCTAGTTTAAATCTTAATCAAATAGCCCATGCTTTTGGATTGGAAAAACTAATATTGTTCAAATGGCCATACTTCCCAAAGCAATCTACAGATTTAATGTGATCCCTATTGAATTACTCCAGTATTCTGGCCTGGAGAATTCCATGGACTGTGTAGTCCATGGGGTCACAAATAGTCAGACATGACTGAATGACTTTCACTTACTCACTCACTATCAAATTACTCAAGATATTTTTCACAGAACTAGAACAAATAATCCTAAAATTTATATGGAACCATGAAAGACTCAAAATTGCCAAAGTAATCCTGAGGAAAAAGAACAAAGCTGGAAGCATAACCTCCCAGACTTCAGACAATACTACAAAACTATAGGAATCAAAACAGCATGGTATTGGAGCAAAAACAGACAAATGGATCAATGAAACAGAATAGAGAGCCCATAAGTAAATCCACACACTTACACCCAATTAATTTTTGATAAAGGAGGTAAGGATATACAATAGAGAAAATACAGTTTCTTTAGCCAGTGGTATTGGGAAAGCTGGACAGCTACATGTAAATCAATGAAATTAGAACACACCCTCACACTGTACATAAAAATAAACTCAAAATGGTTTAAAGACTTAAAATATAAGATGTGATACCATAAAACTCCTAGAAAGGGATAGGCAAAACACTCTTGAACATAAATTATAGGAATGTTTTCCCAGGTCAGTCTCCCAAGGCAAAAGAAATAAAAGCAAAGATAAACAAATGGAACATAATCAAACTTCTTCTTAGATTTTGCACAGCAAAAAAGGCATAAAGCAAAAAGACAGTCTGTGGACTGGAAGAAAATGATTGCAAACAATGCATTAGGCAAGGGATTAATTTCCAAAACATATGGACAGCTTACACAACTCAACAGCAAAAAAAAAAACACTAAATCTAAAAATGGGCAGAAGACATTTATTCAAAGAAGACATACAGATGATCAATGAGCTCATGAAAAGATGTTCAACACTGTTAATTATTAAAGAAATGCAAATCAAAAATATAGTGAGGTACTAGTCAGAATTCAAAAGCAGAGACATTACTTTGCCAACAAAGGTCCGTCTAGTCAAGGCTATGGTTTTTCCAGTGGTCATGTATGGATGTGAGAGTTGGACTGTGAAGAAAGCTGAATGTGGAAGAATTGATGCTTTTGAACTGTGGTGCTGGAGAAGACTCTTGAGAGTCCCTTGGACTGCAAGGAGATCCAACCAGTCCATTCTAAAGGAGATCAGTCCTGGCTGTTCTTTGGAAGGAATGATGCTAAAGCTGAAACTCCAATACTTTGGCTACCTCATGCAAAGAGTTGACTCATTGGAAAAGACTCTAATGTTGGGAAGGATTGGGGGCAGGAGGAGAAGGAGACGACAGAGGATGAGATGGCTGGATGGCATTACTGACTTGATGGACATGAGTTTGGGTGAACTCCGGGAGTTGGTGATGGACAGGGAGGCCTGGCGTGCTGCAATTCATGGGGTTGCAAAGAGTCGGACATGACTGAGTGACTGAACTGAACTGAGTCAGAATGACCATCATTAATAAGTCTACAAATAACAAATGCTAGAGAGGGTGTGGAGAAAAGGGAACCATCCTATACTATGGGTGGGAATGTAAATTGATACAGCCACTATGGAAGGTAGTCTGGAGGTTCCTTAAAAAACTAAAAATAGAGCTGCCATATAATTCATCAATCTCATTCCTGGGCATATAGCCAGAGAAAACTGTAATTTGAAAAGATACATGCACCCGAATATTCAAAGCAGCACTATTTATAATAGCCAAGGAATAGAAGCAAACTATATGTCCATTGACAGAGGAATGGATAAAGAATATAAATATACAATGGAGTACTACTCAGCCATAAAAAGAATGAAATAATGCCATTTGCAGTCATGTGGGTGGACCTAGATATTGTCAAACTGAGTGAAGTAAGTCAGATACAGAAAGGCAAATATTGCATGATATCACTTATATGTGGAATGTAAAAACATAGTGCAAATGTTTTGTTATTTACAAAAGAGAAATAGACTCACAGACATAGAAAAGAAACTTATAGGGACTTTCCTGATGGTCGAGGAACTAAGAATTTGCACTCCCAATGCAGGGGGCCTGGGTTCAATCCCTGGTCCAGGAACCAGATCCCACACACCACAGCTAAAAAAATATACCCTGCATCCCACATGTTACAGTGAAGACTGAAGATCCTGCATGCCACAGCTAAGACCTAGAGCAGCAAAATTAATAAACAAAAATGAATAAATATTTTTAAAAAGAAGAAAAAAAGAAAATGAACTTATGGTTACTAAAGGTGATAGCAGCGTGGGGGGTATAAATTAGGAGTTTGTGATTAACATATACACAATACTGTATATAATGTAGATAAACAACAGAGACCTGTTGTACAGCACAGGGAATTATATTCAATATCTTATAACAACCTATAATGGGAAAGAATCTAAAAAAAGAATATAAATATAGGTATGGTGTACAGCAGAGTGATTCTACCAAAACTAACACAACATTTTATATCAAGTATACTTCAATTTTTTCAAAATCTTATTCTTTCTGAAGTCTTTCAGCTTGAACTCTCAGAACCCATATTTAAATCTTAAATCCAGGAAACAAAAATCCATCAATGAGTGCTTGACTCACCTTTAGAAATAGATTCCGAATATGATCCCTCATCACCACCTCTACACAACCTTCTCAATCCAAGCCTCTTCCTTCCATCATCATCTTTTAGAAGTCTCTCCTCCACACTGTGTTCAGAGAGATCCTTTCAGAATCTAGGCCAGGTGGTATCAATCCTCTGTTCAAATTCTTCGGAAGATGTCAGTGTAAGAAGATGCTGAACTCACCTTCCCTCATAGAGAACTGAGTCTTCAGCTTCATATGGAACCATTTCCTCTTTTAAAAAAACCTAAAGTCTGGCTGAGTGATAACTACACATCAGGCAAAGCAGGTAGGGGAGTCTAAGACACAGTTTCACCATAACCCCCACCCTTGGCACAGTGATCCACAACCAGGAGGGATCTCAGAACCCAACACCCATTTGCTACTTGCATTCATCATAATATTGGAAGTCCTAACCACAGCAATAAGACAAGAAAAAGAAAGACATCCAAATCAGAAAAGAGGTACATTTATACATAGTAACATTTGTAGATGACATTATTTTATGTATAGAAAACTCTAAAGACCCCATCAAAAAAAAAAAAACTGTTAGAACTAATTTAAAAATTCAGTAAAATTGTAGGATACAAATTCCATACACAAAAATCTCTGAGCACCAAAGAATTGATGCTTCTGAACTGTGGTGTTGGAGAAGACTCTCAAGAGTCTCTTAGACTGCAAGGAGATCAAACCAGTCCATCCTAAAGGAAATCAGTCCTGAATATTCATTAGAAGGGCTGATGCTTAAGCTGAAGCTCCAATACTTTGGCCACCTGATGTGAAGAACTGGTTCACTGGAAAAGACCCTGATGCTGGGAGGGATTGGGAGCAGGAGGAGAAGGGAACAACAGAGGATGAGATGGTTGGATGGTATCACTGACTCAATGGACATGAGTTTGAGCAAGCTCCGGGAGTTGGTGATGGACAGAGAAGCCTGGTGTGCTGCAGTCCATGGGGTCACAAAGAGTTGGACATGACTGAGCAACTGAACTGAACTGATGAATAACAAGGGCACTTCTATCATTCAGGAAACTCCAAAGGTTTTAAGAGCTCTGTACCAGGAACTGTGGACAAAGATCAAGTATTATTTTGTATTCTATACATACCTCAATATATCTCTTTTGGGGGAAGAGAGAGTCAAGGGACATAATTCAACCTTATAACAGTGGATTCAAAGAAATATCCTTGACTTTCTCAGCCTCCATTTTTTCCATCTCACTGGGCCATGAGAGAGGTATAATTGAAAATTAATTAGATTGAAAATAAAATTTGTGTATATTTCAAGATCTTTCTTTTAGTCAAGCTAAAGCTTTAATATGTTCAGCCACTACTATTTACTAAGCAGCACCGATGTATTAGGCTCAGTAGCACAGGTACTCAGAAAAGGAGTGGAAAAACTGACCCAAGCCTGTCCTTGAGGGATTACAGTCTAGCATTGGCCATAAGGCACAGGGTAACTATTAAATAAGCAAAGATAATATTCTCACAAAATCAACATTTATAGGCAGCAAGCTAAGAGAACTGGACTAAAAACTTGGTAGTTTATTTGTAGAAACTCAAGTGGATCAAGTAGGGTGGTATGGTTAAGATTAGTGGTGTTGGGCTTCCCTGGTGGCTCAATGATGAAGAATCCACCTGCCAATGTAGGAGACGTGGGTTTGATCCCTGGTCCAGGAAGATCCCACATACCATACAGCAACTAAATCCATGTGCCAAAACTATTGAGCCTTTGCTCTAGAGCCTGGGAACTGAAATTACTGAGCCCACACACTGCAACTACTGAAGGCTGTGTGCTCTGGAGGCTGTGTTTTGCAACAAGAGAAGCCACCACAGTGAGAAGCCCATGCACCACAACTAGAGAGTGGCCCCCACTCACTGCAACTAGAGCAAAGCCCATGCAGCAGTAAAGAGCCAGCACAGCCAAAAATAACTTGTTAATTTTTTTAAAAAAGGATCAGTGGTATTAGAACCAGACTACCAATGTTGGAATTCTTACACCTCTATTAAATTAGCTGTGACATTGGGCAGAAGCTTCAAATTCAGTGTGCCTTAATTTCCTTATCCACAAGAATAGTAACACTACCTATCCCTTTGTGTTGTTTCGGGGATTAAATTATTTAGCACATTGAAGGGGCTCACAGTTATGTTTGACACAGAAAGAACATTCAACAAATGTTAGTAATTATCATCACTATTATTATCTGGTAACTGTTGAAAAGAGCATGCTTAAATTCTTTAATTAAATGGTTTCTTGGAAAACTAATGTTAGCTAAGATCATCAGTCTTAGTGTTGCTGATTTCACCCCCGAAACAGGACCTTTTGAATTGAAGCATATTAGAAGAAGTAGTCTTAGAGGAAGCATGTGGATAGCCATGTAATGCTTATGAACTATAAATATATATAGTTACAACCTGAGGTTCAGGTAGATAAATTCTAGATCTTATAGAACTATGGTAAGATTGAACTACTTAGGCTTTTTCTCTTTATTTGCCTATCTATCTTTAGGGGACTATGGAACCCCACTTCCTTGGTACTTCCTTCTACAAGAGTCTTACTGGCTAGGTGGTGAAGGTGAGTTGTTTAAATTTTTTTTTATTAAGAAAGAAAAACAAATGTTTGAAATTAACTCCTTTGCCTCTGTACTGGATATGTGTGCATTGTAGAGGTGGTTCTTACATGAAGTATGAGATTCCTGATTAGTTAGCTGTCTGCTGGGGGCTCTGTTCCTTAGTGCATCATCACTGCCTCTGGGAGCCCCTATTTTGTGAGTGACTGGACCAGGGTGTGGAGAAGGCAATGGCACCCCACTCCAGTACTCTTGCCTGGAAAATCCCATGGACGGAGGAGCCTGGTGGGCTGCAGTCCATGGGGTCGCTAAGAGTCAGACACGACTGAGTGACTTCACTTTCACTTTTCGCTTTCATGCATTGGAGAAGGAAATGGCAACCCACTCCAGTGTTCTTGCCTGGAGAATCCCACGGACGGGGGAGCCTGGTGGGCTGCCATCTATGGGGTCGTGCAGAGTCGGACACAACTGAAGTGACTTAGCAGCAGCAGGACCAGGGTGATGGCTGAGCATTGATAAGCCCTTGCATCCTGGTTGTGCCCAGTGGATTAAAGTGCACACTTAAAAGAATGCCAGACCACTTGAGGGTGCAAACGAGGTTTGCAACTTCTCAATTTAAAGCAAACAGATCTATAGAATCTGGAAAAGAAAGTTGTAGTATATATACACAGTGAAATATTACTCAGCTATTAAAAAGAACACATTTGAGTCTGTTCTAATGAGGTGGATGAAACAAAAATCTATTATACAGAGTGAAGTAAGTCAGAAAGAAAAACACCAATACAGTATATTAACACATATATATGGAATTTAGAAAGATGATAATGATGACCTTATGTACAAGACAGCAAAAGAGACACAGATATAAAGAACAGACTTTTGGACTCTGTGGGAGAAGGTGAGGGTGGAATTATTTGAGAGAATAGCTTTGAAACATGTATATTACCATATGTCAAATAGATGACCAGTTCAAGTTCAATGCATGAAACAGGGCACTCAAAGCTGGTACACTAGGACAACCCAGAGGGATGGGATGGGGAAGGAGGTAGGAGGGGGTTCAGGACCAGGGGACACATGTACACCCATGGCTGATTCAGATCAATGTATGGCAAAAACCGCCACAATATTGTAAAGTAATTAACCACCAATTAAAATAAATAAATTAATTAAAAAAACAATAAAGCAGAGAAATCTAGAGAATCACAGAGGAATCCATCTTCTGCTGTGTCCCCTTGTGTGGTTTTTTGGGTCCTCTCCACTTTTTCAAATATAAATAAATTTATTTTCCCAAAGAAATAACTTTATTTTCCTGGCATCCAGAGGCTGGGGCAGACTCCCAGATTCCCTTAGTGTTGGTCTTTCTTGTGATTGGGAAAGAGGGTTAAAAGGACATTTGCCCAGAGTGCATCACAGATAAAATGTACCTTTCTTCCTGAACAGGACAGAAGCCAAAGGAGAGTTCTAGAAGTGGGGGGTAGAGAGGGGAGCTGCAGACTATGGACCCCTGGAGGGATGAGGAGATAGAGAGATTCCAGAGCTGAGAGCTGGGAAGTGGGGGGTAGAGAGGGGAGCTGTGGACTATGGACTCCTGGAAGGATGAGGAGATAGAGAGATTCCAGAGCTGAGACCTGGGGGCACCCCTGGAGCTAGGAAGTCTCTGGAAGCAAAGGAGATGCTTTCCAATCTGTTTGTTCCTTACCTATTTGCTCTTTACTTTGTATTATTGGGCCTGGGCCAGGATTTAGCCTTTAAGCACTAAGATAGATATTTGTTTTCTCTAGGGACCTTTAAAAGGTTTGCAGTGGGGAGTGCCTTTTTTTTTAAATGATTCAAACAACATTTCAACAGCTCAGTGTTTTTTGTCCCCCACCCCCATTATGTTGCCTTGTCTGTCTTTCTTGTCTATCTAGTAAACTTTTAAATTTCTAGTATAATAAAGTTATAACCTATCATAAATGGGAATTTTCAACACACAAGTCTGTTCCTGAAATGTTTCTAATTTCAGTGAGTATCAGGACTTTGTGGGCATGTTTTTCCCTCTATAATCTCAACAGATATGCTGCCTCTAAAAAGAAAAATCTTAAGACAAATGTGCTCCTTCAAAAATGAGTCACATGTATTTTTGCCAACAGAAGCTAAATATTTTTCACCTGTCTCACAAGCTAGACTGAAATAGATTCCTAAATTTTTCTAAAATTAGAAAAGAGCTGAGTTTTTCCACCTAATCCGCTCCTTTCACAGATGAAGACATGGAGCCCAAGAGACATCTAATGTCTAACCTAGTTCCTGTTGGCCATTTTGGACAAAATCTGGAATTGGGACATGCATTTCCTGGCAAGGAACTCACTCCAGTGACTAGGAGAATATTTCCTCCTGCTCTTTTATTATTATACATTTAATGCAGTATGATGGCTAGTAAAGTGATCAAAGGGATTGTGGGCAATAGATTTAACAGTCCTTCAGAAAACAGAAGTACCAGCAGGGGCCGGTCCCTGACCAGGGCCCAGTACGCGCCAGTCCACCACACAGCCTGCAGTCTATAGACGGCAGTGTGGACGGAAGAGGCCTTGGCTGACTGCAGCGGTAGAACATCACCCTGCTCGTGGACGTGCACCTGTAGCCAGAGCCTTTAGACGCTTGGCGACGATGGTTTCCTCCCGCCTCTGCTTTCTTCGCTAGCTGACCTGTGTTTCTGCTTCTCTTCCCCTTTCAGGATGTTGTGATGTCCTTTTTTTTCAGTTAATGAATTTATTTTTTGTGTTGGAGAATAGTTGCTCTACAGTGCTGTGTTAGTTTCTAAGTACAGCAAAGCAAATCAGCCACATGTGTATATATATCCCCTCTTCCTTGGATCTCCTCCCCATTTGGATTACCACAGAGCATTGAGTAGAGTTCCCTGTGCTGTATAATGTGTTCTCATTAGTTATCTATTTTGTCCTTTGAAACCAAATGTAAGGTTTACAAAAAGTGCCTCTGTGAGAGCTAGGGGTATGGGTGTTGTGTGTGTCAGAGTATGTGTGAAGGTGAGAATATGTGCATAAGTGTTTACACCACAATTTGTGCAAGCCTGTCCAATAGCCAGGCTCAGCTCTGGTGTTAATCCCCAAATACTTGAATGCCCATAAAAGTATCGATAGATTTCTCAGATAACCAATGTCTCAGTCTGCCTGCCCATCATATCAGCTTGAATGGATTTTTACTGAAGATTCCCCATGACTTTAGCATATTTTGGATTGGAGTGAAAAGTACCATTAGTGAGCTGAAAAAAAAAAACCAACCCATTTAAAAGTCAATCCTAGTTTTAATTTTTTTTTTTAATCACAATTTCTGACATTGTGCGCTCCACCTGAGGATAAGTGAAACTCCTAGTACAAAACTCCCTCTGCGCTCACCAACAGTTGCCAAATCAGACCTCTGGGAGGCAACCCCTCTCCCCAGACCCTGTGGGAACTTCACAGCCCCACAGGTCAGAGGTTGGCAGAGCCCTCCCCGGGGCTGGTCCTGGCAGTGTTGACCTGGCCTTCTGAGGGAACTGTGCTTTCCAGCTATGGTAGGAAACTCTGCTCCCCTCTTCTCTTGTTTCCTTTCCTGATTCTCAGCCTTCACCAGGAGAGTAACAGTAGCTTCTGGTTTGTGTAGGGTGTTCAACCAGAGAAGAAAGAGCCTGGGAAAAGACAGAACCCATAACAGAGGAAATGGAGGACCCAGAACACCCAGAAGGAATAAATGGTAAAAAACAAAAAACCCTCAATAAAGAATGCAGAACAGAGGCAAGAGAAGGTTCAGAATACTGCAAAGGGCAAGAGCAGAACACTTCATGAGTGGGGTGGAATGGAACCCAGGAAGCTGACTCTCTTGACAGGGGTTAAACCTGATACCTTCTCTAGGGTCCAGCTGTCCATGTGTGGAATGAATGGTCCAGCCAGACATTAACACATATTTCCTGGAGAAAGCAAATCCCAAGTATATGGTGTTTTTGTGCCCTTGTTAGGCAAATCCCCAGTGAATTGCACAAATGTGCTGACTTCCGAGGATTTAGAAAGAACAATAACTTGGGTCACTGGGACTTCAAGCGGATATGAGCTATAAGGAAAGACAAAAATAAACGCTCCTGTGCACAGGGGGAAAGAATCTAGAGGAGCTGACTACACTTCATTTGTGATTTACAAATCTAGAGGTCCATTCATTCAGGCCATCAAAAGCCTTTCCTGACCATGGAAGTTACTTAATAATTCCTCAGCTCATAGACCAAGTTTGCAAGTGTTCTCTTGGCCTTTACCTCCCTTACCTTCCCTCTTGAACCAGTTCTGCCCCGGTTCCCCCACCCCCGCCATGTTCTTCATTCCTCAAGCATATGGATTTCTCTAGAATTTCTCTGTGGATTCTGAAATGCTCCGCTGTTGTCACCCCGGGTGCAGAAAGGCAGCATGGCCTCTGGACTTCACTTGACTTTGCAGAAGGTCCAGCCTCTGTGTGTCTGATGCACCCCAGATGCCATTTCACAAAGCTGAGGTTGGAGACCTGTGGTTCCTGCAGTTTCCAGTCAGCAGAACCTTTGGGAAGACCCTCCTCCCAGAGCAGAATTCCAAGACCAAAGTCAGGGGGTGGGGGTCCAGTCCCACCTCAACTGTCAACAAGGCCAGAGGAGGCAAAGAGAGAAGAAGCATTAGGATTTCCCCCTCCCCGCTTTCTTTGGCAGAGGATTAAGTGCTCAGAATTACAATATTAAGGTGACAAATTAACACATATAAATGAAAAGTGTTAGTCATGTCTGGCTCTTTGTGACCCCATGGACTATAGCCCATCAGGCTCCTCTGCCCATGGAATTTTCCAGGCAAGACTATTGGAGTGGGTAGCCATTTCCTTCTCCAGGGGATGTTCCCAACCCAGGGATGCAACCCAGGTCTCCTGCATTGCAGGCAGATTCTTTACCATCTGAGCCACCAAGGAAGCCCCATCACTGTATCGTGTGGACTAAAGCAGGGAGAGGCTCGAAGCCAGGGAGAAGTGGACACCAAGTGGGCCTCGTACTGGAGGGGAGTATGGAGTTTAAAAGTGGAGGGACAGTGGTGGAACGAGTGGACTGTCCTACCCTAACTGGAGAAACTGCAGCACTAAGAAGCAAGTAGTCAGCTTTAGTAGAGCTGACTCAAAGACGTGAGCCAAGGTGACTAGGGGAATGGACATAAGATAGTCTGAAGGAAAACACTGTTTGGGAAAGAGAATGAGGAGCCTGAGCTGTCCCAAGAAGTTCCTGAGGAAATCCCCTGTAGACTGTCAGAAATGAGGGCCTGGGACTGAAGGCTGAGCTGAGGGCTAACTCTCCATACAGACAGTGAGCGCATTTGCATTCAGATCCCAGCTCTGCCACTCATAAACCATGCAACCTTGATTGGACTCTTGATATTTCTTTAGGTTTCCTCATCTGTAGAAATGGCATGGTAATATCTGTTCCCCTAAGACTGTTTTAAGGGTAAAATGAGGAAATCTATATAAAGCACTTCAAACAATGCTTGGGACAGAGTAACAGCTCAACAAATGTTAGACACTATTATTACCATTATTATTGTGTAGTCACCATTATAAAGTTATAGTTAAAGCCATAGGTACAAAAGACAGTGGTCTCAACAAGGAACCTTGGGGTAGTGTGTACATGAGGGCATTGTTACATCATGTTCATTTTTTCCAACAAGGCTGCTTCTTTGAACGTGAGCTTCCAGGCTTGGTTCCCGGAGTATGTGTGAAGAATCTGGTAAAGATATTTGAGCCCTATGGCAGGCCAGCTGTGGACCGTCTTAACATTACCTTCTACGAAAGTCAGATTACCGCATTCCTCGGTCACAATGGAGCAGGGAAGACCACGACCTTGTGAGTCTTTGATCATTTTCTGGCTCTCTTCCTCTATTAGCTTCAGCCTATTCTTTCTCACTCCAGGGCTTCCCTGGTGGCTCAGGTAAAGAGGCTGCCTGCAGTGTGGGAGACCCGGGTTCAATCCCTGGGTCAGGAAGATCCCCTGAAGAAGAAAATGGCAGCCCACTCCAATATTCCTGCCTGGAGAATCCCATGGACAGAGCAGCCTGGCAGGCTACAGTCCATGGGGTCGCAAAGAGTCGGACTCAATTGAGCAACTTCACATTCTTTCCCACAGAAGTTTAGTGAGAAAAATGTATTCTATCTGTGTGTCCCAGGAAGGTGTACAGTGTACTGCAGCTTTCGAAGCTTGCTTACATGAGTCATTTTATTAGATCATGAAGCTGGAGAGAGAGGTGGAGTAGTAAGTTCATTGCCCCCTTGGTGCCAGGGATGGGGACATGCAGAGAGCTGAAGTGACTTTCCAAGGAAGCCAAGTTGTGGTGGTTCCATGCGCGCAAGAACCGGATCGTCTCTTGTGTTTGATGCTGTGAGCTGGTCCCCCATCCCCAGCATCCCCAGCATTTCTATCACGATGGTGGTGATAAAGTCGTGACCACTACCGTCACATGTCCTTCATCTGTACAGCATTGTGTGTGCTTGCATGCTAAGTCATTTCGGTTCAATTCAGTCACTCAGTCGTGTCTGACTCTGCAACCCCATGGACTGCAGCACACCAGGCTTCCCTGTTCATCACCAACTCCTGGAGCTTGCTCAAACTCACATCCATAGAGTTGGTAATGCCATCCAACCATCTCATCTTCTGTTGTCCCCTTCTCCTCCTGCCTTCAATCTTTCCCAGCATCGGGGTCTTTTCCAATGAGTCAGTTCTTCACATCAGGTGGCCAAAGTATTGGAGTTTCATCTTCAGCATCAGTTCTTCCAATGAATATTCAGGACTGATTTCATTTGGATGGACTGGTTTGATCTCCTTGCCGTCCAAGGGACTCTCAAGAGTCTTCTCCAACACCACAGTTCAAAAGCATCAATTCTTCAGCGCTCAGCTTTCTTTATAGTCCAACTTTCACATCCATACATGACTACTGTAAAAACCATAGCTTTGACTAGACAGACCTTTGTTGGCAGAGTAATGTCTCTGCTTTTTAATATGCTGTCTAGGTTGATCATAGCTTTTCTTCCAAGGAGCAAGAGTCTTTTAATTTCTTGGCGGCAGTCACTATCTGCAGTGATTTTGGAGCCCCCCAAAATAAAGCCTCTCACTGTTTCCATTGTTTCCCCATCTATTTGCCATGAAGTAATGGGACCAGATGCCATGATCTTAGTTTTCTGAATACTGAGTTTTAGGCCAACTTTTTCACTCTCCTCTTTCACTTTCATCAAGAGGCTCTTTAGTTCTTCTTCGCTTTCTTCCATAAAGGTGTTGTCGTTTGCATATCTGAGGTTATTGACATTTCTCCCAGGAATCTTGATTCTAGCTTGTGCTTCATCCAGCCTGGCATTTCACATGATGTTCTCTGCATATAAGTTAAATATGCATGGTGACAATATACAGCCTTGATGTACTCCTTTCCCGATTTGGTACCAGTCTGTTGTTCCATGTCCAGTTCTGTTACTTCTTGACCTGCATACAGATTTCTCGGGAGGCAGGTCAGGTGGTCTGGTATTCCCATCTCTTTTAGAATTTTCCACAGTTTGTTGTAATCCACACAGTCAAAGGCTTTGTTATCCACAAAGTCAATAAAGCAGAAATAGATGTTTTTCTGAAACTCTCTTGCTTTTCAATGATCCAGAAAATGTTGGCAATTTGATCTCTGGTTCCTCTGCCTTTTGTAAATCCAGCTTGAACATCTCGATGTTCACAGTTCACGTACTGTTGAAGCCTGGCTTGGAGAATTTTGAGCATTACTTTGCTAGTGTGTGAGATGAGTGCAATTGTGCAGTAGTTTGAACATTCTTTGGCATTGCATTTCTTTGGGATTGGAATTGAAAACTGACCTTTTCCAGTCCTGTGGCCACTGCTGAGTTTTCCATATTTGCTAGCACATTGAATGCAGCAGTTTCACAGCATCATCTTTTAGGATTTGAAATAGCTCAACTGGAATTGCATCACCTCAACTAGCTTTGTTTGTAGTAATGCTTCCTAACACTCACTTGACTTTGCATTCCAGTGATCACGCCACTGTGGTTATCTGGGTCATGAAGATCTTTTTTGTATAGATCTTCTGTGTATTCTTGCCACCTCTTCTTAATATCTTCTGCTTCTCTTAGGTCCATACCATTTCTGTCCTTTATTGTACCCATTTTTGCATGACAATGTTCCCTTGGTATCTAATTTTCTTGAGGAGATCTCTAGTCTTTCCCATTCTATTGTTTCCCTCTATTTCTTTGCATTGATCAATGAGGAAGGCTTTCTTATCTCTCCTTGCTATTCTTTGGAAATCTGCATTCAAATGGATATGTCTTTCCTTTTCTCCTTTGCCTTTAGTTCTGTTGTCTTCTCAGCTATTTGTTAGGCCTCCTCAGACAACCATTTTGCCTTTTTGCATTTCTTTTTCTTGGGGATGGTCTTGGTCACTGCCTCCTGTACAATGTCACAAACCTCTATCCATAGTTGTTCAGACACTCTGTCTATCAGATCTAATCCCTGGAATCGATTTGTCACCTCCACTGTATAATAATAAGGGATTTGATTTAGGTACTTTGGCCACCTCATGGGAAGAGTTGACTCATTGGAAAAGACTCTGATGCTGGGAGGGATTGGGGGCAGGAGGAGAAGGGGACGACAGAGGATGAGATGGCTGGATGGCATCATGGACTCGATGGACGTGAGTCTGAGTGAACTCCGGGAGATGGTGATGGACAGGGAGGCCTGGCGCGCTGCGATTCATGGGGTCACAAAGAGTCGGACACGACTGAGCGACTGAACTGAACTGAATACGTGAATGGTCTAGTGCTTTTCCCTACTTTCTTCAATTTAAGTCTGAATTTGGCAATAAGAAGTTCATGATCTGAGCCACAGTCAGCTCCTGGTCTTGTTTTTGCTGACTGTATAGAGCTTCTCCATCTTTGGCTGCAAAGAATATAATCAATTTGATTTCAGTATTGACCATCTGGTGATGTCCATGTGTAGAGCCTCCTCTTGTGTTGTTGGAAGAATGTGTTTGCTACGACTAGTGTGTTTTCTTGGCAAAACTCTGTTAGCCTTTGACCTGCTTCATTTTGTACTCCAAGGCCAAATTTGTCTGTTACTCCAGGTATCTCTTGACTTCCTACTTTTGCATTCCAGTCCCCTATAATAAAAAAGGACATTTTTGGGGGTGTTAGTTTTAGAAGATCTTGTAAGTCTTCATAGAACCGTTCAACTTCAGCATTGCTGGTTGGGGCACACACTTGGATTACTCTGATATTGAATGGTTTGCCTTTGAAATGAACAGAGATTATTCTGTTGTTTTTGAGACTGCATCCAAGTACTACATTTAGGACTCTTTTGTTGACTATGATGGCTACTCCATTTCTTCTAAGGGATTCTTGCCCACAGTAGATATAATGGTCATCTGAGTTAAATTCACCCATTCCAGTCCATTTTAGTTCACTGATTCCTAAAATGTCAGTCTTCACTCTTGCCATCTCCTGTTTGACCACTTCCAATTTGCCTTGATTCATGGACCTAACATTCCAGGTTCCTATGCAATATTGCTCTTTACAGCACTGGACTTTACTTCCATCACCAGTCACATCCACAACAGGGTGTTGTTTTTGTTTAGGCTCCATCTCTTCATTCTTTCTGGAGTTATTTCTCCACTGATCTCCCATAGCATGTTGGGCACCTACTGAGTGGTGAGTTCATCTTTCAGTGTCCTCTCTTTTTGCCTTTTCACGCTGTTCATGGGGTTCTCAAGGCTAGAATACTGAATTGGTTTGCCATTCTCTTCTCCAGTGGACCATGTTTTGTCAGAATTCTCCACCACGACCTGTCCATCTTGGGTGGCCCTACATGGCATGGCTCATAGTTTCATTGAGTTAGACAAGGCTCTGGTCCATGTGATCAGTTTGTTTTCTGTGATTGAGGTTTTCAGTCTCTCTGCCCTCTGATGGAGAAGGATAAGAGGCTTATGGAAGTTTCCTGATGGGAGAGACTGACTGAGGGGGAAACTGGGTCTTGTTTGATGGGCAGGGCCATGCTCAGTAAATCTTTAATCCAACTGTCTGTTGAGGACTATGTTCCCTCCCTGTTGTTTCACCTGAGGCCAAACTCAGTTCAGTTCAGTCGCTCAGTCATGTCCGACTCTTGGCGACCCCATGAATCGCAGCACGCCAGGCCTCCCTGGTAATCACCAACTCCCGGAGTTCACTCAGACTCACGTCCATCGAGTCCGTGATGCCATCCAGCCATCTCATCCTCGGTTGTCTCCTTCTCCTCCTGCCCCCAATCCTTCCCAGCATCAGAGTCTTTTTCAATGAGTCAACACTTCACATGAGGTGGCCAAAGTACTGGAGCTTCAGCTTTAGCATCATTCCTTCCAAAGAAATCCCAGGGTTGATCTCCTTCAGAATGGACTGGTTGGATCTCCTTGCAGTCCAAGGGACTCTCAAGAGTCTTCTCCAACACCACAGTTCAAAAGCATCAATTCTTCAGTGCTCAGCCTTCTTCACAGTCCAAATCTCACATCCATACATGACTACTGGAAAAACCATAGCCTTGACTAGACGGACCTTAGTCGGCAAAGTAATGTCTCTGCTTTTGAATATGCTGTCTAGGTTGGTCATAACTTTTCTTCCAAGGAGTAAGCGTCTTTTAATTTCATGGCTGCAATCACCATCTGCAGTGATTTTGGAGCCCCCCAAAATAAAGTCTGACACTGTTTCCACTGTTTCCCCATCTATTTCCCATGAAGTGATGGAACCAGATGCCATGATCTTCGTTTTCTGAATGTTGAGCTTTAAGCCAACTTTTTCACTCTCCTCTTTCACTTTCATCAAGAGGCTTTTTAGTTCCTCTTCACTCTCTGCCATAAGGGTGGTATCATCTGCACATCTGAGGTTATTGATATTTCTCCCGGCAATCTTGATTTCAGCTTGTGCTTCTTCCAGCCCAGTGTTTCTCATGATGTGCTCTGCATAGAAGTTAAATAAGCAGGATGACAATATATAGCCTTGATGTACTCCTTTTCCTGTTTGGAACCAGTCTGTTGTTACATGTCCAGTTTTAACTGTTGCTTCCTGACCTGCATACAGATTTCTCAAGAGGCAGGTTAGGTAGTCTGGTATTCCCATCTCTTTCAGAATTTTCCACAGTTTATCATGATCCACACAGTCTAAGGCTTTGGCATAGTCAATAAAGCAGAAATAGATCTTTTTCTGGAACTCTCTTGCTTTTTCCATGATCCAGCGGATGTTGGCAATTTGATCTCTGGTTCCTCTGCCTTTTCTAAAACCAGCTTGAACATCTGGAAGTTCACAGTTCACATATTGCTGAAGCCTAGCTTGGAGAATTTTGAGCATTACTTTACTAGCATGTGAGATGAGTGCAATTGTGCGGTAGTTTGAGCATTCTTTGGCATTGCCTTTCTTTGGGATTGGAATGAAAACTGACCTTTTCCAGTCCTGTGGCCACTGCTGAGTCTTCCAACTTTGCTGGCATATTGAGTGCAGCACTTCCACAGCATCATCTTTCAGGATTTGAAACAGCTCAACTGGAATTCCATCACCTCCACTAGCTTTGTTCGTAGTGATGCTTTCTAAGGCCCACCTGACTTCACTTTCCAAGATGTCTGGCTCTAGATTAGTGATCACATCATCGTGATTATCTGGGTCGTGAAGATCTTTTTTGTACAGTTCTTCTATGTATTCTTGCCACCTCTTCTTAATATCTTCTGCTTCTGTTAGGTCCATACCATTTCTGTCCTTTATCGAGCCCATCTTTGCATGAAATGTTCCCTTTGTATCTCTAATTTTCTTGAAGAGATCTCTAGTCTTTCCCATTCTGTTCTTTTCCTCTATTTCTTTGTATTGATCGCTGAAGAAGGCTTTCTTATCTCTTCTTGCTATTCTTTGGAACTCTGCATTCAGATGCTTATATCTTTCCTTTTCTCCTTTGCTTTTCGTCTCTCTTCTTTTCACAGCTATTTGTAAGGCCTCCCCAGATAGCCATTTTGCTTTTTTGCATTTCTTTTCCATGGGGATGGTCTTGATCCCTGTCTCCTGTATAATGTCACGAACTATGGTGGAGGTAATGAAGGTAATGGCAACCTTCTTCAAAAGGTCCCATGCAAGTACTGCCACACTCAGTGCCCCTGACCTTGCAACAGGCCACCATTGACCCATGCCTCAGCCGGAAACTCCCGGACACTCATGGGCAAGTCTGGGTCAGTCTCTTGTAGGGTCACTGGTCCTTTCTCCTGGGTCCTGGTGCACACAAAGTTCTGTTTGTGCCCTCCAAGAGTCTGTTTCCCCAGTCCTGTGCAAGTTCTGGTGGCTCTATGGTGGGGTTAACGGTGACCTTCTCCAAGAGGGTTTATGCCATGCCCAGGTCTGCTGCACCCAGAGCCCCTTCCCTCTGCGGCAGGCCACTGCTCACCTGTACCTTCGCAGGAGACACTCAAACACAGTTCTGGCTCAGTCTCTGTGGGGTCTCTGGGACCTAGTGCACACAAGGTTTTTTTGGGGCCCTCTGAGCATCTCTGCCAGTAAGGGGTTTGATTCTAAATGTGATTTCGCCCCTGCTGCCATCTTACTGGTGCTACTCCTTTGCCCTTGGATGTGGGGTATCTTTTTTTGGTGGGATCCAACATTCTCCAGTCAATGGTTGTTCAGCAGCAAGTTGTAGTTTTGGAGTTCTCACAGGAGAAGATGAGCGCACGTCCTTCTACTCTGCCATCTTATGCCACCAGATTTTTCTCTGTCACTCATTAAGAAATATCCCTCATGGGTTCTCAGTGACTCTTCTGAGAAAAATATTTCCCAATCCCATTAGAGGCTAAGTTACAGCATCAACTTCTCCACACAGGGATGATGTGCCCATCCACATGCAAACCAAGGCAATGATGGAGGGGATTCCTTACATCTGGTTTCCATCTCTTCTGATAGATGGCTACCCTCTGAATGCCTTAGTCATTTCAGTCCTGTCCAAGTCTGTGTGACCCTGTGGAATGTAGCTTCCTAGGCTCTTTGCCCATGGGATTCTCCAGGCAAGACTACTGGAATGGGTTGCCATGCTCTTCTCCAGGGGATCTTCCAACCCAGGAATCAAACCCACATCTGTTAAGTCTCCTGCATTGGCAGGTGGGTTCTTAACCACTAGCATTACCTGAGAAGCCTGTAGAGCACTACTTACTTTCAAAGAGCATTCCTTTTCCTACCTATGAGGGTTGGTGGTAGCTCTGGAGAAAAAGATACATAAAGAATGCTCACTTACAGCCAGAGATCCCTCTGCAACTCAGCCATCACAGCTCCTGGTGCTGTAGTGAAAGTGTTATTGTTTGGTCATGTCTGACTCTTTGCATCCCCATAGACTATAGCCCACCAGGCCCATCTGCCCATGGGATTCTCCAGGTAAGAATACTGGAGTAGGTGGTCATTCCAGTCTCCAGGGGGATCTTCTTGACCAAGGGGATCGAACCCTGGTCTCCCACATGACAGGAAGATTCTTTACTGTCTGAGCCACCAGAAAGCCCATCACTCTAGGGGCTCAGTTAAACGTATTCAGCATATGGGTCCAAGTTTTGTCTGATGTCACCATCACAAAGGGCAAGGTCTTGGTGAGAAGCCTAAGCATTAACATGTGTTTGTTAATTAACTGATTGAACCCAGGTCTGGGAATTATCACCACAACAATTTTGGATCCAAAATAATAAAAAGCTGAGCAACTGAAAACCAAGTTCAGGGAAGATGAAGGCTCTTCATGGAGTCCTCAGCTCAGGACACTCCCCTGGCTTTTCTAAGGGACCCAGGCGCCATCTGCAGTAAAGAGAACACGGCCATCTAAGGTTCCCCAAGGAACAGCAGGGGCAGCCCTTTCAAGGGGCAGGGAAGCCATGTGAATGCACTCATCAAGTCCTGTGGCTTTTTGAGGAGCCCCAGGAAGGAACAGCCGTGTACACCCTGCGTTGGAATGTTCTCTGAGGGCGGGTTCAGTCCCAATGGAATGTGGGGCTGGTGCCATTCCACTTGGTTCTGTTACCCTCTAGTGGTTGATCAACAGACAAGTTCAGAGAGTCTGAGATTGTATCTGACTCAGGGACAAAGCTGGGAGGAGCAGCACTGAAACATCTCATTTCTCTCCTTGTTAACTAATATGGTCAGAGGACCCCAAACACTATATTACTTCATGCATGAGAAACGCAACATCGCCTGGGGCTGGGACACAACGCTTAATAAAAGTAGTGTAACATTTTTGACTCTTCCTTTATGCTAGCACTGTTCTAAGCACTTTAGAGGTAATAATTGTATTTAATCCTCACAAAATACCCCATGAAGTGAGAGTCGTCATTTCCCATTTTACAAAAATAAGTTAACAGTGCTTTGGGGCTTTTTCTTACTTTGGATCCAAAATTGTTCTAAGAATTCCCAGGCCTGGGTTCAATCAACTAATTAACAAATACGTGTTGAATGCTTGGGCTTCTCACCAAGACCTAGCACTTTGTGGTGGTGACATCAGGCAAAACACAGACCCTTGTGCTGAATACCATTAACTGAGCCCCCACAGCACCAGGAGCTGTGATGGCTGTGTGGGGGAGAGATCTCTGGCTATAAGCGAGCATTCTGCAGCTGGAAATCCCAGAGGCCCATCGGCACCTGCCTGTGAGCACTAGGGCATAAGAGAAGCACAGAAGGAAGGCAGATGTACTCACCCTCCTGGGGGTCTTGAGTACACACCAATGCTAAGCCCTGTCTGGGAAACTGTTGGTTCCTGCCACTAGTGATGGTTTGGGTTTAACTGAGAGGCATGGGTAGAATTACTGAGAGTCCTCATTGACCCTGGGGTGGAGGCTGCTGTCCTAAGGTGCTCCTAAAGGCCAGGCTCTCTGCCACTGATTCCTGCTTTTGGCAGGTCCATCGTGACTGGTCTTCTGCCACCGACATCCGGGACTGTGCTTGTTGGGGGAAAGGACATTGAAACCAACCTGGACGCTATCCGGCAGAGCCTTGGCATGTGTCCACAGCACAACATCCTGTTCCACCAGTAAGCAGAACAGGAACCGGGACCCTCCCGGTGCCCTAACCTCACCTTGCCCTCCCCTAACATATTCTCTGGAGCACAGCTGAGGGGTGCTGGCTCTGGGGCCAGAGGCCATACTCTTCAGCGGCTTTGCCCACATTTGGGGTCCTTTGTCCTGTTGGCACTGAGAAGGTCCCTCAGAACATGAGACTGTTTCTCTCATGCTCAGTGCTGAGGTCTTCCTGCTCAGGAGACTGGCACTGCCTTCTCTCTGCCAGGGTGGCTGGTCCTGGGGGCCCTTGCTCAGAACTTGCCCAGAAGTCTGGTTGCACTCAGGGACCACAAGGGGACACACAGAGGGGACCATGGCTCCTGTTTTCCTCTTCAGCCAGGCATTAAAAACTGACTTTTGAGGAAGTTTTTCAGTTGCTTTTTTCCCAAACTTCTCTTATATAAAAAATTATATACAGTCATTGAATAAAGGAAGGAGGGATCACAGGAAGAAAGGCAATATAGATTGAAACTAAAAATCACCTGTAATTTCACCATCCATAGGAAACCACTGTTAACACTCTGATATATAATTTTTCAAAGCTTTCTCTTATGCATGTATAGCTGTACATATATTTGAAATTATAAAAGAGAATAAAACTCTGCTTACCATTTAGTAACCTGCTATTTTAATGCTTTTTTAAACATAAGATATCATGAAAATTTTTTCATGCTGTTATGTATTCTTCTATAAAATAATTTTTAATGTATACATACTATTCCATTGTATAATGTGCTATTTAAGCTGTCAGATATTTTGGTAGGATCAGTATTTTGTCTCATTTTTCTGTTAGGAACAACAACACGATGAGCGTTGTGATTGCTAAATCTCTGTGCTCATCTTTAATTATCTCTATAAGGTAAATTGTTACAAGTGGAAATGCTGAGCGCACTGTGTTTCTCACTGCCCCATCCCCACAGCCTCACCGTGGCTGAACACATCCTGTTCTACGCGCAGCTGAAAGGGAGGTCCTGGGACGAGGCCCAGCTGGAGATGGAAGCCATGCTGGAGGACACAGGCCTCCACCACAAGAGGAACGAAGAGGCTCAGGATCTATCAGGTGCTTGGTATTGGAAAAAGGGCTTCAGGTGGCCAATCCATGGATTCCCAGTGCACAGAGCCTTGTATATATGTATGTGTGCTTGTGTGTGTGTGTGTGTGTGTGTGTGTATTCTTAGACTTGTAACAGGAGAGCTCCTAAGGGTTGGAATAATCTATAAAGTTATTCTGAGCATCTAAGAGAAACCCACCTCTGGATTATTTTCTACATAGAACACTATCCTGCAGCAGCCTGGGCTCTATGTGCTCTGAGGTTTATGTGTTTGAACTAAAAATGTGAGAACAGTCTTCACATGGTCTGATCCCAGGAGGCAGGGATTTTCTGTTGTGCATTATAAGGCCTGAACCACTAGGTTCCAAACACTGTGGACATCTAAGGAGGCAGCTTGAAGCTGCTGCTGGATCTAAGGTACCTTCCTTATGTGGTCAGCCCTGGGCCATTCCTTCACATCGTCCACAGCTCCCGTGACCCCACCACCTTGCCCCTCTAGGTGGCGTGCAGAGGAAGCTGTCCGTGGCCATTGCCTTCGTGGGAGATGCCAAGGTGGTGGTTCTGGATGAGCCCACCTCTGGGGTGGACCCCTACTCACGTCGCTCAATCTGGGACCTGCTCCTGAAGTATCGCTCAGGTAATGGCCGCTGCACATCACCTGTGCTCTTGCTGAGGCTGAATGTGTGCAATCTACTCTCTTACACCTGGCATCTTGCAACTCAGTGTAGTAACAGCCACGACTACCCTCAGATGTGGCACTATCACTGGCTTGGGGAGTCTAAGTTCCAAGTAAAGCCTCCTGAGATTTTTTTTACCCAAATATAAGCAGGGAATTACTGATAAAGCAACCTACTTCCCAAAATGCTCTAGAAAGTTCTCTCAACCCAAAACCCTTCTGCCTGGAACAATGGGAGCAGCTGTAAGTAAAATTCCCCCTTGACAAAGTTCCCGAATTATCTACGAAAACCAGGTATGAGGGTGACAAGCCTATATTCAGTGTTGTGGATGGAAATATCTCAATGGGACGGTCCCTCCTCTGTCATGGCACCTGAAACCAGATGCACAGACCCAGACAAGACAGCAAGCAGAGCCATCATAAAAGTAACAGTGTGATTTAATCCTATGGTGTATTTGCCTTCCTGGAATCCTCATTACCATTTTATTTTAAGGACATCTCTATCTAGTATGAAAGAGGGTAACTGTGAGTGTGTGTGTGTGAGTGTGTGTGTGTGTGTGTGAGTGTGTGTTCTTTGCAGAGATGATAAATGTAGCACTAATGATCCAGAGAATATACTATAGACTCAATAGATACTGACTGACAGTAATAAATATGTCCCATACGTGGCATCAGGCCCTATGCTGAGGAAGAAATACTCTATAAAATAGTGCTTTACAATATGCAGGATGCTATTAAAGGGTACCTATTGTTATTTTTTATTGTAATTCTAGACTGTATTGCAGAATACTTGTTTTTATTTATTAACTCCCAGTTTTGCAACCCATGGAATATGGAGTTTGCTATACACCTTCTCCCTTCCATACCCAGGCCTGCCTGGTAATTCCCCTGACCCCTGCCTCTGCAGGCAGAACCATCATCATGTCCACTCACCACATGGACGAGGCCGACATCCTCGGGGACCGCATCGCCATCATATCCCAGGGACGGCTGTACTGCTCTGGAACCCCACTGTTCCTGAAGAACTGCTTTGGCACAGGCTTCTACTTAACCTTGGTGCGCAAGATGAAGACTGTTCAGAGCCAAGGAAGAGGCTGCGAGGTTTGTGTCTGTCCAGGGGAAAAGCCTGTCCTGGGTGAAAAGGAATGTCATTCCAGATACTTCTACCCAAATCAGACTCCAGCCAGCAGAACTGACCTCTTTGTTTCTGGAACCATTTGTAGATTTTGATAAAAGGACATTCTGAACTCTCCTACAGAAATGCTTTAACCAACTAGCTTAAAAGACCTGAAATTATTACAGGCCAGAGTCCTAAACTACACACGTGGTTTCGTGCAACATAGAGGGAGGGAATGACTTATTCTGCAAGGTTACACTGTTTAAAGGACAGTAGTTATTCAAGCTTCCTTTTTTCATTCAAACATTTATGTTAGCTAATTAAACCCAAATTTCATTGGCAAATGAAAGCTAAGAAAAAGCTTCCCTAGTAACTATAACCCGGAAATGTTGATATGAATAAAATGCCAACTAGCAGAGACCACCTCAGCGTGTCAAGAATCCCGGGTCCAAGTGTGGGCTTCAAGGTGAACAGACTGTCGCCTTAAGCAAATTCCTTAATTCCTCATTGCTGTTGGGTTTTTTCCACATAGAAAGTGCAGCTGATAATTGCCACTGTGCTTTCTGGGGATATGGTGAAGATAAATGAGATAAAGTATGATAAATGTGCTCTGGGCTCCTAAAAAGGCACTGCTCACCTTCCAGTTGTCCTGTCATGCTTGTTTTTATTGTATTATAGTATTATTTATGCCTTCAGCCCTGTAGTTTAGGTGTCTGGCTGCTTCTGGGTTTTCCAGTCCTGGGTAGATTTCCACCACCCACTGTGCATCCCCGGAGAGGGAGAAGCAGAAAGTCTCGCATGGGCTGACCTACAGCTGTCACATAAGTGATGACAAGCCAAAGGAATCCTTCAATGTTCTCTCGGTGCCTGATTCACACACTCTCGGAACAAAATCAGACAGCCACACCCTCAAATGTTCAGATGAAGTAATAGATTAGAACAGTGAAGAAAAATGTATTGACCACATTTGGTGCGAGACACAAAGCATGGCGGTGACTGCAGTGGGCATCAGGGACGTCAGGGGGCGCTGTAGGAATGACTGCCGTCCATCTGTTGTAGGGGACCTGCAGCTGTGCGTCTAAGGGCTTCTCCGTCAGGTGTCCAGCCTGTGCTGAGCCGATGACTCCAGAACAAGTCTTGGATGGTAAGGATTCAAGCAGGCTGTACCTTGGTCCTGGTCTGGCGATCATCTCCGGGTCTTGTTGGTGTGTCCAGCTGTCGAGCATTTCAATGGGAGCAAAGAGAACTCTCTGTGTGCTTCTCAAGCTCACGGTCATGAATTGCTCATCTTCTTCTTTGAGTTTTTGTCTCCTCCTCCATTCCCAAAGAAAGTTGAAGTCTTGGGCTTACAGGCCCTCTCCCTTTAATGAGGAACCCAGTCTTTGTTTACTCCTCGCCCTTGCCCATACTAAGCCTGCATTTCTGGGGTCCCCCTGCCTGGATCCAAGCCACTTTCCTCAGTATCGGGAGAGGAGGTCTTCCAAAGGTGCCAGCTGGAGCCCTGTGAGCCTCGGCGATGCACAGCCCTCACAGTGAACTTCTTCAGAGAGTCAGGTTGCATGGGGTAGATGCCAAATCTGTGGGTTAATGCATAGCCCTGTTACACTCCCAGATTTTCTCTCAGTTGCCTAATTTTGAGTGATTCTCCCTTGGATTAGATACAGTGTGTTAAACCTTGTAAGGGGCACCTCCACCTCCAGAAAGATGCAAAACAGGGACTCTCACTGTGGAAGCACTCGTGATACAGGACCTGACTTCCTGGCCCCAGAGTGCTTGTCAACAGCTTTTTCTATTCTCCAAGCTCTTTCTATTCTCTGCTAATGCCTGCCTCTCATCCTTTCCTGTTTGGGGGCGGTAGGGAGGGGCCTGGGCGGGGAGAAGGGAAGGGGAGGGGGACGGGTTGTCCTCACAATTGGAATACCATATTTCCCATATTCCTAAGTAGGAACAAAACTAAAACGATGTGCTGATCCAAGTTAATGAAGGGGGAAGTATTTGCTTATTAAAGAAAAGACAAAGTTTCCTAAGCACAAATATTTTTCTAACTAAAATCTGAAAAAGAAAACAAGGCAGTGTTTATGCACTATGCTTAAAAGCTGAGGGAAAATGCCCAGAGTTGCATCATATTTACTCTCTCACCCTCTCTGGCACTGACAGAACCTGTGATGAACACGAACATATCTTCTTAGAACATTTCTGTGTCTTTTTCCTAGTCTGCCTTGCTGTAGGCCCCTCCCTGCTTTCCAAATAATTTTTTTGAAATGAATATGTTTAATTACTGGGGCTTCCCAGGTGGCACTAGTGGTAAAGAACCTGCCTGCCTAAGCGGGAGACATAAGAGGCATGTTGGATCCCTCGATTGGGAAGATCCCCTAGAGGAGGGCATGGCAACCCACTCAAGTATTCTTGCCTGGAGAATCTCATGGACAGAGGAGCCTGGCAGGCTACAGTCCATGGGGTTGCAAAGAGTCAAACACAACTGAAGTGAAACACACACACACACACCAAAGTCAATATGCAAACAGAACCTGCTGGGTGGGGTAAATTTTTTACTATTACTTTATTTCTAAATAAAGGTTTATTTTCTTTGAATAGAAGAGGGATGCTGTGAATAGTGGGAAGCACAGTAAGTTGTTGTGCCCCAAATAAGAGAAGGAAGATCATTTCAGTTCCCATTAACTCCTTCAGAGGCTTTCCACTCATACAGACTCGCAAACCACACACACTGGCAGACCCCCTTGCCAGATGCTGAAAGCCCTGCCGCCCTGAAGGACCACTTCTGGAAAGGCTGACACACACATCTAAGACACAATTCCTGGGAATCCAGCAGCTTCAGGTTCGATTTCCTTCCTCAGAGAACAATGAACGTGACCCCGGAGAGCGGTTAGGGCAGAGCTGCTTCCTCCCACGAGGAGCCCTCTAGCCCCTGCATGAAGTCATCTGGAACTGTAGACAATTGAGTCTCATTTGCATGTTTGACATAAAACAAGCCTTCCAGTCCAGCTAGGCAGAAGGATTTGGGTTGAAAGCCACGAAATCCCTCCGCATGAGTCATTTCTGAAACAAAGAAAAAAGAGAATTCACTGGGTGATCCTGATTCTGAGAGTGTTACTCACAAAACACACAAGACCTAGGCTCTGGGTGCCCAGAATCCCTTCCCCTTTGACCTGCTTCTCAGAACAGTATGCTAGGGAACTATCTCTTTAAATGCATGCTAATTAGATTTTTAACAAGTTTTTTTATTTGTTTGATTTGGGGCCATCCCCTGCAGCATGTGGGATATTACTCCCTGACCAGGATTCAGACCTGTGCCCCCTGTGTTAGAAGGCAGAATCTTAACTACTGGACTGCTGGGGAAATCTCTAGATTTTTAACTTTAAAGTAACATATGCTCATGCATAAAATTCAGTTCTGATTGCATGAGTATATCAGGTAAATACCTGATACTGGATACTTCCCTTTACCCCATGCTGTGCTTCCTGCACTCCATCCCCTGGTCCTTCTTCACAGCTTCTCAGTTTCCTTCTGCGTTTCCTGTGAGCTGGGACTTTCTGTTTATTTGAGGAGGCAGATGCAACTCCGAGGGAAGTGGCGCAGTCCTCCAAAACGTTGGGCCAGGCCTGGGGGTGTGATGTAGGAAGTGGGGTTCTCATCTGGCTTGGTCACCAGGCCCAGGTCTACTTCTTGGTCAAGTCCCATATACCTTGGGGCTTCCCAGGTGGCATTAGTGGTAAAGAATCTGCCTGCCAACACGGGAGACATAAGAGAAATGAGTTCAATCCCTGAAGCTGGAGGATCCCCTGGAAGAGGGCATGGCAACCCACTCTTGTATGCTTGCCTAGAGAATCCCATGGACAGAGGAGCCTGGCGGGCTACAGTCCATAGGGTCGCAAAGAGTTGGACACGACTGAAGCAACTTGGCACACACACGCACACGCCAGACCAGAAAAATGCAAGCAATTTTGACTCAGGTTTGTGGTGATTAAGGATGAGCAACACTGATGACAAGAGCTTTCTTACTTGAGATGATGTTCATGATAAGAAGAGCAGCTATCAGGCATCTATGGGCCAGACACAACATTCTCAGTGGTTTCTGCAGATTAACTCATCCAAGCCTCACACATAACAATAATATGGGTACCACTATTTTTCTCTTATACAGATGAAGAAACTATGGTTTCACCTGCCTGATGTTCCATAGCTAGTAAAGAACAGAACATTTAATCAAACAAAGGAGAAACCCGGCACAGGAATGTTATGTGAGCGCCCCAAGGTTACACAGATAATTTGGGGAGTTGGCTTCCATCTCCATCTCCCTTTCAGTGCCTGTCACAGGGTCAACTAAGTTAAAAACAGACATGATGGAGCAATATTCCTCCACAAGAGTCACTACTGATAAAGGAGATGGGCCTCCCTCAAATGCAAAACAGAAGAAAGTAGAGGATCTGGGTAAGCTCCCTGTCTTCCAGCTTCTGGAAATCAGTTGATGTCAGCCTTTTTCTTGTCTTAGGGGATGTGAATGAACTGATGGATATGGTTTGCCACCACGTTCCAGAGGCGAAGCTGGTAGAATGCATTGGTCAAGAACTCATCTTCCTTCTTCCAAATAAGAATTTCAAGCAGAGAGCATATGCTAGCCTTTTCAGAGAGCTGGAGGAGACGCTGGCTGACCTGGGACTCAGCAGTTTTGGAATTTCTGACACTCCCCTGGAAGAGGTGAGGCAGAGACTCCCGCTGGTTTCTGTCAGGCACCAGAGAGGTAGTTTCTTGCCAAAGTCTAACACAAAAGTCTAGAAGGGAAATTTGTGAAAGCAAAAAGCCATAATTCCTTGCCCAAGCGTAGCAGCTGTCTTCACTTTGGCTTGCTTCCTCCTGCCTTCATCCGTACTCACACATATTTTACATAGCTGTGGTCACCATGTGCACACAATTCTGTATTTACAGAAGAATATGTTCTTAGATAAAGAGTCATAATGTATTCCCTTCCCATTATGAAGCAATACCCAACAGAACTGAGCTTGGGTTAGATTTTTTGGAGACTGGGAATGCCTAAACCAAATTCTCATTTTCCTTCTGGACAGATTTTCCTGAAAGTCACAGAGGATTTGGATTCAGGACATCTGTTTGCTGGTATGGTGCCCCCCAAGTGTGCAGTTTGTCCCCTCACTAAACCCTCATGCTCTATCTCGAAAACCTAAGGAAAAACTCATGAAACAACAAAGTAGACAAACACTCCTGCATCCTATTTATCTGACCCCCAAATAACAGGCCTTTTGAGTTCTTGGTTATATGACACAGGAAAGGCAAGTGGAATTGGGTCCGGGTGGAAAGATGCTAGATGAATCGGGAGTCTTAAGAAGGTCAGGCTGGGAGCTCTGCCACCCTCAAGCTCCTTATCCCACTTCCTGGTCTCCTGTTCCTTCCACATCACCACCCTCATCTTTTCCTCTTCTCTCTACCAGGCCTCTGATCCACTCCTGCCTGCATGAGTGACAGCTCACAGAGATAATGCAATCCAGGTGCCAGCTAGGACCCCCTGGCCTCTTTGAGATGGAGATAAAATGGTTCTGAGCCCTCATTTAGTGCCCTGAGGAATTTTGAAACTATGGGGACCATACAGGTTGTGGGATCTGGAGGTTTCTCTTCTATATGTGTGAGCCTGGACACCAGTTATCCCCTTCCACAATTTCTACCAAATCTCAGAGCCACAAAAAGCACTCATGACTTAAGTGGTCTTTACTGCGGAGGATGGAGAATGGGGGGATGGACATGCAGGAGGACTCACCTGCCACAACACAGGCCACTTCTGATAGAAAAACGGGCATCCACCCAGTCTGATAGAATCCTCTCCCTGGCTTCTCCCTTCTTGTTCCATTTCCCTCTCGCTGGTCATGGGCAGAGCTCTGAAGCAATTCACCTTTACTGATGTGGGCATCTGCCGCTGGTCACCTCTTTCTACCCGGTGTGACTACTGCAGCCTTCTCCTCTGCAAAGACTGTTTCCTCTCTGTTTCTGGTGCCTGCTCTTAAGTCACGGTTTTCATCTTGCTTTGTAAGTGATCCTGGCTGTGTCTAGAACTATCAGTGGTCCAATATATCAGCCCAGATGTGTGCCAGGATCCAGGTAGGTGTGTGGTGGCCAGAAAAGGTGGCCCTCCGGGCAGGGTGGGGAGTAAAGAGCAGTACACTGGAGGGAGAGAGAGAGCACCCCACCACAGGGCCCAGGTCTTCTTTCCAGCTCTTCAGACAGCAATTAAATTCCCTCAACTCACCCAAGGGCAAAAACTTCCATTAACCAAGACCAAAATGAAAACATGATAATTTATATTAGAAACTGTGATGAACTTAAGTATTGGGGTCTTTAATCTGCACAGAGTGCTTCTGCTTAATAATTAGTCCTCTTAGAAGAATAAATAAATTCAGAGAAGGCAATGGCACCCCACTCCAGTATTCTTGCCTGGAAAGTCCCACGGACAGAGGAGCCTGGTGGGCTGCAGTCCATGGGGTCACGAAGAGTCAGACACGACTGAGCGACTTCCCTTTCACTTTTCACTTTCATGCACTGGAGAAGGAAATGGCAACCCACTCCAGTGTTCTTGCCTGGAGAATCCCAGGGATGGGGGAGCCTGGTGGGCTGCTGTCTATGGGGTTGCACAGAGTCGGACACGACTGAAGCGACTTAGCAGAAGCAGCAGCAAAAGAATAAATTATACATCAGAAGAGTGGTCATTCTGGATATATTAATAGAATAGGATGTTCCAAAGAGACAGACAGGGGTAGGAGTTGAGTGTAGCCTCTACAATGAAGCAGGCCAAACACCAAACCTGAATTCTATAATTTGTTGATTGAGTGGCTTTGGGTAGATGCATGTGTGCTAAGTTGGTTCAGTCACGTCTGACTCTTTGCCCGCCAGGCTCCTCTGTCCATGGGATTCTCCAGGCAAGAATACTAGAGTAGGTTGACATGCCGTCCTCCAGGGGATCTTCCCGACCTAGGTAGGGGTCTAAGCCGCATCTCTTATGTCTCCTACATTGGCAGATGGGTTCTTTACCACTAGTGCCACCTGGGAAGCCCCCTTGGGTAGATACTTAGCCTCTTTTTTTGTTTATGAACACTCTTAAGATTCATTCCCTTAATAATTTCCATGGATAACATATAGCTGTGTTAATTAAATTTATCATGTCATACATTATATCCATAGGACTTATTAATATTTAGTTTCTTTGTACCTCAGTTTCCTCATATGCCAAATGAGGATGATAATAGTATCCACCTTTGAAGGTTGTTGTTCACTCACTCAGTCATGTCCAACTCTGTGGCCCCATGGACTGCAGCACACCAGGCTTCCCTGTCCTTCACCATCTCCCGGAGCTTGCTCAAACTCATGTCCATTGAGTCAGTGATGCCATCCAACCATCTCATCCTCTGTTGTCCCCTTCTCTCCTGCCTTCAATCTTTCCCATCATCAGGGTCTTTTCTAATGAGCTGGCTCTTCACATCAGATGGCCAAAGTATTGGAGCTTCAGCTTCAGCATCAGTCCTTCCAATGAACACCCAGGACTGATTTCCTTTAGGATGGACTGGTTTGATCTCCTTGCAGTCCAAGGGAACTCTCAAGAGTCTTCTCCAACACTACAGTTCAAAAGCATCAATTCTTCAGCACTCAGCCTTCTTTATGGCCCAACTCTCACATCCATACATGACTACTGGAAAAACCATAGCTTTGACTAGACGGACCTTCATTGGCAAAGTGATGTCTCTGCTTTTTATTACACTGTCTAGCTTTGTCATAGCTAGGTTATTGAGAGAATTAAATGAATTAAAGCATGCTAAATTAACACAGTATGCAATTTCTGGTAATGATTCAGCAATACCCTCATCTCAGCACTTACAAATATCTCTTACCTCAAACTCAGCCATAACTTATACTTTACAAAAAACTAAATATCCATTGTTTTATTTGATTGTCACTATAACCTTATGAGGCTGGTAGGGCAGGGATTGACCCCATCTGGGGAAAAGAAAGTAAAAGTGTTAGTCACTCAGTTGTGTCCATCTCTTTGCAACTCCATAGACTGTGGCCAACCAGATTCCTCTGTCCGTGGGATTTTCCAGGCAAGAACATCTGGCTAAACAGCTCTTATAAATTGGATGACTTGCCTTAAAGTCATATAGGCTTCTCAGTCTTATTCCTTGGTCTCAGTTCTCAAATCTAGGGCCCTCGATCACACATTCCTGTTTTTCAGATTGTCTCCCATTTTTCTGATTGCTAATTGCATTTGTCTGAAAGGGCTCTGTTTTTGAGGCCGGCGTTTTTCTGGTCTTGTCTTCAGAGTCTGAAGGAGCTGTGGCTGTCTATGGAGTTGCACGGCACCAAGAGACTCCAGGCCATTTCTGAAGGATGTCTCATTGCCAGTGGCCTCTAGAGGGTAGCAGAGAGCCAGGGACAAACAGGCCTGAAGCCCTTGACTCTGATCTGAACAGGGGCCTCCAGCCTGGATGGGGTTTCAGGGAGAGTGCAGCTCAGAGGACAGGCATGAAGACAGGCATGAAAACAGGCAGCAGAAATCCTGCCAGAGGGAGGGCCGGCCACAGCAAAGGTGTCAAAGCCGAGTCCAGATCAGGAGAGGGGAGGCAGAACTGGGGCGCTGGTGCTGAGTAGTCAGTGAGCCTGCAGATGGTCACCCTCTAAGTAGTGAGCCTGGCACACTGCAGGTGCCTGTGGAAATTAGCTGAAAGAATGACTCAGCTGACCCAGCTCCCTCTGCAGTTGTTCCTGTCCTGGAGGACGTTAGGAGAGAGACTTGGGGGCCAGCCAGCCGTCCTCTAAGCTCTCTAGGTCCATCACCACATTCTGCAAGAACATTTTAATTGGTGATGATACACTAGCTTCAAAATAGCTGATGACTTGCAATGGTTTATAAAGCACATTCACATGTGTTAGCTCATTTAGTCTTCATAATAACCCTTTTCTTTTTTTTCATTTTACAGATGAGAAAACTCAGATTCAGATAGATTGAGTCATTAAGACAAATTTGCACATCTAGTTAGTTAGAGTCAGGATTCACACCCAGGTCTCCTAACTCCTAGTTTATTGGCCTTTCTACTTTCTACTTCTCGGTGACCTCTAAAAATATAGAAAGAACCAAGCTGACTCTTTTTTTTCATGTACACAGGTTATACATGAATATATTTTGCTGTTAAATTCAAATAATACAAAAAAGGCTAACCCTTCCCACTTCATCCCCTGCCCCATCCAGCTCTGCCCCTGAAGTGATCTTTTAACAATTAACAGGTATTCTTTCAGGATTTTGCACATGGGTACACATTGTGAGTGTATGTATATACATAAAACATGTTTCTTTCCATGTGACACATGTGCTAACATAAATATGATCTTATTACACGTATTGTTCTGCAACTTTTTTTTTTTTGCTTATGTGTTTTGAACCTGTCTGTCTTGTCCTCTTTAACTATGTAGAGATTTTTTAAGCATTTTCAGGCAATTCTGTCTAAAATGATTTATATCAGAAAGTAGAATTTAAAAATTTTTCTTAACGTTTCTGACAGATATTTTGTTTCTAACTTAGATGAAGGGAAAACTAACACAGTAAGAAAAAAATTGACCTTGTGAATGTTTTTCTAAGTTACTCGTTCCATCTTCCAAACCAGGAGGCACTCAGCAGAAAAGAGAAAACATCAACCTTCGACACCCCTGTTTGGGTCCTACCGAGAAGGCCAGACAGACTCCCCAGGGCTCCAGCAGCCACCCCGGGGAGCCAGCTGCTCACCCGGAGGGCCAGCCTCCACCGGAGCAGGAGGGACACAGCCGACTGAACTCAGGAGCACGGCTTGTCGTCCAGCACGTGCAGGCTCTGCTGGTCAAGAGGTTCCAGCACACCATCCGCAGCCACAAGGACTTCCTGGCCCAGGTATTACTGCAGGTATCTTTGGCTGTGCCTGTTTGCTGGTGGCCTCCATGGCCTCCCCATCCTCTCCCAGGCTTTATTGTGCATGTGGGGTCAGACATAGCCACGGGTACCATCTTTGGGTTCTGTCAGCTTTGTTTTCTCCTTGCCAGCCTTTGCTTCTTCTTGGTAACATGAAGCTTCTTTGTAAGTATTCTAGTACACTTAGCAGAGAAAATAGCATAATAATGAATATATTAATATTGGTTTTATTTTTACAGGGGAAGGTAAAATCATGTTTTTATTCATTTTTTGCAGACCCTACGTCATTGTCTGCTTTTTCTCTTTAGATTTTTTGTTCAGAAGCAGAAACTCTGGTTTACCTCTGGCTGAGCATTGGCCTACTTTAGCGTTCAATACTGGCCTGCTTTAACTACCCTTCAAAGGATGGAATGTTCTCTGTTCTCCTTTACAACTTGCCTTTGCACATCCTCCCATCATGTTAATCTCTATTAGGGGCTAGTTATGAGGCTGCCGGATAAATGTTTAAAAGACTCGTGTGTGTGTGTGTGTGTGTGTGTGTGTGTGTGTGTGTATCATGCCATAGCCTAAGTTACCATGTTTATTTTCCCACAGATTGTGCTCCCAGCCACGTTTGTGTTTTTGGCTCTAATGCTTTCCCTCATCATCCCTCCTTTTGGTGAATATCCTGCTCTGACCCTTCACCCCTGGATGTATGGACAGCAGTACACCTTCTTCAGGTGTGTAGACTCGTCCCAAAGGTCATCATTCACCTCCTTGGGTTGTGGGGCCCTTGGGTCCCCTGCTGCTTGGTAGGGACAGTCACCAGTGTGATAGGGGTCCTCAGGCTGCCCTCGGAAAAAAAGATAATTTGCCACCTGGGAAAGGTGACCTCCACGTGGACACCCAAGACTGCCAGGAGTAAGGAAAGAGAAGGCAGATGGTGGGTGAGTGGGTTTAAGTTCCCTTGTTTTGAATTGCAGACATGATGTGGCATCAGCCTACTGAGTGTGTTCAGGCAGCCTACCTACCCCCTTCTCAGGAGACCCAGAGCCCCATCAAGGCAGCGTCCTGTGCCCTGTGTACATGCCTGGCACACAGTACCCATTCAGTAGACATTTGTTGAGTTGCATGTTGGTGGCTTTGTTCCTCTGTCCCAGTCACGTGTCCACTGTCTATGCCCCTCTCACTCTGTCTAGCATGGACCAGCCAGACAGTGAATGGCTCTCAGCACTTGCAGATGTCCTTGTGAATAAGCCAGGCTTTGGCAACCGCTGCCTGAAGGAAGAGTGGCTTCCGTAAGTCCCTATGCTCCCCTGCTGTAACACCAACAGCTGCCCTGGGAGACCCCAACAGTGGGGGCCTAGGACAGCATGGTTGGCGAGACCCCATCTATATTACTCATACACTTCTGTATCCCTGAGCAGCACTCACCTGGCCTCTCCTTCAACACTTGTGTGCAGGGGTGTTCACTAGCTTTCAGGAAGCCTCTGCATCACTGGATAAGTCTCTATTTCTATAATTCTCAATAAAGTTCTAAACTGAGTTGACATACGCTACTCACAACTTCTTCGAAAGGAATCTGAAGAAGGAGAGAGATGGGGGTGTGCAAGTAATTGGACCTAGAATGGCATTACTTACATATATGGCCAACTTTTAATATTGCTTTCAGTGTAGAGAAGAGAGTTCTAGAGGAAAAGTCATGCTTTCATTCATTGGTGATTGAAATACACCAAGAATTTAAAATGTTCAGTATAATTTTAAATGCTGTTTTCATCTAGTCTTTTTCAGAGTTAGTTGTGAGGACTAAAATAGACTAATTTCAAATTCTTGTATTTGTTCCATTAATAGAGCTGCCAGCAAATAAAAGGAAAGTTAAATCATTCTAGATAATCTTTGTCCAGACCCACACCACCTAGTCAATCAACAAAATTCTAGTCTTGATTTTTCTTGAGCAGAAACCTTTAAGAGTAGAAGAAAATGCATGGGTCTGGGAAAGGGAAAAAACAGCTAAGAAGGAAAGGGCTAGGTGCTATTTCTCATTTTTAGGAGTTTTTATAAACTTTGGATCTGAGTGTGGAATATTCTCTTGTCTTCCATGAGGGAGTTCCCCTGTGGAAATTCAAGCCCCTGGAAGACTCCATCTGTGTCCCCGGACGTCACCCACTTGCTCCAACAGCAGAAATGGACAGCGGCCCAACCTTCACCTTCCTGCACGTGCAGCACCAGAGAGAAGCTCACCATGCTCCCTGAGTGCCCTGAGGGCGCAGGGGGCCTCCCACCCCCGCAGGTACCTCCACCCTCCAGGGCCCTGAGCCTGCCTGCACCTGCAGCCATTGCACCTCCTGAATTTCTAGACAACTAACATTTCAAACTAACAGCTAAGTGAAGGACTAAGTGAGGCTCTGGGTCCTCACCAACTGAAGGAAGTCACTGACCAAAAGTTTCATTTCCATTAAACACTTCCATTCAATCTAGTAAGAAAATATCTTTAAGTATTGAGAAAATAATATATCGTGCATGCTTACTATAGAAAAATTAGAAAATACAGAGAAGTTAGAACAAAAAGATATCACCCTATCACTTGGCAATAACCACCAATAACATTTAGTTTTTATTTGTTCAAACAGGATTATATTCAAAATGTTGTCCTGAAACCTGCAATCAATAACATATCATGAACATATGTCCACATCAGTAAATATACATCTACCTCATCATAGTATGCCTGCACACTATCCTACTGTTTGGATTTACTTTAATTTATTTCATCTCTCATTGGAGAAGGAAATGGCAACCCACTCCAGTACTCTTGCCTGGAAAATCCCATAGACAGGGGCACCTGGTGGGTCATGGTCCATGGGGTCACAGAGAGTCAGACATGACTGAAGTGACTGAGTAAGCAAGCAAGCATCTCACACTGCTGATAGGAGCTTTCCTGATAGCTCAGTTGGTAAAGAATCTGCCTGCAATGCAAGAGACCCTAGTTCAGTTCCTGGGTCAGGAAGGTCCCCTGGAGAAGTGAAAGGCTACCCACTCCAGTATTCTGACCTGGAGAATTCCATGGACTGAATAGTCCATGGAGTCACAAAGAGCTGGACATGAAGGAGCAACTTTTACTCATTGCTGGTTTCAATTTTTCTCTGTTATAAACAATGTTGTAGTGTCCATTCAAGAGCACACTTACTAACAATCTTAATTAAGAAGTTTGCCATGTGCTATGTTATTGACATGCATACATACACACACATGCAATCTATGTTAGAAATCTATGTTTCTCAAGGATATCAGCAATCTTGGCTCTGAGTGGCATCCTCATGGAGTTCTAAACGCCATAATGTATCACAATGAGCTTCTCCATGGGGTTTCAGAGACAGTGAGCTAGGCCAGAGAAGTCTTAGTTTGTCTAAGGTTGATAACAGGCCTCCAAGCTAACTAGGACAGAGCTGGGTCCTATATGGTCATCTCTCATGATTTGCCAATGAATGAATGAACAAATCCCCAAGAGGCAGTGGGATGAGCACCATCATTGGCATCAGAGAGCCATGGACGGGTTACTTGGCCTGTCTAATAAATTGGAGATAATTTCCTCACTTATAAATTGAGGATAACTACACTTTCTTAGGGGTCCCAGATGGCTCAGCTGGTAAAGAGCCTACCCGCCAATGCAAGAGACATGAGACGTGAGTTCAATCTCTGGATCAGAAACATCCCCTGGAGGAGGGCACAGCAACCCACTCCAGTATTCCTGCCTGGAAAATCCTTATGGACAGAGGAGCCTGGCAGATTACAGTCCATAGCGTCACAAAGAGTCAGACATGACTGAGGCGATTTACCATGCTTGTCTGCCTCTGGGTGGCACTCTTGACACCCCAGGTTCATGACAGACCAGAAACTAAATGCTATGTATTCTTATATTTAAAGTGCCACCTGGTGGTCAAACTCATGCACTTTTGAATTCTCTAAAATCTTTTGATTACCTCGAGTTCTAGATGAATTTTCAAAGTGATGTAAATTGTAAGGCACTATTTGATTTCTTTCATTCACATCACAATTTATTGTGTCAACTCTATGCCAGATACTATTCTGGGTGCTAGGGACACAACAGCTAACAAGTCAGAAAAAGTCCTGGCTCTCACAGAATTTGTATCCTATCCTACAGACAAAAACAAGTAAACAGATTGACCGGAAAGAAAATTTCAGATAGACATGAAGTTGTGAAGACAATACTACCATGTGTGACTGGATACAGAAAATACTTCTCTGAGGAATAAACTTTGGTCTGAGATTTGAACGAGGACAAGTTAGCCCTGAGAGGCTGTCCAGGGAGGGGAGGAAATGCGAGGTGTGCATTTGAGAAGCAGACGTGGGGAGGTCAGGGAGCAAGGGGGTGCCTACAGGTGAACTCAGCCTTGGTAACGGATTAGGATCTGATCCTGCAGCTTATTGGAGTGTGGTAAGCAAGGCAAATGGTATATTCTGATTATTTTTTTAAGCTCAGTCTGGCTCCTGAAGGGAGAATGGATTGTGGAGGGCCAGGGTGGACGCAGAGACCAGTTTAGAAGTGTCTGTAGAGGTCCAAGGTGATGCCTGGGTGGAGACTTGGTCTAGGGTGATGTGACAGAGCTGGAGACGTGCAGATGGATTGGAGATGGATTCTGAAGTGAGAACTATCCTGGGTCGTCAATGGAATAAAGAAAAAAGAGGGCTCGAAAGTGACTTTCACATCATTGCTGGGAGAACTAGGGAGATACCAATCCTTTACTGTCTTCCCAGTAGCTGAGTCTACAAATAATTTTTGGAAAAGAACAAGTAGTTTCACCTCAAATTTAGAAGTAATTAATGCAGATATGTCCTTGCTTCAGAGAATACAACGCAGCACTGAAATTCTGCAGGACCTTACAGACAGGAATGTCTCCGACTTCCTGGTAAAAACATATCCTGCTCTTATCCGAAGCAGGTAAGATACTTTTTTATACTTTTCATCCTGGCTTCCTTGGGAAAATATTAACTAAGATCAGAAGATAATTTCTTCTCATGACTTTTCAACGATCAGGGCAGTGGAATTTTTTCTTTTTCCTAATTTGAAAGTCTCAACTGATAGAAAAGACAATTGGGGCATATACCAGTCAAATGCAACTTATGATTAATTTTGATTTGTTTTTGGTTTTGTTTAGGCCAAGCAAAGTTTAACCCATGCACTACTACAAGTAAAATAAGAAAGTATAGAATTTTTCCAAAATACAGTCTCATATTTTAAGTAGTTCAGAAAGAGAGGTGAAGTTTGGAGGGAGGAAGGAGAGTAAGGGGGACAGGGAGAAGACAAAGAGACAATTAAAAAAGGAAAAGTAAGAAGCAACAAGGAGAAAGGAAACAATGAGACCAAGATAGGAGCGAGGCAGTGAGAGAGAGTCCTTGAGAGCCCACAGGTTGTCCAGGTTAACTGTACCTGTCGTACTCTAACTGTGAATTAGCCCCGGGATCACTGCCCTTTCCAATGCCAGGCACTCCTCTCATCTCTGCAGCTGTTCTCATTGAGCTCCATCCAGGATGGACCAACTTCAGCAGCCCCATCACAGCAAACAGTGAGACAAGAGCATGCTATGGAGAAAGGGTTATAGGGGACCCTGGTCTAAGCCCCATGTTCTCTAGAATTTTAAAATAAAACATACTGTCTAACTCTAGTCGTGTTTTCAGTTGCTTCCCCTCCCAGTCCCTAAGCAAAGGATTAATGGACTCAGTTAACTACAACACACTGCAGATGGTGAAAAGCAGCTGCTGAGAAAGTAGTGCCAAGCCAGCAGTTAGCAAATGAGGAATACCATTGAGCACGAAAATACCAGCAGAGTGCATAGAATTTATTCAATAATGCAGTAAACAGTGACCGCATCCCACCCTTTGTTCTCAGGAGCACATTTGCAATGTGAAATTTGGGATTTTGTGCTTTGTGGCGTAAATAGCTTGTGAGCCTGCACTATGAAGACTAGAGCTGGTTCTGTGTGTTTCCGATCTTGTAATTTTGTCCCTTGTTGGCTGGAAGTCAGTCCCTTAACTCTGCACTAAGAGTAATTCAGAACTTCCTCCGAGCGTGCAGGTGATTATGAGAGTCTCACTCTTGCCGGGTGCAAGAGGGGAGGGCTGCAGCCTTCATTCCACGCTGCCAGGGTCATTGTCCTATTTCCTGGATCCAGATCATCTGATAGATAACCTTACAACAGGGCCAGCAGGAAGGCCCAGAGTCAGGATGTGATGGGAGGGCAAGGATTAGGAAACATCAGTCTTTTCTCCACAGATTTTTTTCAGGCTCAGCCCTTGGCCTGTGAGGGGCTATCAGGAAATATAAAAATGCCCCTGAAGACTGGGACAGCCCAGTGGGCGTTCGGGAAAGAAAGTTAACACTCCTGTATATTTGTTGTATTCACTGTATGATTTGTTTCGGCTTTCAGTTTGAAGAGCAAATTCTGGGTCAATGAACAGAGGTAAGAAACTATTTTAAAAAAATTAAAATCTCAGAGTGATCTATTTTAAATTACTGCACATTAAAAAAGTCACACCTCAAAGTCACCTGGATGAGCTGTTCCGTACGTGCCCAGGAATTCATAAGACATGTCTTAAGGGACATGTGGCTACAGACACCCTGCACCCAGAACATGCTCAGCACTGAATCTCCTCGGAGGACATAAATGAGGAGGGATACTTCCTTAAGAGGAGTTCTGGAGCACTCTCCTTCCACTTCAGTTCAGTTCAGTTCAGTCGCTCAGTCATGTCTACCTCTTTGCGACCCCATGAATCGCAGCACGCCAGGCCTCCCTGTCCATCACCAACTCCCAGAGTTCACTCAGACTCACGTCCATCGAGTTGGTGATGCCATCCAGCCATCTTATCCTCTGTTGTCCCCTTCTCCTCCTGCCCCCAATCCCTCCCAGCATCAGAGTCTTTTCCAATGAGTCAACTCTTTGCATGAGGTGGCCAAAGTTTCAGCTTTAGCATCATTCCTTCCAAAGAAATCCCAGGGCTGATCTCCTTTAAAACGGACTGGTTGGATCTCTTTGAAGTCCAAGGGACTCTCAAGGGTCTTCTC
>NW_024070212.1:47900886-47985226 GCF_014754425.2 Oryx dammah
TTGTGATCCACACAGTCAAAGGCTTTGGGATAGTCAATAAAGCAGAAATAAATGTTCTTCTGGAACTCTTGCTTGTTCAACCATCCAACGGATGTTGGCAATTTGATCTCTGGTTCCTCTGCCTTTTCTAAAACCAGCTTGAACATCTGGAAGTTCACGGTTCACGTATTTGTGAAGCCTGGCTTGGAGAATTTTGAGCATTACTTTACTAGCATGTAAGATGAGTGCAACTTTGTGGTAGTTTGAGCATTCTTTGGCATTGCCTTTCTTTGGGATTGGAATGAAAACTGACCTTTTCCAGTCCTGTGGCCACTGCTGAGTCTTCCAACTTTGCTGGCATATTGAGTGCAGCACGTTCACAGCATCATCTTTTAGGATTTGAAATAGCTCCACTGGAATTCCATCCCCTCCACTAGCTTTGTTTGTAGTGATGCTTTCTAAGGCCCACTTGACTTCAGATTCCAGGATGTCTGGCTCTAGGTGAGTGATCACACCATTGTGATTATCTGAAAGTGAAAGAAAAAGTGAAAGTGAAGTCACTCAGTCGTGTCTGACTCTTTGCGACCCATGGACTGTAGCCCACCAGGCTCCTCTGTCCATGGGATTCTCCAGGCAAGAATACTGGAGTGGGTTGCCGTTTCCTTCTCCAGGGGATCTTCCCGACTCAGGGATCGAACCCAGGTCTCCCGTGTTGAAGGCAGATGCTTTAACCTCTGAGCCACCAGGGAAGCCCCACGTGATAATCCGGGTCGTGAAGCTCTTTTTTGTACAGTTCTTCCGTGTATTCTTGCCACCTCTTCTTAATATCTTCTGCTTCTGTTAGGTCCATACCATTTCTGTCCTTTATCGAGCCCATCTTTGCATGAAATGTTCCCTTGGTATCTCTAATTTTCTTGAAGCGATCTCTAGTCTTTCCCATTCTGTTGTTTTCCTCTATTTCTTTGCATTGATCGCCAAGGAAGGCTTTCTTATCTCTTCTTGCTATTCTTTGGAACTCTGCCTCCAGATGCTTATATCTTTCCTTTTCTCCTTTGCTTTTCACTTCTATTCTTTTCACAGCTATTTGTAAGGCCTCCCCAGACAGCCATTTTGCATTTTTGCATTTCTTTTCCATGGGGATATTCTTGATCTCTGTCTCCTGTACAATGTCACGAACCTCATTCCATAGTTCATCAGGCACTCTATCTATCAGATCTAGTCCCTTAAATCTATTTCTCACTTCCACTGGAGGTTCTAAAACCTCCAAGCAAATAACAGTTTATAACAAGAGCACAAGTACCCTACACCGTGGCATTCCTTGGCCCATTCCATTTAAGGCTCAGGAAGTCTGGCCCAGCCCCAGACTCACCCTGTTCCTGAGGTATCCAGGAGGTTCATGTGGTTCCTGAGGTTTGAGAATCCTCCAGAGACAGTCTACAAGTGAGCTGGCCTCCCTAGGCTCCCTCAGGAACAGGGCCTCTAGAATGAATGTGGAGCTGATGTTGACTTGATTTCCTGGGCAGGCTCTAGGCCATGAAAGTAAAATTCAGCTTTTAGAATCATTCCCTAGAAAGTAGTGAGGAGCCTCAACTGAAGCAGAAAGGTAGGGAGGTGGGGAGGACAAGTTGAGTCTCTGAGAAATAAAGTTCTCCTCCTCCGCCTCCCCTACTCAATAAGTTAATTTTGTTTGTTGAGAAGTTTGGCTTTTATGCTTCCATTGAAGAGTTTTAAGCCAGAGAGTGACACGCCCAGGCCAGTGTTAGGGCACCAGTGTGGAGGATGTATTAGACAGGGAGAGACCCAAGGCTAGGATCGCAGTTGAAGACCAGATAGAAGTCAACGCAGGGAGTGGTAAGGGACTCCCTGAGGCAGGGATGGGTGAGAGGCACGAAGAGAGGATGGCAGACTGGGCCAGGTTCAGTGATGGTGAGTCCTGCACACTAGAAGTACCTGCAAAGTATAGAAGCGGCAGAGGAGAGGAACCACTGGTAGGGGTGGGGGAAAGTCAGGGAAGACCTCAGAGAGAACATAACACAGGGCAGATGAGTTGGAGAGGCACCCAGAGAAGCCAGCAGCCCTGCAAAGGCAAAGAGACCACTCGGAGCTTGTGGCGTGACTAGATGCCTGGAATAGGCCACTGGAGGTCAGGCATAAGGAGGGTGAAGTAGTAGAGGTTGGCAGACACCAAGCTCAGAAAGAGTCAGGACTGCACCCTGGAGATAAGGAAGAAGCTGTGAAAAGTTGGTTTGTAAAGTGAAGCCATGTTTCGCACTAGTCCAGACAATTCCTGCAAAAATACATCTTTTCCTACAGAAACTGAGAGCTATGACAGCCATGAGGTATACACACATGGTCACATGGTTCATGACACAGAACTGAGGACTTCTTGTTCCCTTGTCAGGTATGGAGGAATTTCTATTGGAGGAAAGCTCCCAGCTCCCCCCATCACTGGAGAAGCACTTGTCGGATTTTTAAGTGACCTTGGCCAGTTAATGAATGTGAGCGGGGTATGTAAACAGACTGGAGATTTGGTGGGACTTTCAACTGGTCACTTATGAAATAGAAATGATCATGAGTGCTAAGAAGAGGTGGTGAGGGAGAGTGGGAAAAACCCTCTTGTTTGTTTTTTATGGCTTTCTAGGGCCCTATGACCAGAGAGGCTGCTAAAGAAATGCCTGCTTTCCTTAAACAACTAGAAACTGAAGACAACATTAAGGTATTGGCCCCGCATGATCTGCCCTAGAGCTAAAAACTCACGTGAGCTGGTGGCTGTTTCATTTTTATTTTCCCAGCCTAATTAAATTCCACCCCTCCTCCTGTTGGAATCTGGCATGAAATGTCTCCCAGCTGCCAAAACCTTCCTCTTGCTCCCATTGTTTTCTTGCAGCACACTTTTTTCTTTAAACAGCTGCTGTTCGTGCAGAGTGTCCTGTGGAGCAGAGCCTAAGGAAGCTGCCTTTCTGTCCTCTAGGTGTGGTTTAACAACAAAGGTTGGCATGCTATGGTCAGCTTCCTCAACGTGGCCCACAACGCCATCTTACGGGCTAGCCTGCACAAGGACAAGAACCCCGAGGAGTATGGCATCACCATCATAAGCCAGCCCTTGAACCTGACCAAGGAACAGCTCTCTGAGATCACAGTGTAAGCCACCGTGCCCCCTGCCTCACAGAGTTCTTGTCACCTTCTCCACTCTGAACACTGCAAGAGGCTTTTCACTAGCAGGAGCTGCCAGACTGGATGGCCAGCTTGTTTAATCAGGTGCACAGAAACATAAGATTCCTTGTGCCAAACAGCTTGGCCATTCTTTCTCCTCACTTATTTGGAAAGTAAGCATATGTCTGGTTCCGTTCCCTTTTTGCTTTTGGTAACATATTGCTCCTGGAACTTACACAAATCCATTATCCAAAATGACTGCCAGTAACTGGGAAGTTCAGTAAATCTTTCATCGCCCTGGCAGTAATTATCTTAGATTCCGGTAATTTCCCCCAGACGGTCAGGCTTTGGACCTGTCAACATATCCCTACGTTCCTAAACCATAGGCTCAGCCTCAAGCAGTAAAAACTTTTGTAATTCGTAGCATGTTTGCCTTATCAAAGGTCTATATTTGGTGAGAATGCCTTTGTTAGTACAAACTCCTTCTGGAAGGCAGTAAGGGGGCCCTGTATACTCCAAGTGCACTGACCATGCCCAAGGTGATGGCTAAACTTGGATCTGAAGCCCTAGGGGCCTTCCTTGGGACACCCACTGAGGCCCTAGACTGAGGAAAAATAGCCTGTGTCCATTCCCACTTAACCTAAGTTTCTCTACTTTCTGCCAAGCCTTTTGAATATGAAATATGAGATAGGAGTCTTGTGATTATAGGGACAGTATATAAAATAGTATATGTTCACTAAATAAGGTTTATAGAAGAGAGTTTTAAGAACTAAGCTTCTATAACCCAACAATTTAGGGTATTTCCTCTAAGCATTTTTTGGTGTTTCCCTCTGATCATTTGTTCTAATCTTACTATGTGTGTGGATCAAGCTATCTGTCATTTTAACAGGGGCGTCGACCAGCACATATAGTGCTTTTGTGAGAATTAGTGAAAGGTGCTTCAGGTGGCGCTAGTGGTAAAGAACCCACCTGCAATACAGGAGATGTAAAGAGACATGGGTTCAATCCCTGGGTCGGGAAGATCCCCTGGAGGAGAGCGTGGCAACCTACTCCAGTATTCTTGCCTGGAGAATTTCATGGACAGAGGAGCCTGGTGGGCTATAGTTCACAGGGTCACAAAGGGTTGGACATGACTGAAGTGACATAGTATGAACACATGTTCCTTTGTCAAGGTGGGCACTGGCCCACTACCAGAGTTCATGGCTCGTATGTGAAGGCTGGGTTAGATTTCAGCACACACTTGCCCCGTCAGGCAGAGCTTTCTATCTGATCCAGGAAAGAGTGAATATTGCCAAGCGCCTGCATAACCAGCCTGTTCCTTTCTCACTTAAACTTACATTATAATGTAACATTTCTCTGTGTTCTGATGTGTTTCTTAAATGCCTGATTTAATAATTCATTGTCTTTAAAAATGTATTTCTTTTCACAAACCATGTATTTATCTACATAAAAATTCAAGAGTATCTACAGACAAATTATTAGAACTAATAAAAGCATTATAGTGCATGATATTTTTGAAGTAAAAATCCATTCCTATACACAATCAACAAATAATTAGAAAATGTAATATAAAGAAAATGTATCTAGACTTTCATATTAACAGGGAACAGTGTATGATATTACATACATTGGTTATATATTATATAACCTTAACATTCAACATCAGCCTAGAACAGGAAACACACAAATCTCACCTTCACCTTGACGCAGTCTGATTTAGACAGTCAAGTGGGATGACAAGCTTCCGGTTAAGCAAGGGGATTCTGGAGGCTGTTCGCTGGGGTGGGGTAAGGACTTTCCAGAGCCTGATCTGGTCCTTCTGCTTCTGCTCCTCCTCCTTCACCTGCCTCTCTCTCCCCGTGTCTCTCATCCTTCTGCAGACTGACCACTTCGGTGGATGCTGTAGTGGCCATCTGCGTGATTTTTGCCATGTCCTTCGTCCCTGCCAGCTTTGTCCTTTATTTGATCCAGGAGAGGGTGAACAAGGCCAAGCACCTCCAGTTTGTCAGTGGAGTGAGCCCCACCACCTACTGGCTGACCAACTTCCTCTGGGACATCGTAAGTATCAGGTCATGGACCCGCTCTCGCCACCCTGGGCCCAAGGCGTTTGTGTCTGTTCTGACTGAAGGAGTACAGGAGGGTGGGGCCCTCATATGGCCAGGGCTGACAGAAGGTGCCATGCCCAGGGCCCAAGCTCGGGAAAGACGCAGGGCGCAGCTCAGCAACTGCGGTGGGGGGTGCTCTACGTCTTCTGCACCAGGGGCCTTCTGACCCACCAAAAAATCACTGCTGGGTAGCCCTGAGGCTGGCCTTCCTGGGAATAATCTGGAGCTGAAGAGGTAATATAAAGAGGTCCTTCACCCTACATGCTCTTCTTAAATCTCACCCCACCCTCAAAGTGGGTAAAATGGAACCTCCCCCGTGGTCGAGTCACCATAAACATAGGATATCCAGTTAATTTAAATTTCAGATAAAACAATGAATAATTTTAGGTATAGTTTATCCTAGTTCAGTTGAGTTCAGTCGCTCAGTCGTGTCTGACTCTTTGTGACCCCATGAATCGCAGCACGCCAGGCCTCCCTGTCCATCACCAACTCCCGGAGTTCACTCAGACTCACGTCCGTCGAGTCAGTGATGCCATCCAGCCATCTCATCCCCTGTCGTCCCCTTCTCCTCCTGCCCCCAATCCCTCCCAGCCTCGGGTCTTTTCCAGTGAGTCAACTCTTCGCATGAGGTGGCCAAAGTACTGGAGTTTCAGCTTCAGCATCAGTCCTTCCAATGAACACCCAGGACTGATCACCTTTAGGATGGACTGGTTGGATATCCTTGCAGTCCAAGGGACTCTCAAGAGTCTTCTCCAACACCACAGTTCAAAAGCATCAATTCTTCAGTGCTCAGCTTTTTTTATAGTCCAATTCTCACATCCATACATGACTACTGGAACACCATAGCCTTGACTAGACGGACCTTTGTTGGCAAAGTAATGTCTCTGCTTTTGAATATGCTGTCTAGGTTGGTCATAACTTTTCTTCCAAGGAGTAAGCATCTTTTAATTTCACGGCTGCAATCACCGTCTGCAGTGATTTTGGAGCCCCAAAAATAAAGTCTGACACTGTTTCCACTGTTTCTCCATCTATTTCCCATGAAGTGATGGGACCAGATGCCATGATCTTCGTTTTCTGAATGTTGAGCTTTAAGCCAACTTTTTCACTCTCCTCTTTCACTTTCATCAAGAGGCTTTTTAGTTCCTCTTCACTTTCTGCCATAAGGGTGGTGTCGTCTGCGTATCTGAGGTTATTGATATTTCTCCTGGCAATCTTGATTCCAGCTTGTGCTTCTTCCAGCCCAGCGCTTCTCATGATGTACTCTGCATAGAAGTTAAATAAGCAGGGTGACAATATACAGCCTTGACGGACTCCTTTCCCTATTTGGAACCAGTCTTTTGTTCCATGTCCAGTTCTAACTGTTGCTTCCTGACCTGCATACAGGTTTCTCAAGAGGCAGGTCAGGTGGTCTGGTATTCCCATCTCTTTCAGAATTTTCCACAGTTTATTGTGATCCACACAGTCAAAGGCTTTGGGATAGTCAATAAAGCAGAAGTAGATGTTTTTTCTGGAATTCTCTTGCTTGTTCGACCATCCAACGGATGTTGGCAATTTGATCTCTGGTTCCTCTGCCTTTTCTAAAACCAGCTTGAACATCTGGAAGTTCACGGTTCACATATTGCTGAAGCCTGGCTTGGAGAATTTTGAGCATTACTTTAACTAGCATGTGAGATGAGTGCAATTGTGCAATAGTTTGAGCATTCTTTGGCATTGCCTTTCTTAAGGATTGGAATGAAAATAGACCTTTTCCAGTCCTGTGGCCACTGCTGAGTCTTCCAAATTTGCTGGCATATTGAGTGCAGCACTTTCACAGCATCATCTTTTAGGACTGGAAACAGCTCAGCTAGAATTCCATCCCCTCCACTAGCTTTGTTCATAGTGATGCTTCCTAAGGCCCACTTGACTTTACATTCCAGGATGTCTGGCTCTAGGTGAGTGATCACACCATCGTGATTATCTGGGTCATGAAGATCTTTTTTGTATAGTTCTTTTGTGTATTCTTGCCACCTCTTCTTAATATCTTCTGCTTCTGTTAGGTCCATACCATTTCTGTCCTTTATCGAGCCCATCTTTGCATGAAATGTTCCCTTGGTATCTCTATTTTCTTGAAGAGATCTCTAGTCTTTCCCATTCTGCTGTTTTCCTCTCTTTCCTTGCACTGATCACTGAGGAAGGCTTTTTTATCTCTCCTTGCTATTCTTTGGAACTCTGCACTCAGATGCTTATGTCTTTCCTTTTCTCCTTTGCTTTTCGCTTCTTTTCTTTTCACAGCTATTTGTAGGAGTTTATCCTAACTCCCGCTCAAATATTGCATTCTTACCCAAAAACATTTATCAGTTTTTGACCCGAAATTCAAGTTTAATTGCATATTCAACATTTTTATTTGCTAAATCTGGAAAACCTATCCAGGGGCTTTATTTTGATTTCCCAACCAGATCTTCATTATATTAGATGAGCTACCACTTCAGAGAACATGAAAAAAAAAGCTATATATCAAATCAGAAGCAGACTACTACCTCAGAATCAGAATTGGTGGGGGAAGAAAGGGGTCAGGATGGGCTACTTTACTACAGGTCACAGGGTCCAAATGACTTGACAGCAAAGGTCTGGTTATAATGTGGGAGTTGTTTGACACCAATTCCTGTCTATTCCAGGCATCTTGGGACCAAGATACTTTGTTTTATCTCAACATTCTAAGACTAACATGAAGATGTTAGTCTTCCACTTCATGTGAAGATAGAATATATCATGATGGAGACCAACACAACCTTTTCCACTGTGATTTTTAATAATGATGACAGATTTAGGGTTTATGAAGACATGATCTCTTCTCTCTTACTCAACTTACTAAGCAGCCATCATTTAACGGTATAAAACCAGAAATCACCGGTAGCAACTAATCTTTTCTCTAGCTTCTGTCTACCTGAGGAAACACTTTGAACACGTGGGGAGGAGGTCAGAGACAATAAGCCTCCCTTTGAACAAGAACGTCACTTATAGTCACTCATGTTGGCCTGTGCTTTAAACATGAGAGAAGCTAGGCTCTCCTGCACTGAAAAGCTATTAAAGTTCTGGTTTTGCATGCTATTTTTTTTAAAAAGACAAGGAATAGAATTTACAGTTGAGGCTGACCCACACATGTGCCTGGCTATAGACAGAGATCTCTGAGCCTAAAGAGAAATTTGTGGACAGAAAGACAAAGCGAGTGTCTGAGTGGGAGATGATTCTAGCAAAGTAGACACTTGGTAGTCTAATGAAGAGCTTGGAAATGGTGACTACGATGCCAGCAGGCTTCCTGATGCTCTAGAATTTTAAGAATGGCCTGGAATCAATTCAAGGAGCTATGTTGTTAGAACTAAGCACCCTCATTGGCCAATGGTAAAAAGATAACACTGGCCTGGAGGTCATTGTTGAATAAATGAACAAACACGTTGTTTATATCATTCACTCAGCACATATGTGATGCTGTAAGTTCTTATTTTTAATATATCATCTGTTTTTCTTTTCTTTTAAATTTTGAAATAACTACAAACTTATAAAAACATTGAAAATACAGTTTGAAACTTTTTTCTGAGCCATTTGAGAGTAACTTCCTCATAAGACACAGGCACACATGCACACACATGCACACACACACACACGCACACACACACGCACACACACTGCATTTCGTTGCCCTGTCTCTTCAGTCTCCGTCAGCCTGGGATGGATCCTCCCTCTTTCCTTGACACTCACGACTTGACACTTTTGAAGATCGTAGACCAGTTACTTTGCACAATGTCCATTAGTTGGGGTTTGCCTAATGTTTCCTCCTGATTGGATTCAGGTCATAGCAGCAGTTTCATGAATGGATGCTCTATCCCGCTCACTACATCCTATCAGGTAGCTTCTAATTTCAATTCACTTGATTAAGATAGTATCTGCTGAGCTTGTCCACTGTAAAGTTACTCTTTTTCCCTTATAATTAATCAGGGTTTGGAGAGAGGTGCTTTGAAGCTAGGGCTTCCCTGGTGCCTCAGTGGTAAAGAATCCACCTGCCAATGCAGGAGACATGGGTTCTATCTCTGGGTCAGGAAGATCCCTTAGAAAAGGAAATGGCAACCCACTCCAGTATTCTTGCCTGGGAAATCCTATGGACAGAGAAGCCTAACGGGCTACAGTCCATGGTCTCACAAAGAGTTGGACACCACTGAGCGCGTGTGCGTGCACGCACACACACACACACACACACACACACACACAGAGGAGTCTGATGGGCTAAAGTCAGTGGGGTCTCAAAAGAGTTGGACATGACTGAGTGACTAAACAACAACAGCAGGCATTTAAAAATTATTTATACATCTCCCTTGTCTTTCCAGAGTTTGAAACCTAAGTTACCATTAAATGAAAGAAGTAAGTTCTAATTCAACATCGATTTTCCAGGTTACTAAATATTTTTCAGTGAAAAATATTGGGGTATCAATGATATTTTTAGATGGCCTCCACAATAAGATGAGAGGAGTTATTTAGAAATTTAAAACTTCCACTAAAGAAAACACAATTTTTAAAGTTTTCTAGCCTCATGGAGTCCTACTGAAACAGAGTAAGTTCCCCAACAACAAAGTAATCTTTTAAATTTCATCCAACACAAAAGTAAAATTGTAATAATACTCAAGAGATTGCTTTACCTCAAAGAAAAAAAGATCTGCAAGGCAGCTGAGAGGTCACTTTCTTCAAGTCTGTTTCTGGAACGTGGACATCAACCATACACAGACACCTCCTTCCCCAGGACATGACTCAGTGACTAAACAACAACTTTGAAGTTGTGTAAATATCCTGGGTTTTTTAAATCAAACTTTCCATTTATTCATATGTTTATTTATGGTTTTATGGAGTCATAGTTCCTGTGTTAATCCAGATTACAGTCTGATACCATTCTTACTGATTTTGGTGCTCAGATTATCCCCAGTTTGGCCAGTGGGACGTCCTCCAAGCCAGCTCCCATGCCCTTTTGAGTTGTGTCCACATGTTCCTTGAATTCATCCAAGTTCTCTGCCCAGTCCTACCCTGGAGTCAGTCATCTCCCCAAGGAGTTCTGGTCCCTTCCAGTGGAAAATGTCCTTCAAAACTGAGATCTTGGTGGTGAATATATTCCTCGCCCCTGGGGTATCAATGGTCCCAGGCCTTCACAGTGGAGACAACTAGGTGAGATGAGCGTGTACATACATAGACATGCACACAGGTACATCTAGACTTCGTCTATATGCTGAACTAAACTGAACAATTGTTGTTGTTATTGCTATTCAGTCACTAAGTTGTGTCCAACTCTTTTGCAACCCTACGGACCGTAGCCTGCCAGAGTCCTCTGTTCATGGGATTTCCCTGGAAAGAATACTGGAGTAGGGTGCCATTTCCTTCTCCAGTGGATCTTCCCAACCCAGGGATTGAACCTGCCTCCACCATTGGCAGGAGGATTCTTTACCACTGAGGGACCTGGGAATCCAACAAAACTGAACAAAACATTCACTAAAAAACACCACTAGTTCCAATCCAGCACTACAGGTTCACTCTGGTTTCTGTCTTTCCATATTTGTAGCTCCCTTCTCCAAACGTGAAAAACTGGTTGCTATTGCCCCTGACTCATTTACCTGCCTGAGCAACACACCTGTATGTAGTAAGTTCTCTGCCTTTGTCCTCCCCACTGTGTGGACACCCTCCTCTCCCTCCTCCAGCCACCTGCCTTCTTGTGCAGGCCCTCTCCATTCTGCTCTGGCTCTGATATTGCACACCAGATCAGCCCCTATAAGGACACCATCCTGACCCTGCCTGGGGCTCCAGCACCCCGTACCAAGTCACCTCCATGGATGTCCGTCTTAGGTTCTCATTCTGCTTGGGACAATTCTGACTCCTCCCCTGTCCTCACCATGGCTGCCTACCTTTCCCTGTCCAGCCTGATGGACTAAATTCTGTTAAGAAGAGAGGGGAGGGAGTGATGTAAGACCAAGGATTATACTATAAATTTTTCTGAATTCTGGAGACATGCTTAGAAAGTAGAATCAACAGGACTTTGAGACCGATTAGAAAGAGGAGAAATCAAGTGGAATTTTATAATTCATTGTTCCAAAAGATACAACTGAATGTTCCCTGTGTAGGGAGGTGGGGGTGAAGCAGGGTAGGAGGACGAAGGACACCTTTACATACGTTTGCTAGCCAAGAACTGTTTATACAAATAGAATCAGAATCCCAAACTGTAAGTACTGGAGGAGCCTGGCCCAGCCCATGTCTTACTGAATGAAAAACAGAGGTGCAGAGATTAAGGACCTTGCTCCTCTCTTCTCTCTTCAAGATGAATTACACTGTAAGCGCTGCGCTGGTGCTGGGCATCTTCATCGGGTTTCAGAAGAAAGCCTACACTTCTTCAGACAACCTTCCAGCCCTTGTTGCACTGCTTATGCTATATGGGTGAGTTGTGTGGGCCATTAGCTAATGGGAAGGGAAGCCAGGGGAGGAGCTTGCTCTTCTAACAGAAAACCTGGGTTTCCAGTGTCGAGATCAGCTCCTAGTTCCTGGCGGGGTCTGCGGCTGCTGATCAGGAATCTGGCTGGCTTCTGTTTCTGACTCCATGCATGGAGGTGTTCCTGCAGCCCAGTGCACTCAGGAACAATGGAGATACACCATATCGTTTGAATCTTAATCTTCCTCCACTCAAACTATGGCCTGACCAAAGTCTGAGAATCCATCACTGCCCAGTTCCTCACTCAGCTCTGACTCTCATTCATCTGTGGTCAATCTGTCCATCTCAATGTCTCCTATACTAAGCCAAAAGTTATTTGTAACATAGAAGACTACAGCTGAAAAGTCATTCCTGGGTCAGGACCAGAAAATAACGCAAGGATTAAATCCAATAGAATTACAGAGCATACAACTTTATATCTAAGACCACCACTTACTATACATATAACTGTAGACAAGTAATTCACCTCACTGGGGCCTGAGTTTCCCCATCTGCAACATGGAGATCAGGATACCTGGCCCTTCCTACAGGGGCTAGCAGTCTCTTCCCAGAGTAATGGGCTCTATTCATCTCTCTTAGAGAATTCAGGAACAATTGTGAATATGACATATCAGCTCCAGTGAGCTATGAATATTAGCCTGTTGGAATCTCAGCCCAGCTTTGCTGATCCAGACTAGAATGGAAAGTGTTGCAGGGTAGAGAATGCTCCTGTATATTGTGTAAGGCTTTATAATCTACAAGGCACATTCACAGCTACTATCTCATTGCGCCTCACAAAAACTCCACCAGGTGGTCAGGAAAGGCATTGTTGTCTCCATTCAAAGATGAAGAGCAAAAACCAAGGAAGGGAGTATCTCTTTGGTTCCCCTGGACTCTTCATCAGTTCAAACATACCACCCCGTGTGAGAGGGAGATGAATTATACTTAGGGGCACAGCAGGTGGGATGGAAATTGGAACACCATCAACTGAGTTGTGTCATTTCACACAGGTGGGCAATCATTCCCATGATGTACCCGGCATCCTTCCTGTTCGATATCCCCAGCACTGCCTATGTGGCCTTATCTTGTGCTAATCTGTTCATTGGCATCAACAGCAGTGCCATCACTTTCGTCCTGGAATTATTTGAGAATAACCGGGTAAGTGTGCCTTTCTTGGCTTCTTCGTTTAGTTATTAGGACACTAGAGAATGTGTGAAGGTCAAGCAGAGCCAGGGGCAAACTCTGTGTCTGTACATTCTTAGTGTGTAAATGAATGTTGCTTCTTCCTTTCCTTTATCCCTCCCTCTTCCCTTCCTTTCTCTGTTTCTTTAAGCTCCTTGTTCATTCATATGCTCTGAATGTCATGGTTTTCTGGACCCTTTCTGCAATTTATAAAAGACCTTTCGTAATTCTAAGCTTTTAGATCTTACTTCTTCAAGAAAGTATCCTTGGGGACTTTGGGTCTTAGGTTTTACACACACATATACACAAGGTAACGCATTCATGTCATTTCAGAATTTAAAAAGAACAGAAAGGCATACATGAAAAGTCTCCTCCTTATTCCTGTTTCCCACTTGCCTAGTTCCATTCTCCAGAGGAAACATTTTGTTTGAATTTCTTATGTATTCTGGAGTGCGTGCATGGGTGTTCAGTATGCTGACATATAAACAAATGCATATATGACCTTTCTCCCAATTTCATATGCGCATTGTAACAGAATAATATGAAGATTAATCCTGAGATTAGGGTTAGGAATTTGTAGTGCTGAATGACCCACTTTTATGAGCTGTGCAGTGCAGTTGTCTCACGCACACCCCCAGACTGCTCCTTGCCCGTCAAGAACTGGCAGAATGAATACTAAAACAGTGGCAGTGCCCCAGGGCTGTCTTTGCGCTGCACTTGCTCCCCCGGTCCTCTGTGTCTGAGCCCTGGCTGTCCTGGAAACATTCCCGAGGATCAGTGGGCTCTCCCGTGTGCCTATGTCCCCAGCACCTCTCTTGCCCTTCTCTCTCTCGGAAGGTCTTTGCAGTTGAGAGGGTGGGCACCAGCCAGCACATCTGCACACCTGTCCTGTGGCCCCTCTCCCCACGCCTGCCTCCAGGCCTTGCTGGGAGGACCCAAGGCAAACCTGCATAAACCACCCAGTCCCACGGCTTCCTGAGAGCAACTCTTTCCCTGACCTCATCAGGCTTTCTGTAGCCACTAAGCAAGAAGCAAAACCCCAGCTGTTCCATGACTAATAAGAAATGTACCACATCACAGTCAGACCCCAGAAAGGAGGTGGATGAGAACAGACTCCACTAATGACTGGAGCATCCTGGAAGACTGAATATGCTGCTCTTTAGAGTTGCTTTTGTCACAGGCTCACAACTCTCCACATCTTAATAGAGTGTGTTACTTCAAAATAAAGAGCTTCAGTTCAGTTCAGTTGCTCAGTCATGTCCAACTCTTTGCGACCCCATGAATCGCAGCACACCAGGCCTCCCTGTCCATCACCAACTCCCGGAGTTCACTCAGATTCACATCCATCAAGTCCGTGATGCCATCCAGCCATCTCATCCTCTGTCGTCCCCTTCTCCTCCTGCCCCCAATCCCTCCCAGCATCAGAGTCTTTTCCAATGAGTCAACTCTTTGCATGAGGTGGCCAAAGTACTGGAGCTTCAGCTTTAGCATCATTCCTTCCAAAGAACACCCAGGGCTGATCTCCTTTAGAATGGACTAGTTGGATCTCCTTGCAGTCCAAGGGACTCTCAAGAGTCTTCTCCAACACCACAGTTCAAAAGCATCAATTCTTTGGCGCTCAGCCTTCTTCACAGTCCAACTCTCGCATCCATACATGACCACAGGAAAAACCATAGCCTTGACTAAACGGACCTTTGTTGGCAAAGTAACGTCTCTGCTTTTCAATGTGCTATCTAGGTTGGTCATAACTTTTCTTCCAAGGAGTAAGTGTCTTTAAATTTCATGGCTGCAGTCACCATCTGCAGTGATTTTGGAGCCCAAAAAAATAAAGTCTGACACTGTTTCCACTGTTTCCCCATCTATTTCCCATGAAGTGATGGGACCAGATGCCATGATCTTCGTTTTCTGAATGTTGAGCTTTAAACTCAAAACATCCCACTCCTGCAGGCTGCCCTCGTTTAGACAACAATTACTGAATGTGTACCCCTCCCCTGCATAAAAAAAGCTGGTTGCTTCCCCCTAAGTTGTGGAATAGATGGATGCTGCAGAAATTCCCAGAATCCCACAGGAGGCTCCTCAGGTCACAGAGACATCCACTAGGAGAGCACCGTGTGATGAATGTGCCAATATAAACCACCGTGGCCCCAGGAACTCCCTTCCGGTGAGGAAATGATCCGCACACCAAATTAGGAACTGATATAAACAGAGGTTCATAACCTTCCATGGGACAGCGTGTGACAGAACATCAAAGGAGCAAGACTGATAAAGCACCACAGACCAGACTGGGTCAGCAGGACCTTGATAGAGGAATTCAATTCAAACCTGGCTTGGAATAAGTAGTATTTTATTAACCCACTTAATAAACAATGAAGCACCTACAATGAGCTAATCAGGTGTCAGGTGTTTAGGAAGGACACCAAAATAATTTGGACCCAGTTCCTGCCCTCTGGGCACCAGTGACTAGTGCAGAAAATAATGCAGGTTAAAAAAAAAATTAATCATGGTGACATGGTAAGTTCTCTAAGAGAGGGTTCGATGTTTTTCCATGGGAATCTGGAAGGGTTTAGGCTAGAAGACAGTATTTGAGCTAGATTTCTAAAGAAGGGCAGTTATCTGCCAGAGAGCGGGAAGGGAAAGAGCATTCTTTTCACTAATAGCAATGGTTAATAGAAGTTACAAGTGCAAGGGCCTAGAGATAAGAACGTAGTGCCTTCCAGGAAGAGTGTGGGGGCACAGTGGGAAGGGGTAGATAGACGGAGATGAGGTGACGTAAGCAAAAGTGAAGAGGCCAGAGAGGAAGGAGTTTGTACGGCAGGGACGGGCCAGAAAAGTAGGTCAACCTCAGCCGCTTGGTGTCCCCTCTGCCGGACACTGACGCTTGAGGCTCGTACAGCAGATACAGTCTACCACTTGAAAACAAGTCCCCCAGCATACCCCAGGCAGCAGGGAGGGTCTCCAGCCATCTTTCCTGCTAGTGACAGTTGCAGACAGCCATTGCTGTTCTATGGGAGCTGAGAGGCAGAGCTGGAAGATGCTCAGGGGCCCTCTCCGCTTTGGTGCAAGCTAGGCCACGACACCGCCAGTGACAGAGCCTGAGCCCCAGTGCAGCCCGCAGCCGTACCGAAGGAGGGAGAGTCCAGGCCACAGGCCCAGCAGCTGCTGCATCTCCCGGTAACAAAAGCCTGGGAGGCTCCCTGTGTAATTTCAAAGTGAGTCTGCTCGAAAGCTCCCCAAGCAGGCTGCTGGCTAGGGACACCTCCTGTGAGTATTCCCAAGCCCCCTATCTGCTTGACAGATCCCTCCAGCAGCCAGGCCCCTCTGGCTGCACACCATCCCCCGGCCCTACTCCACTCAGGAGGGGGCAGACAGGCTTGGCCCCATCACTGACTGTCCTGCTTTTCTATATTTCAGACGCTGCTCAGGATCAATGCCATGCTGAGGAAGCTGCTCATTATCTTCCCCCACTTCTGCCTGGGCCGGGGTCTCATTGACCTGGCACTGAGCCAGGCAGTGACAGACGTCTATGCCCGGTTTGGTGGGTAGCAGTCATGTGGCCCTGGATCCTCCAAGACGGGGAGGGCTCCAGTGGGAGTTTCTATGACCAACCTGCAGCCTGGACTAGGGCTGGGGGCACCTGGTTGGTCTGGGATTTTTTCCTGATACTAGAAGGAATCAGGGTGCTTCTGTGTCCATGGCTGAGGAGCATAGGAGGGATCAGGGACAGTTCCTACTCTGACTTGAGCCAATATGAGACTCAGGTGATGGCTCAGATGGTAAAGAATCCACCTGCATTGCAGGAGACTTGGTTCAATCCCTGGGTTGGGAAGATCCCCTGGAAAAGGTCATGGCAACCACTCCAGTATTCTTGCCTGGAGAATCTGCATGGACAGAGGAGCCTGGCGGGCTGCATGCAGTCCATGGGGTCAAAAAGAGTCAGACACAGCTGAGAAACTAAACACAACCCAGAGACTCGGGTTTGTCATTGACTTAATCCCTTGCATAAGGCGTGGTCTAGCGGAGCCTAGGGTTGTAACTGGGTCTTTCGGGACAGCTGGGGCAGCAGGACTTCATTCCTGTCATTTTCTGGTGGTCTGCACCCCAGGTGAGGAGCACTCTTCAAATCCATTCCAGTGGGACCTGATTGGGAAGAACTTGGCTGCCATGGCAGTAGAAGGTGTGGTGTACTTCCTCTTGACGCTCCTCATCCAATACCAGTTCTTCAGCCGATGGTATGCTCCGCCACTACCCTGAGGGGACCAAGCCCAGCTCCTCACATCTGTCAGTCAGGGGACTTGACTTCACATCCATGAGGTCATCTCTTTCCTCATGAGCCCCACTCCGTAAAGATTGTTATGCTCTCAAAGCCTGGCTTGTTCTGAATAATGCAAGGAGAGACACATTAAAATAGTCACATTAGAATTTGTGAAAATTTTAAAGTGTTTAGAATATAACACGATTAATTTCAATCACTAGTATTTAATCCCATTCTTTTAATAAACAGATAATCATATTAAATTGGATCATAGCATCACAAATGATAATGATTAATTGATATCCAAAGTACTAGGAAATCAATACATGCATTCATGAGGAAATAGACAAACCAGGCCCCTTTGCTAATTAGAGATTTGAGAGTGGGGACAGGGCAGAGGGGGGAGAGAATAATGCAGGGGTGGGTGATATTTGAGGTGAAGGCGGCCAGGTGCAGTGTGGCGGGGGTGGAGCAGTGGTCATGCCCCCCTGGTTGGGGAGCAAGAGGGTTGTCTGCCAACCCTGACCCAGCCCAGCCATGCCTTTCTTCCCATCTCTTGCTCAAGGCCCTGCCTCATTCTGAAGTGGGTGCTCAGGTTTCCAGAATACAGCTCCCTCTGCAACCCAAGTTGATATTTACTGGCCTCGACTCAGAGGCCTGAACTGCAAGTCACTGGACACTCAGAACAAGCTTTCCTGGACAGTGTTTGTCCCTTACCCTCTTACCCTCTCAGGCCAAATGTGGGCACATATAAATAAAGACTCAGAGGACTTGTCTTTAGCTTTTAATCCTCAGGGAATTGAGTTATTGGAAAGAGATTGAATAAGATAATGAATGTCAACACACTTAGAATAAAAAAACCTGACCAGAAAGTGGTTCTAGCAGGAGGATTTGTCCATGGGACCCTCAGTCCTTGCAGGCCCCCCTCTGCAGCTTTGCCCACCTCTTTTTTTGGGGGAGGGGGCCGCCTCTTTAAGAGGCCTTGGGTGGGAGAGAAGCAAGAGTTATTTACTAAAACAGACACGTTAGCTTCAAACTCTGGTGTCAACACATCAAGTGTGTCCTTCTGTATTAGACCAGGAAGAGGACCAGAGACATGTTCAGAATCTCTGGCTTCAAGAAGACAACAGGGCCCATCCTGAGAAACAACCAGGAAAGGAGAGAAAGGAGAGGAGGGAAGAACAGGTGCTCTTGGTAGTGGGTATGCACACATGTGGGGAGTTCAGGATGGCTGTGAAAGGAGAGGGCTGGGGTAGGGGGGTGAGAGATGAGTGGAGAAGAAGGCAGAGTCAGGTCATGAAATGCCCCCTCACCTTGGTGAGGACTTAGAATTTAAGCCTGAGGACAGCAAAAAAGTTGTTGGGGTGTTTTAATCAGGGAGATGACATGATCTGCAAGCATTAGAAACAAAGAGATCAGACAGGAAGCTGCTTTGTTACCTAGGCAAGAGACAGGGGTAGCCTGGAAAGGAGCGAGGGTGTTAGGAGAGAGTAAAAGAAGTTGATGGAGTAAACAGTAAGAAGTTTGTTAGACAAAACTTTGTAATTAACTGGATATGGCCAGGAACGGAGGGAGGAGAGCATGTAGGTCAGGGTATTCAGGGTGTTCCGAGAAGAGGCTGTGTTGTTAAGGATGGTGAGGATTCTGCTTGGCAGGCAGGAGAAAAAGAACACTGAGCCACTGGAAATGCCTTCAGGGGCTGGGAGCTGGGAAAGCCTCACCTGGGCTGGGAGCTGAGGGTAGATGGGGAGATGCAGCTATGGTTGGTGGAGGAGTCAGTCCAAGAGATAAATGGGTAAGATCTCACACCCCGCCCGACATGGCCAAAAAAAAAAAATTACTTTTTAAAGTGTGGGGATAAAATTTAAGTATCTACTTAAAGCGTTTCAAAATTATGTTGAGTGTACATATTCAAAAGGGTTGAGTATTACTGAATTACTTACTGGAGAGTAATTGTGCTGACCCAGTGCAGGGAGGCAGGGCTCTGAGCTGTAGGACCTGACCTGACAGAAGCACCTCCCCCTCTGTGAACCTGTTTCCTCAAATGGACAATAAGGAGATTGGATATAATTCTGCTACTCTCTGTTTCTTGAGTCACTAACTGGGTGGGCCAGGCCATTTGGAATGTAATTTCTCTACCAATGTTGTTGTTGTTCAGTAACTAATTCACGTCCAACTCTTTGTGACCCCATGGACTGCAGCATGCCAGACTTTCCTGTCCTTCACCATCTCCCAGAGCTTGCTCAAACTCATGTCCCTTGAGTCAGTGATACCATCCAACCATCTCATTCTCTGTTGCCATCTTCTCCTCCTGCCCTCAGCCTTTCCCAGCATCACTGGTCTTTTCCAGTGAGTCAGCTCTTCTCATTAAGTGGCCAAAGTACTGAAGCTTCAGCTTCAGGATCAGCCCTTCCCATGCATATTCAGGGTTGATTTCCTTTAGGACTGACTGATTTGATCTCAGTGCTGTCCAAGGGACTCTCCTAATAATAACACCATTAACTGCAATAATAAAACTCTCTACAATTTTTTGAATAAAAAAAGAAAGATTAATGGGAGGATGAGTGGGAAGAATAGGTGGGGCCTGACTGCAGGTCTCTGGGATTTCAGCTGAGGAGTTAGGGTTTTAACCTACAGCTGATGGAAAACTATAGTTTGGGACAGGAGATAACCTGATGGACTAAAAGAAGTAGGAGGCTTGGTTGCTGGTAACTATCATTTGTTGACTGCTTACCATAGATGAAGAGTTCTATCATGACAGCAGCTACCAGGTTTTGAGTCTTGACTCTCTGCCAGACCCTGTGCCAAGTTCGTCTTTACCACAATCCCATGAGGTAGATGTTCTTACCACCCGCTCCCTGTCTTATGGTTGAAGGAGGCGAGGTTTGGAGAGGTTCGGCAACATCCTCACCGTCACACACAGGGAGGCCAGGACTGGAGACCAGGGCAGACTCTGGTCTCGAGCGCTTGCCTTCTCTGCCTAATGCCTGACACCTTTCCTGTGCAGAGTACTTTTGAGAGTCCAGCGTTAGGGGTGGAAGGCTAGGCTCGGGTAGAGGCCAGTGAATGAGCAGAGGGTACGATGAAAGGACAGCACTAAGGACACTGTGCACCAGCCCTCTCTGTCCTCTTGTCTTCCCCTAGGACTACTGAGCCTGCAAAGGAGCCCATCATAGATGAAGATGATGATGTGGCTGAAGAAAGACAGAGAATTATTAGTGGAGGAAATAAAACTGATATCTTACGGCTAAATGAACTCACCAAGGTAAGGGAATAGATACAGAAATGTTAGTTTGGAGGTGCCAGTTGGACTAAGATGGCACGATGCTGTGATTTGCCTTCTGTAGAATAGGAAATATACTAATGCAAGCAATTCCTTTCCCCAATTTTATGTGAGATTGTCATCTTTGTTATAATTAGTCTTCCAAGAACTTTCAGGCACTTTCCCTAGCATTTATCTTGGGCACTGACACAGGGCCTCAGCAAGAGCCACTGCAACTGAGCCCTGCTAATGAATCTTCTGCACTCCATTTCTGCACAGGGGCTCAGCTTCAACACTCTCAGTGCTCACAGCACCTCTATCAATGTGTAACCTTCGCCTAAGCCATCGTTTGCTCTCTTGCCCTCCCCCATTTAACCCTCTGTTAGTCCTCTGTCCACTTTCTCTGATCTTGCAGGTTTATTCAGGCACCACCAGCCCCGCAGTGGACAGGCTGTGTGTGGGAGTCCGCCCCGGAGAGGTGGGTACTCTATAGGCCACATGTGAAAGAACCTCAGGAAACCAGCTCCCATGCATGTCTCTGGTCTCCTCTGAAACAGAGCTGATCAATAGACATAAAACACAAGCCACGTAGGTCATTCTAATTGCCCAGTAGCCACAGGGGAAAGGCAAGTGAAATTAGTCTTAATCATTAATCTTGTCCAATATATCTGAAGTAGTATCAGATATACTTACTTCAACATGTAAGTCATATAAAATGTTGTTTATATTTTACATTCTTTTTTGTTACTGTTCTAAATCTTCAAAACCTTGTGTGCATTTAAGCTTATAGTACATGTAGATGCATTTCAAGTGCTCAGCAGTCACTGTCAAGGAAGAAAATTCTGCTTCCTACTACCCTCTTAGGTTTTGGAGCCAGGGCTCTATCAATTGGACTGATAAAAGATGGAGTAATGAGAGAGAAACAAAGAGAAAGTTTGTCAGCATGTGCACTGTACATGCACAGGAGAGATGACTACCCCAAAGGGGTGGTTAGAACTTGGGCTCATGTAGCACCTTAGCAAAGGAACAATACATTTTTAGGGAAGTTACAAGAAAAAGGAAATGGACTTACGGTTTCTAGAAGGGTGGATTGCAGGCAAGTGTATGGGTAAACTGTTTGTGACCCCATGAACTGTAGCCTGTCAGGCTCCTCTGTCCATGGAATTCTCCAGAATACTGGAGTGGGTAGCCACTCCTACTTCAAGGGATCTTCCCGACCCAGGGATCAAACCCACATCTCCTGTGTCTCCTACATTGCAGTCAGTTTCTTTACCGTCTGAGCCTCCAGAGAAGCCCTGTATGTGTAAATAATGGCAGATAAGGCTAGTTATTAAAGCTTGTGATCAAGATTCCTCTAGTGTCGTCTCCCGGAGAAGGCAGTGGCACCCCACTCCAGTACTCTTGCCTAGAAAATCCCGTGGATGGAAGAGCCTGGTAGGCTGCGGTCCATGGGGTCGCTAAGAGTCGGACACGACTGAAGTGACTTAGCAGCAGCAGCAGCAGTGTCGTCTCCAGGCTAGTAAGAGTCTAAAGTTGTCTCCAGTGATTACTTTTGTCCATCTTGATACAGAGGAAAGGGGAACACCTTGTAAATTTATGTCTTGCTTTGAGGCAAATAAGGGGAGGGCAGACAGCTTGTCTTATGTCTGCTTCTTCCCATTTGCCTTCAGCTCACAATCACCCTCATGCCAAATGACACATCCTGCTCCCATATGCCATAAATGGCTAATCACCTTTATATGGCAGCATGGGTCCCACTTGCCCTGGGGCCTGACACTCTGACCTTGGGCTTCAGGGCGAGGCCAATTCTGTGTGTTCTCCCTCAGTGCTTTGGCCTCCTGGGAGTGAATGGAGCTGGCAAAACAACCACATTCAAGATGCTCACTGGGGACACCCCAGTGACCTCAGGCGATGCCACTGTCTCAGGCAAGAGGTGAGTGTTCTGTTACCCTGTCTCAGGGTGCATCTCCCAGGTCCTGAGGCATGTCCTCGGCCCCACCCTGTATCTGAGGATGACTCTGAGAGCCTGAAAGGTCCGTATGGAGGTACAGACCCCCCAGCAAACATGGTCTGAAAAGCCTAAGACTATCTGGAGAACTGAATTGAATTGTGATTGTTAAAAGATTCCTCCCTTAGCATGAATTCTTAGAAAACTCTGGAAGCACCAAATCAGTGGTTTTTAGTCCTTTTGGGTCATAAAAAGCCTCTGACCCTTTGATCATGTGATGAACACATGTACCTATAAAAATTGCTTCCCATTACCTCTCTTCATACGTTCTTTACAAACAGTTTCAGGGAATTACCTGAGCCCTGACCGCCTAGGGCCCAGATTAAGAATGTCTGTGATGAAGCACCCTTTCTCTTGGTTGAGTTTCTACGTGGGGCTTGTTCAGGAGTCCTCAGAAGCTTTACTCTGCATTGGCTATTTCTGTGCCAACACTTGGCTTTGCTGGCCAAGATTCTTTTATAAAGGGAAAACTGGCAAGTGCCCTTGGATTCTGGGAGAGTGCCTGCTGCTCTCTGAAATAAGGAACATGGAAACAGACTGGTTTTGGACAGGACAGGACAGAAAACATGAGCTGGCACTTGTCTGCCTCTTTACAAGCTGCTCCTTGAATAGCAGAGCTCACACATATTGTGCCCAGAGAAACTCTCTGTCCTGTTTTATGAGTGGAGTTAGGCACTGCTGACATCAAACCAACCTCTGCTTGCCTGGGGAAAGCCATCATCAACGTGGCCCAATGCTCCCTGGGTGAGGAGAGTCCTAAGCATTCTTCACTGGCTCAGACAGGATCAATTTGGTTCCCCAGCCTTCCCAGCCTTGCTGTTGGGTCTAGAGCAAAGAGAATGGCAGAGGTGGAGCCAGGCCATGACTGGTTCCACCTCATCTTCAGATCTAGCTTGGCCTACAACCAAGCAAATGACTTCATGACGGGAAACAAAAGAGGAGAGAGCAGGGAGTGGAGAGCAAGGGGATGAAATAAGGTTTACCATGAGACATCAAAATGAGACACAGGTAAAGTCAAGACAGAAACTAGAAAGAAACTATAGGTTTAAGACACAGGTCTGGGGCTCTTAACTGTAGTAATTCCTGTGGATTTGGTGAAGTACCCTCCTTGTTTCCCTGAGCGATTTTAATTGGCTGTACCTAAATGGTTTTGTCATAGCAGGGAAGTACATGGCCTCTCTCTGTCCCATACCATTGCATCTATCCTTCATTCTTAGACCCTAAGCTGTGAGAGAAGGAGGAAGAAAATTGGACCAGTCTGTGGTCAGTTTGTTTTCATCAAGGCAATGTATTTTTTAGTGGAGAATACATTGATTAGAGGGAGTTGACAGAACTCATTTCATCTCTTCATCTCTTCTGCAATTCTCTTGCTCTGTGTGGTGATCTGATTGGTTCCTCTTTCATTGACAGTATCTCTGTCATTAAATACAAGTCGAAAATTCACTTCCATTGGGAAGCATGCATCTTCTCTAGCTACTTCCCAAATATTTGAAAGGGATCAAAAAACACTGCTCATTTTCTTAAGTTTGATCTTCCCTTTGTTTTTAAACTCGCACATGAGGTGATCCAATCTAAAAGCACAGCTGTCTTTGGGTAACAGGTATTCAGTTTATCCTAGATAGGGAAATCTAGGAGAATCCAACTGGATTCAAAGCTCAGAACTCCTGGAGTTTATCAGTTTCTAACCAAAGAGCCCCTACTTTGATTCCTAAATGTTGTTCACATTTTTAAAGCAAAAATGGGAAGAGGAGAGGGAGCTTTATTATTGTTTTGGCAGAAACTCCTCCAGTCCCAGATCTCTGGTTACCCATTTTGTGAAGGAAACCTACTAATTGTTTTTTCTTCTTGCAGTATTTTGACCAATATTTCTGACGTCCATCAAAGTATGGGCTACTGTCCTCAGTTTGATGCAATCGATGACCTGCTCACAGGGCGAGAACATCTTTACCTTTATGCCCGGCTTCGAGGTGTACCAGCAGAGGAAATTGAGAGGGTAAATTAACTTGGTTTATTGTGTCCACTTACTAGTTTGGTAAACCATGAATCTGCTTCATGAGAATGCATTTATTTAGATATGGGAAAACTAGAGCATGCTATCCATTAATTCATTCAACAAATGCTCAACTGAGTGTCTGCTGTGTGCCAAGTACTCTTCTGGAAAACAAGAGTATAGCAGTCAACAAACCAGATGAAAAAAAATTCCCACCCTCCTATCTAACAACATGATATATGCATTTACCCTTTGATCCAGCCATCCCGCTGCTGGGCATTTACCCTGAAGACACACATCCCACAGTACAAAAATACATATTCAAAAATGCATATTCACTACACTTTAGTCATAAAATATTGGAAATAGCTAAATGTTCAGGCATATAGGAAATTGATTGAATAATTTATGCCATAAATACATCCAACAAGGTCTTATGCACCTATTTTAAAAAGCCCAGGATTTCCCTGGTGGTCCAGCAATTAAGACTCTGTGCTTCCACTGCCAGGGGCATGGGTTTGATCCCTTGTTGGGGAACTAAGATCCCACATGGGGTGCCTGGTGTAGCCAAAAAGAAAAATCAAAACCAAAAAAATAGCTCTGTGAATGATACCGACTTTTTTTCAAGGAAATACTGTTAAATGAAGAAAGCAAAGTGTAAAAGAGCACATGTAGAATGCTACTTTTTCATGTAAGAAAGTAGGACAAATAAGAAAGCATAAATACGTCTGCTTACCTTTACAAATAGAGATATAGGAACGATAAACTGGAAAACAATGAATGTGGTGATCAGCAAGAGGGAAATAGGGTGAAAGGGAAATGGGAGGGAATAACACTTCTGTCAGGATATTTTTTTGTATAGTTTAAACTTTTGCAATCAGGCTAACATTCTACATATTCCAAAAATAAAACTAAATCAGTAAGAATGAGAAAGAGGTAAAAGTGAAAACAAAAAGAAATCCTAACACTGAAAGCAAACTAAAACCAATTAATCCAATTTCATTTCAAATGAATGTAATAATCATATGGAAGGGGAGGAAAAGAACTAATACAAATAACTGATGACACGGTATTTGATTGTATATCCTCAGTCCTGGGCAGGCAGAGTGGAGAGAAAGAACTACAAACAAACTATGAGCTCTTCCTAGTCAATTTGTTTTTTATAGAGGCATGGGAAAAGCACTCCTGAAACAATTTTACATGTTTTATAGGACTAAGTAAATGAATAAGTGGGTTTATGTCATTTGGAGCCAGAGTTCTTCCTCTTCCACTCCTAACCATCATCCAGGACACTGGGTAAGAAGCGTTGTCCTGTTCTGGAAAGGCTGAAGACTATTTCTCAGGGAGTTGCATCCAATGGATGTGAAGCAGACCAAACCGTACGGGGATCTAAGGATCTGAGACTGGAAAGGAGATGCCTGGCCCTTGAAGGCCATGAGCCACTCCATGAGTCGTCAAGTTTTGGCCTCACTGGGTCTGTCATCCTGGAGGAGTGAGATCTAGGAGCCCAGACTTTGAATTGCTGGGGTGTTTGCTTGTTTGTTTTTCCCAAATGGGATTTCTTTCTCCTCCCTAGGTGACAAACTGGAGTATTCAGAGCCTGGGCCTGTCTCTCTATGCAGACTGCCTGGCCGGCACCTACAGTGGAGGAAATAAGCGGAAACTCTCCACAGCCATTGCGCTCATAGGCTGCCCACCATTGGTGCTGCTGGTGAGGACCCTGGAGGCCACCCGAGGGCTCGTGAGAGCCAAGGGCCGTATCTCTGTGTTTGAGCCAGCGGATTTAGGAACTGCAGCGGTCTGTGTTTGTCTGGGTTGTTCCTATATTGCTCATGTTGAGTGAAGCAGTCCAATGTTTGGTTCACAGCTCTCGGGGGAAACCAGAGTCAAAACACATTATTACTTTGAGTTCCTGGGAAGCCTCTAGTGGGGCTTCAGGCTCACAGCAGGGAAATTCAGCCCTTCTGCAGAATGTCAGTGACTGGTCAAAACTTACTTCTGCCTGAGGAGGCCTGTGAAGGTGAAAGTTGCTCAGTCATGTCCAACTCTTTCTATGGACTGTAGCCTGCCAGGCTGTTCTGTCCATGGGATTCTCCAGGCAAGAATACTGGAGTGAGTTGCCTCTTTGAGGTCCTAATTGGACAGGAGCGCTGGCCTGGAGCAAAGGCTCATGTAGTTCTCGCCACAGCTAGACCAGGCCCAAAGCCCTGTTCCCAGGCAGTCTGGGGTTCATGAGGGCATGGGTCACAGGACTTGAAAGGACCCTGAAAAGTCATCTAAGCTTTCTTCCTGCCTCCTTGCAAGCACATGTAGAGAATTTTATTTTCTTTTTAAAAAATAGTTCTATCATTGCTTTAATGAATTTTGACTCATTCATGGGCTAAAACAGATCTAGAGGCGTGCTGATGTTTCTTCACTCTCCTGATTCACCCCCTGCCTTCCATGCCCTGTGCTGCCTTCCCCGGCTCTCGCCCACTGGGGAGTGACTTTGTGCACTGTCTGCCAGAGAGCAACCTCGCTCAGAGAGAGGAAGGTGCAGCCAAGGAGTGTGCAGGAACCGGGGGGAAGCTGGCTCCCAGCCTGGCCCTCTGCCCTCTGCCTCCCCACAGGATGAGCCCACCACAGGCATGGACCCCCAGGCACGGCGCATGCTGTGGAACACTATCATGGGCATCATCAGAGAAGGGAGAGCCGTGGTCCTCACTTCCCACAGGCAAGAGATTCCCAGGGGCTGAGGTGGGGCAGGCGGGTGATGGAGTCCAGTCCTCTCAGCCCTCATCTGCTCTCTCCCTGCCCCCAGCATGGAAGAGTGCGAGGCCCTGTGTACCCGGCTGGCCATCATGGTGAAGGGCGCCTTTCAGTGTCTGGGCACCATCCAGCACCTCAAGTCCAAGTAAGGATATGGTGGGGTGTTGCCTTTGTTACCTTCGGGGGAGAAGTGGGGAGTCAACAAGGCCCTGTGCTCTTTTCTGACATGTGAGAGAGTCTTGCTGCTCCCCCATGCCACAGGCAGAGGTATCTGAGCCTGATTCTGCAGCAGCAGGTAGAGAAAACCAGTGTGCTGAATGCAGCTCTTCTTCACTGGGCTAACGGCCTGTGGCTGAAGGCTTGCTGAGGCTCCAGATGGGGATTCTGAAAGGGGCAAATTGGGATGAGAGCCCAGTTGGGATGAGAGAGGGTCATTACCACTGCCTCGTTATCACACCACTTATCCCAACAATCCAGAACCCGTGACCTATTTAATGAGTCCACAACCAACATAGGAGCAATCCAGAGACCAAACAGCCTGAACAGTTTCTTTCTGGCATGTCATATGCTTTTTTTTCTCTTTCTTTTTTATTTTTTAAATTATGAAAGTATTGCAACACATTTACAGGAGACTTGGAAAATACAGAATCATATGCTTTTGAGTTTGGGAAATGACCATGTATTATATGACAAACCAGCAATGCCAGTAATCATTAGTAGGATTATCCTGTCCTTATAAATTGTAAACTGCTGTAAATAATGTGTTATTAATAACAGTTTGTGTGCCCAAGTGGACAAACACTTAAAATAAGATTTGGATAATAATGCCATACTCCCTTGCCTTCTGATATGTTTTATAAACTAGGAAGGGTGGACTTTAAATTATTACTTATTTATCAAACACATTTTGAGGCCCAGAATAGAAAAAGTCACCATGCCAGTTGGTGAAAGGAAGAACACATAACCCACTGCATCTGTGCCAAGATACTTCATCTCGATGTTCCAGGAGAGTGTCTTGCACAGCACACATGAGGCTTCAAACGCATCATATGCAACAACAATTGAGATGAAGGTCTAATAGCTTAGCTGCATCTGGGCACTAGACCCATAATGTCTTGAGTAACAACAGCTAGGACACTATACAGGGACTTCAGCATGTGAGGTCCCCAGACCCATGTCAGCAGCTTCCAGTGTCCATCTGCTGGGGAACAGATGCTCCCTACCCCCTTTCCCTCTCAGTCCTCAGTTTCCTGTAGGAGAGCAGGTGAGCGGGAACATTCCTGTGTAAAGGATGGTCACTTTTCTGGGGGTGAAAGGTAAAGGCTTTTTATTGCAAAGGGAAACAACCCTGGATCCTGGATGGAGCACTGAAATAAGTATACCATGAAGTAAGTGTGAAGGGATGCCATCTGGCCATGCACTCACTCTCTAGTGGACCATTGATCTACATGTGAGTGACCTGGTGAGTGAAGGAGGGAGGCCTCCATGGCCCTGGGCCTGGCAGCTCCATTTGTTCTGGAAGGTTCCCCAGGGAAGCACTGCCTTCCCAAGCCTTTTCTCCCACCAGGCCAGTCTCCTAAAGGCCCAGGCAGTCTTTCCACCTCTGAGGAAGCCCTGGGCAGCCTGTGATCTCTGCACAGGGCTCAGACAACCTTTGACTTCAGCACATATGTTAAAAGGAATGGAGCAGGGAACACCTGTGTCTCCAGAAGGTGGACACAGGAAGGTGTGACATAGACCTGGAGACCCACTTCACCACATGAGGCATTAAGACCTCTAAAAACTAGTGTCAAACCACCTCTCCAGGAACCATCATGGCCCTTTCGGTCCTAGTTTTAAACACACACACAAGATCTATTTTGGTTTAGTTGCTAAGTTGTGTCTGACTCTTCTGCGACCCCATGGAGCCCACCAGGCTTCTCTGTCCATGAGATTTTCCAGGCAAGAATGCTGGAGTGGGTAGCCGCTTCCTTCTCTTCTCAAGATCTATAGTATGGGCCTTTAATCCCCAATATTTGTGATAAGTCTAGTCCTCATCTCAGGATTTCCTTAGATCCAGCTGCTAACAGGCCTGTCCCACACCGCCCCGTGCATCCCCCAGGTTTGGAGACGGCTACATTGTCACGATGAAAGTCAGGTCCCCAAAGGGCGACGTGCTTCCTGACCTGGGCCCCGTGGAGCAGTTCTTCCAGGGCAGCTTCCCGGGCAGCGTCCAGAGGGAAAGGCACCACAACATGCTGCAGTTCCAGGTCCCCTCCTCCTCCCTGGCCAGGATCTTCCGGCTGCTCGTCTCGCACAAGGACAGCCTACTCATCGAGGAGTACTCGGTCACGCAGACCACCCTGGACCAGGCAAGGCTGGGGGCGCCTGGCTGGCAAAGCCTGGGCTGCGCTGCCCCGCTCGGCTGGAATCTACACGAGGGCAAGGGAGGACGTGCCCAAGTGCCAAGTCCCTCTGTCCATTAGGGCAAACTTGGAAAATCAGAAATGGTTTTCTAAGAGTATTTCAGTCATCGACAGACTTCACTGACTTTTTTACAGCATTCTTCCTCACAATACTATGATGTTTTTTCTCCTTCCCAGTTTGTGGGGATGGCCCTTTTTTCCTTTCAAATCATCTCTACTGATGCTTAATTTAAATACAATAGAATGCACCTATTTAAAGTGTACAATTCAGTGAGTTTTGATAAATGTATGTGCCATGTGTCAGGTTTTTTTAACGTGGTCATTTTTTATTGTGGTAAAATATGTGTATAAAATATATGTAATTATCATTTTTAAGTGGCATTGCACTTCAGCGGCATTAAGTATATTCACATTGTTGTACAACCATCACCACCGTCCATCTCCAGAAATTTTTCATCTTCCCAAACTGAAACTCTGTACTCATCAAGCAGTAACTCCCCAGGAACCGCTCCCCCGGCCACTGGTTTACATTCTGTTGACTGCTCCACATACCTCAAAGACATGGAATCACACAGTACTTGTCCTTTTGCGTCTAGCTCATTTCAGTTACCATAATGCCCTCAAGGTAAATCCATGTGGGAGCCTGTGTCAGAATATCCTCCCTTTTTAAGGCTGAATAATATTCAGTTGTGTGTATATACCATGTTTTGTTTATCCATTCATCCACATGGACATTTGTTTCTGGGTTTCACTGGTTTTTATTTGTTCTTTTTAAAATAAATATCCTTAAAGACTACTCAGCGTAGCAGTAGAAACAGGCAAGTCTCTGCTTACTCTCTGAGGAGCTGGCTCCAGCACCTTCTAGCCAGCGTAAGTAGATGGAGGCAGGGACAAGAGTTGGTCACACTGCACATTGAATTGAGAATAGAAAACTGGAGCGATCAGTTCCCGTCTTCCTGGTTTTGATTTTTTAGTTATTCCTGTGGAGATTTAGGAGGCTACCACTAGCTGAGACTCTGCCTCATTTACCCATAATCCTCTTGCGGGCACTCCTTTGGCTTAGCTCACAAGTCTAAGAAGAAACCCTGTGCCCTGGGCAGGACACAGGCTGCTCCAGCAGGGCTGTACATTAACCGTGGGAAACAACAAAGTGAGTGGGTGGGAGGGTGGGTGGAGGGTGCCCTTTTCTGGAACTATCTACCTACTCTGGCTCTTCTCTTGCCTCCAGGTATTTGTGAACTTTGCTAAACAGCAGAATGAAACTTACGACCTCCCTTTGCACCCTCGAGCTGCAGGAGCCAGCCGACAGGCCAAGGTACCTCTGCCACCCCTTCCCTGTCCACTGCTTGGGGCAGATCCTTGGCTCAGGGACCCAGCTGACACACCGGGCCTGCAGGGGCCCCAGACATGCCTCCTGCAGCGAGTCCCACCCATAGCAGCCCTCACCTCCTCCCTTCCACGCCTCACTTGTCTGGGCCAAAGGTAGCTGTGTACCTTCATTTTATAATCAGGAAACTTTCAGATGGTATTGGAGAACATTTTTGAAAAGAACTTTCTCATATATTTTTGCTTATAGCAAAAAAAAAATTGGATTTTGGAAATAAGCAGGAAAATAGGAGAGAATATTAAAATATTTCACTTGGGATACTTGACATATACATCTGGTCTTATGTTTGAATTTCAAAGTAAGGAAGTTAACTGGCACTCATTTCACTGGTGTTCTCATTTGGCTAGAGTAAAGATTATTCTCTGTTTTATGAAGAGGGCTCTTTGCTCTTTATAAAAATTTCAAAATGATGAAGGAAGTAACAATAAAAGGTATGTATCCTGGCCTGTCATAACTCTTGGGATATGTGCCTCTGCATTCCTGCCCTGACACAGCACCCAGGTAAGGAACACATTCATCCCAGATCCCCAGAAAGAGAACAAAAGAAAGCTGGAGAAAGTCCTGGAGGAGGCGACCTAAGCCTGGGGTGTTAAAAGATCAAATTAATTCAGCCATCCTTCCTGACTTACCTGGAGAGTAAATCAAATAAAATCAAAGTATTTTTTTCAATAAGCCTAATTTCCCATAAAGTTCTCATTCCTCCCAGTTTCTGATTGTGAGAAAAGCCAGGTGCAGGTAATGATTGAAACACTCCTTTCCAAGGCACTATTTGTGATGCATTTTCCCCATTTCTCTTGACCAGCAGAGACGTAATGACTACTTGGCAAGGCTGACTTTGCCCAGAAATACCTAAGTAAAGGCATCTGTCCAGAGAAAATTAGTTTTGCTGAGATTTTCCAGCCATTCTTTCTGATTTATAAATCTTATATTTGCTGTTTACACCAGCAGAAAATTATTCTTTGAAAGCAGTTGCAGTTACAAATTCCTTTTGTAACTCAAAATACATAATTTGGTTTCAGAAGTTTTTCCTAAAACTGTCAGTGGTCTCCTCACCCCCAGCTGGCATGTGCCCTCTTAAAGGGGTAATACCAGGTCATCTCTGGACCTGACAAGGGGCATTCATGATCTGTGATCTGCAGCAGTTAACTCCAAACTTTCCCTCTTACTGGATGTGATCATTTTCTATTTGCCTGTCACATTTTAGCATGCAGATACTAGAAAACCTACTGTGGCATATTTATTAAATCAGCATTTTTCTATAATAAATGTGTGGTTCAAAACCTACCCCTGACTCTGTGACATACGACCTTTATAAAAGTTTGCAAAAACCCTCCTGCAGAGCATTGTATATAAGTAAATGTCATGAAACAAATAATAATTATGTTTTGTTTACCCCATTTTAAAACAATTTTCTTCTATAGGAAGTGGACAAAGGGAATTCTGCACCTCAAGGATGACCTTAACTATGATTTCTTGGCTTATTTTAAGACAGTAAGGACATGATAACTTCCTTGGGCTAAAAAAAAACAAACCAAAAGGCACCATAAGAAATGTTACAGAAGGTGTGGCTAACGTACATGTCAACACGTACGTGCATGGTGGGGCATGACTCTTTAAAACATCTGGATCGTAGGGTCAGAAGAACCTGCCGGGTCATCGGCTCCAAACATTACAGACAAGGAAATAAACATAACCTGTAGACTTGGATGATCTGATAGACTTCAGTGCCCTCAGCTGAGCTTCCTTCAGAGCTTGACCGACGGCTATTTAACTTAAAGTCTAAAAGCCATCGAACCAGAAAACCAAGATGAACAGAGTCCATCTGATCTCCTTCTACACTGCCCAGGTTTTCTGCTGCAGCTTAAAAAGAACTGTAGGCAGCTGAAAGGGCAGGAGCCTCTGCCATGTGGTCAATCACGCCAGCCAGCATAAGCAACCCCCTGGCAGCAGAAACAAACACAGAGGAGGCACACAGTAGACCCCAAATTGGAGGCTTTTTCAGAAGGAAACAGGAACTGACTCACTCACCTGAAACATCCAATGGGAAACTCACGCAATCAAATGAGCACAGAATGCGCTTCTTCCAGACCAGACCACAGAGGGAGAAGCCTGGGTCCGCCTTCCTCCTGGCCCTGCCCTCCACACTGCTCTCATTTCAAGTGGATCTGCGTTGTGTGTGTGTGTACGTGTGTGTGTGTTATTTTTAAAGAGAAAATAAAATGCAAACACACTTTCAACAAACTATCCCAACTCACTCCTCTCCCTGAGTGCACCATCTGGTGTAGTTTTGGTCATTCCCTATGCCCATATGGCTTGCCATCATTGCATGAGCTTATGTGAGAGTAATTGCCCCAGGAGTGCCAGTCACAGCAAGCTTCTGTAATGAGCTAGCCTTGATGTTCCATGTCAAGTCTGCTTCACAGGGTTTGAGACAACACCCAACTGGCAATGCATGTAGACATGATCCACTGTCAGCTGGGTATTATTTGCATCTAGGTTGAGTTCCCTGCTGGGAACTAAATCCCACAAGCCACAAGGTACTACAAAAAATAAATAAATAAAAATTTTGAAATACTAGCCGTGGAACATAAGCAGGGAAACCTTGAGAGGGAGGAGGCATTCACATACTTAGCCTGGGTTTGAGGAAAATTCAAGTTGGAAACTAGACCCAAATCTCCTGAGAACATGTTTAATTTATTGAAAAATTTCCCAATCTGGTTTAATAAGAGAAATTTACAAAGAAGAAGAGGAGAAAATGGAAAGAGTCAGTTTAGAAAACAAGACCACTTGGGAGGTATTCCAGGAGTATGACTTGCTGCCATATTTTTCTAATTTCCTGTTCTTCTTTGGGGAACTCAAGATGTTAGAACAGCTGGGATCAAAAGAGGATCTCTCTCACTCTAAGTAAAGAGCTCATGGAGAGCTTGATTTGTTCCTGCTACTCTAGATCTCCTAGAGAAAGAAGAAGAGGAAAGTGAGGCAGAAAACAGGTCAGCAGAGCTCTGGGCTTGGCAGAAAGGGTCTCTGTGGCAGCCTGAGTATTTGCACCAGGACCAGTGAGGAGGAAGTTAGCACCAGCAGCCTGAGGGGCTTGTGGAGAAAGGGGAAAGGTTTTCCCCTAGAAGGACAGCAGTATCCCCTTCCTGAAACAGGCCGCCAGAAGCTCTCAGCCCTCTGGACCCAGGCTATCTGGGGCTTGGTTTCCTCAGTGTGGTACTTCAGTGCCTCAGCAGGTCCTCTGAGATGAACATGACTCCTGGTGTCCACAGGGCATAACTGCTGCCACATTTGTCCAAGGTGTTTGTCAAGTTCAAGAAAGCAGAGGCACTAGAAGTTTCAGATTTAGAGACTTACAGGCTTGTAGAGCTAAAAAAAAAAAAAAAAAAAAAAAAAAGGCTCAGTTTTCAAAAACTAAATCCTTATGTAATTGTTTGATTTACACTGTTTTAACAGAAAAGGAAACCAAGTCCCAGAAGGATTCAGCTACTTGGCCGACCATCCAGGTTTCCCTTCAGGCCTCGCTCTGGTCCTCCTCTGGTTACTTCACTCGCATGTCTGAAGACACGTGCCCATCAGACCCAGAATTCCCTGCCCAGCTGGTATAGAGTCTGCCTCTAGGGCCTGGTGGGCCTCTTTCCTGGGTCATAGATGGTCCTTGATCTCTCAGGTTCAAGTCTGCCCATGGCACATGAGGGCCCTTGGGAAAGCAGGAAAGCGATGAAAAGAGGGGTAAGCCAGGAGGCAGCTAGCTCTGCACCACCATCGTCCAACACAGGACTCCAAGGAATCCAAGAAGTTGATAGTTGAGCCTGCCTCACCAAGGAGGTCATTATTTAGCAGTTTCTTTGCTTAGTTTATTACTTTAAGAATTGAGACATACATGATATGAGAATCCCCCAATGCTACTCTCCTCAGAGCCTTTCCCAAAGCTCACCATGACACATACTCAGCTTTTCAAGCAGCTGTCTGATATCAAGGCTCAGACATGTGTGTCTCATGAGTCAAGCTTTGGCCAAACCAGTCATCCTCTTGGTTCAGCGCATTAGTGACTTTCCTAAGGGCCCACAGCACCTTGTGGCCAAATCCCTTAGTCCTGGGTTGTGGTGAGTTTCAGGAGGGACACGTCATCGACACAGCACTGCACACACAGCACCGAGTTGGCAGGCTCCCTGGCACACAGCTCTGCAATTGTGCTATTCTCGTTTTCCGCCAGAGCTTGGCGTCTCTTTGGTCTTGAATGATACTGACTGCTGAGTCCATCCTCTTATGCCAGCTAGAGACGGAAAAGATAAGAGAGGAGGGGAGAAGAGGGCAGGAAGCATCCAATGCTCCACATCCTGGGTCTAAAGCAGTGCACAAGATACACCCAATGTCTCTATGGTGTTAATATTCTCATGTGTTGTTGTTCAGTGGATAAGCAATGTCCAACTCTTTGGGACCCTATGGTGGGCAGCACGCCAGGCACTTCTGTCCCCCTTTATCTCCCGGAGTTTGCTCAGACTCATGTCCATTGAGTCAGTGATGGTATTTAACCATCTCATCCTCTGCCGCCCCATTCTCCTTTTGCCTTCAGTCTTTCACAGCATCACGGTCTTTCCAGTGAGCCAGCTCTTCACATCAGGTGACCAAAGTATTGAAGCTTCAGCTTCACCATCAGTCCTTTCAGTGAATACTCAGGGTTAATTTCCTTTAGAATTGACTGGTTTGATTTCCTTGCAGTCCAAGGGACTCTCAAGAGTCATCTCCAGAATTGAAATCATCAATTCTTCAGCGCTCAGCCTTCTTTATGGTCCACCTCTCACATCCCCACATTCTCATGTAGGGGTCACCAAACTTTCTGAAGGGGCCAGAGAGTACAATGAACTAAATGAATTGTTTCCAATTCATGCAATGGATGCTATATAGCAGTGGAAATGAATTAATTAAAAATATGTATTTCAAAATAGATAAATCTCAAAACTTAATAATTAGCAAAATAGCCAATGGCAGCAGGCTAGAAATAGCAAGGCATTCTCTGGCTACTCAATCTAAATTTTCAACTGTCCGATCCCCATCCTGACATCATACCCACTTCTATGCTTTTTTTTAAAATCCTTGGAAGTTACATTATCAAACATACTGTATGTTTTTACTTTCTCTTCTTGTTTATTGTTTCTCTGCTCCCCTAAATACGAACTCCATGAGGACAGAAATTTTTGTTTAGTTTCTTATTTTTTCTGGTGGTTGTTAACCAAACCATTTTTAAGTTTTAAATTCTTGGCATTACAGAACTAAACTGAAATGTAACAGTCTGCTCTTACATTTCTTATCAACAAACATAACTATAATTCATGAGCCAAAAAGCCCAAAACAAAACTAAAAACAAAAAAGCCTGTGAAACTAAATATGAATCCCAGCATTAACAACTGAACAGAAAATGTGATTTTTAAATTTTTAGCAAATGATAAAAAGTTGTATAGAAACTGAACACTTAGAAATAATTTAAAACCTGAAAATCACTGTCTAGAAATCACACAATTTGATTATGTGGGCACAGGATAAAAAGTTCATGAGTGAACCTACATTGTTCTAGCTACAGCACCTGCCCTTCTCAGAGGAAATCCTGGCATTGATTAGACTCTGGGTCACACTAGCACTGGCCACAGAATCAGTGATAGCAATCTGCCTTCCAGGACAGCCTTCCATTGGGTCAGCAGTTTTGATCTGGGCCCTGGACATCTGGAAGATCTCATTAATGTTGGTGCCTTGGCCCCTGACTAAGTAACCAGTTAAGCTATTTAGAATGGTGAGTTCATGGGTGGTTTGACTAAAGGCATCCAAACTTGCCCAATAGCCTTTTATCTCTGGAAAGCTGGAGTCAGTTCTGGTAAATCCAGTCTCACCACGCATCACAGCAAAGTAATGCCATCTGGTTCAACTTAGCCATGTGGAGTGGAGAAATGGTGTGTTGCCCTTGAATTGAGTAGGCATGCAGTGGTGGTTCCTCTGGGTCATGGGTGGCGTAGGGGTAGCTTGCAGCTTCACTGCACCCACCTTGGCAGCCCTCACAGATGACAGAGAGCTCTCTGGCATGGGCTGGTACAAACAGTCGTGGGACCCAGAGAGCATCTCTAGCATGCCCAGGCAGGGCTGCTTGGCGCACTCAGTGATAGAGCACAACACGCCAGTGATGATGATGGCCCACTCGGTAAAGCTGTCCAGCGAGTTTCCCATCCCCAGTGTTAAAACCAGTGCCTGGCCATAGTAGCCACTCAGTAAGTATCGATATTTGTTGAATTAATGACTAAATAGTGTGCCCTGACATTTTTATAAAATCCAAAACTCGTGAAAGCACTAAAGATTATTTATAGATACATGTATATGCAGTGAAAAATATCATGCTTGAGGATTATGAACACCAAATTCAGGATGTGACTGCTTGTAGGTGTGAGGCAGGGAATGACATTCAGGGTGAGATGCAAGGAAGGTCTAACTGCATGTGTAATATTCAAATTTCTTAAAAATATCTGAAGCAAGCATTGTCATAGGTCAAGAGTTGATAAAACCCAAGTGGTAGATACATATGTATTTTTAAGATTACTCTTTGTGGGCTTGAAATAGTTCATTTAAAAACTATCCTATCCACGGGACTTCCCTGTTGGTCCAGTGGTAAAGAATCTGCCTTGCAGTGCAAGGGATGCAGATTTGATCTCTGATCGGGGAGCTAAGATCCTACATGCTGTGGAGCAACTAAGCCTGCGTGCCACAACTGCTGAGCCTGTGCACCACTAAAGAGTCCACGCAGCACATTTAGAAAGATCCTGCATGGTGTAACGAAAATCTTGCGTGCTGCAATTAAGATTCCAGGCAGCCAAATATTTAAAAGCAAATGAAAAAAATCTATCCTATCTAGAACTAATATCTCACACTGCTACCCACTACCCCTAACAATACCACCTCTATCAGAGGCCACCCTTTGGTCCCAGGAATATTCACAGCAGTGTGTTGAGGGCTGTTCTGAATAACAGCTACTCCATTTCTCCCACCCCCGCTGCTGGGTCAGAGGGTGCCAGATATTGAATCTCACTCGCCTTTGCATCCCATCCCTCCTATGAGTTTCACGATTGTCTTACTATAAAATGGATTTTTGGTTAATATTGAACTAGGTAGAATGAAAATGTTAATTTGGGAAATGGCAGGCAGGATCAGCTACATAATTTTGGAGGCCCCGTGCAAAATGAAAGCTTATTAGAAACTTATTTAGAATTTCAAGATGGCAGTTGTGCTCAGATGCTCAGTATTGTCCACCTCGTTGCAACAGCCGGCAAAAATGGTGGAGTGGGGTGCTCTTACCTCCTCCATGGCATCTTCCCCAGCCAGGGACTGAGCTACATCTCTTACATCTCCTGCATTGGCGGGTGGGTTCTTTACCACTGGTGCCACCCCTAGCAGAGCATTAAATCAAGCACAAGTGCACAGGGCCCGCACTCATGAATGTGGCCCTGAGGCCGGGCTTTGAACACAGAACTCATTACGTAGCTGAATGACAAAAGAATAGGCTATGGAGAGGCTCCCAACTTTGCACAACATCCACTAATTTCTTCCACAGTAACAGAGCAGTGACTTGCAGCCAAATTGCCCAGGCAGAGTCAGCACTTCTCCAGCCTTGTGGTAAGTGTGGCCTGGTCACTAAGCTCTCTTCAGCAGAATGGAATGGAAGTGGCCGGCATGACAGCAGAGTAGAATTGCCCCTCCGTGCGCTTTCCCCAGCTCTGCTGACTGGAACCTGATTTTTGTGGCAACCCTGGAGACAAGTTCAAGGATTCAGGATGGCAGAGCCACAGATAGGAGACCCCGAGTGTGTGTGTGGAGCAGAACTGCCCAGCAGCACAGCCCACTCCCCTACGCCATTAGGTGCCCAAGCTAGTCTGCGTCTTCGTTACCTTACAGCAGCCTAGCGCGATTGACTTCAGTGGTTTGATAGAAATACTATTTTTGATTCACCTAGCAACCAATAATAGACTCTTCCAGACAAATCTAATGCTATAACAACCCCCTAAGCACTATAAACTGGCAGCACAAGGCCCTGCTGCTGCTGCTGCTGCTAAGTCACTTCAGTTGTGTCCAACTCTGTGCGACCCCACAGACAGCAGCCCAACAGGCTCCCCCGTCCCTGGGATTCTCCAGGCAAGAACACTGGAGTGGGTTGCCATTTCCTTCTCCAATGCGTGAAAGTGAAAAGTGAAAGTGAAAGTGAAAATGAAGTCATGTCCGACTCTTAGTGACCCCATGGACTGCAGCCCACCAGGCTCCTCCATCCGTGGGATTTTCCAGGCAAGAGTACTAGAGTGGGGTGCTATTGCCTTCACCAGCCCCAAAGAAACAGCCTGGCTTAGAGGGGAAATAATACATACATTCCCTCTAAAAAAACTCAAGCAGCTGCTTAGGATTTTAAAGCTCCTTAACAGAGAAAGCTTGTAAACCCCAGCGCAGAAGAATAGATGTCCTCCCAAGTGCCAGAAACCCTCCCAGCAAGTCTGGGATGAGCTGCCATGAGCTCCACTCCTTGCTGATCGTTCACAACCATTTCTCTAGAGACACAGTAGGCAAGACTGCTGGCCCTGCAATCCAGCTTAGCAATGTCAGATGGACCAGGGGAAGAGGCTGTTTTTCAAGCAAGATTGAAACTCAAGGCTATAAACTGTTCCCAAGGCACATAATGACCCAAATCCAACCAGCTACTCATCAGATAACATCCAGAGGTCAAGGATCAGGTGTTATACAACACAGCACATGGCCCAGAGCACACACACACACACACACACACACACACACACACACATACACACACATCTTTTTTGGCAACGGACCTTGGCTTTCATAACCACATTCTGCTTGAATTTGCTCGGGAGTTTTTTTGTGTGTTTTTTTTTAATAGCTACAAGTAATGAATGCCCATGCCTGATATTCCTGTTTTGATGAAAAATGAGTCAGCTATCTGATGGTGCTCAAGCAGAGGGTATCTGACCCTGGACTTGCAAAACAGAAATTTGTAATTTGCCAAAGGATACAGCTTAAAGCTCAACATTCAGAAAACAAAGATCATGGCATCCGGTCCCATCACTTCATGGGAAATAGATGGGGAAACAGTAGAAACAGTGTCAGACTTTATTTTGGGGGGCTCCAAAATCACTGCAGATGGTGACTGCAGCCATGAAATTAAAAGTCGCTTACTCCTTGGAAGAAAAGTTATGACCAACCTAGATAGCATATTCAAAAGCAGAGACATTACTTTGCCGACTAAGGTCCGTCTAGTCAAGGCTATGGTTTTTCCTGTGGTCATGTATGGATGTGAGAGTTGGACTGTGAAGAAGGCTGAGTGCCAAAGAATTGATGCTTTTGAACTGTGGTGTTGCAGAAGACTCTTGAGAGTCCCTTGGACTGCAAGGAGATCCAACCAGTCCATTCTGAAGGAGATCAACCCTGGGATTTCTTTGGAAGGAATGATGCTAAAGCTGAAACTCCAGTACTTTGGCTACCTCATGCGAAGAGTTGACTCATTGGAAAAGACTCAGATGCTGGGAGGGATTGGGCACAGGAGGAGAAGGGGCCGACAGAGGATGAGATGGCTGGATGGCATCACTGACTCGATGGACGTGAGTCTGAGTGAACTCCAGGAGTTGGTGATGGACAGGGAGGCCTGGCGTGCTGCGATTCATGGGGTCGCAAAGAGTCGGACATGACTGAGCGACTGAACTGAACTGAACAGCTATGCCATTGAGAAGATATTTTCAATAATTAGTATTTTGAACAATATTTAGCATATCCCCCAAGAAACTTCTGGACCCTTCATTAGAGACTTCATTCAAAATTTAAAGAAGGCCAGAGGGAGACGCGATGTCAGAGATTACATCAGACTCAAGTCTTGATGATCCAGTCCTGTCTGCAGCCTGCACGCATACCTCCTACTCTTTTAATTTAAAAAAGCACCAGAGAAATAGACCAGTCTCAAGAAAAGGCCAAAATTGCATGTATATACTTGTCACACCCTCTTCTCAAAACATGGTACATCTACAATAACCACCAAAGAGCACTGCCACGCTGAATACACTAGGAGAAACAGACTTTGGGCTTGAAACAGCAGGGTTGGCTAGAGACAGGACTGAATTGATGATGAAACTGTGTGTAGTGGAACTGGGGTAGGGGAGGCCATGCCCACCTGGAGACAGGTCCATGCCCACCTGGGTCATGCACACAGCCGAGCAGGGAGAACCAGGGCCCAGGACAGAGGCTGGAGGACACAGAAACAATTTGCCTCTCTGATGCTCCCCAACAGCATGGTTCCACGGGATATCCCATGAACAAACACTGTTCATTCAACCTTTTGAGGAGATGAAAAGAATGGCAGATACAGGCCAAGCTGGAAATAAGACAAAAGAACTTAAGAAAGATAAAGAAGCCATTCAGAATAAAACTCCAGTGCTGACACTCCCTGGAGCTCTGGGAAGAGACTTGGTTAATCCAAGGAGGCCAAACATGAGCTTTCTGTCAGGCCAACGTTGAAAAACAAAGTGTGCAGAGATAAAACAGGCAGCGGTGTTCAGGGACCCGTAACTGTAAAGAGGAGCACGGTTTTCAGAGTGTGACTAAAGCTTCAAGCATGCACACCTGGAGGCTCACCTCTTCATGAAATGACTTCATTTTGGAGAACACTGATGAAAATGTCACTATTTACGCCCAGAGTCAGACACGACTGAAGCGACTTAGCAGCAGCAGCAGCGTGGCTAGCCAGAGCAGGAAAAGGGATGGTGGCCTTTTCTAAAACCACTGAAGCTGTGGTCAGTGCCAGAGCCAGAGAGAGAACAAAAAAGTTTCATTTCCCCTCACAGCCTGGGCCCCCACTCCCACGGATGCCAGGCATTTGCTTTTTCAACCTGGAATCTGAGAATTTTAAGATCTTCAAACTGATGGAATTGGGGGCTACCAGGACCTTAAGAGTTGTAGATTCTTAGACATCCTGCTGCTGCTAAGTCACGTCAGTCATGTCCGACTCTGTGTGACCCCATAGACGGCAACCCACCAGGCTCCCATCCCTGGGACTCTCCAGGCAAGAACACTGGAGTGGGTTGCCATTTCCTTCTCCAGTGCATGAAAGTGAAAAGTCAAAGTGAAGTCACTCAGTCATGTCCGACTCTTCACGACTCCATGGACTGTAGCCTACCAGGCTCCTCCATCCATGGGATTTTCCAGGCAAGAGTACTGGAGTGGGGTGCCATCGCCTTCTCCCTTAGACATCCTAGAACCATGAAATTCCAGAATCTCAGGGTCAGAATTATTGTGTCCAGGCAAGAGACAGCTTCCATCACTTCCTAGTTGTGTGACTTTGGGCAAGATGCTTAACATCTCTGTGCCTGCATTTCTTCATCTACAAAGTGGAGTAATAATTGTACGTACTCCCATCTCTGCTCTCGGCCACACGAAGATACAGTAAGTCAGCAGTATACAATCCAGAAGAGGATCCTCACCAGAAATCTCTCATGCTGCCACCCTGATCACAGACCGTCCAGACTCTAGAACCGTGAGAAATAAAGTTTTATTTTTAAAGGGAAGAGGGAAGGAGGCTGGTAAGAATTTCATCAGGGCTACCTGACCAGCCTGTCCAGATGCCCACCTTCTCATAAGTGTCCTGTTCCCATGAACCCATGTCTAGGTCCCACAGCTACCTTCAGTTGACCTTCTTAAAGCAGGGTCTTCACTATAAAACCCCATCCTAGAGACCATCACACTCTTCCAAGGGCTCCTGGAGAACAGTGCCAGCCTGCCTTTTCCAGACTCTTCACCATTCTTGGCCCACATATCGTCCAGCTCCTGACTCTTAATAACGGTGGTGTTCATGGCTCTATAAACTGCTGCCTTCAGGATTTGGTAAGGATACTTAATCTCGGAAGCCACGACCCTTGGTAGGCCTGCTAGTGCTGACCCAGACCTCTGACTCCTTTTTCCTTGGAGGTCCTGACTCCTATCTTAGTTTCAGCCCTGGGTTCCTCAACTCCCAGCAGTAGCCCATCTATTCAACACCCTCGTCATCTAACTCTGGCCCCCTGAATGTGATTTTGCACAGATGGGACATAACCAAATTGTGATTGTACCCCCATCTGAAAGTTGTTGATATATAATGCCTAACAATTTATAGTAAAGTGTACATATTATTCCCATTGCAGTCTTTTAAAAAAATATTTCTTTGGCTGTACCATGTCTTAGTTGCAGCATGCAGGATCTGGGGATCTTCATTGTGGTAAGAATGATCTTTAGTTGCAGCTGCAGCATGTGGGATCTAGTTCTCTGAGCAAGAATCGAACCAAGGACCTCTGCAATGGAAGCACAGAGTCTTAGCCACTGGACCACCAGGGAAAGTCCCTCCATTGTTGTCTTTAAGAGACCAGAATTTAAAAACAACTGCCACCACCAATATTTGGGTTTTGTTAAGAAGATGTGCTCAACTCAAGTAGACCCAAGCCTGTGGTGCCTCTAACTTGAAATTTTGATTTATTCTCAACTGTTTCTGAGCCTCTACTAAGGGCCAGGGAACGTAGCACACCCTGGGAAACCAGGGCAAGACACAGTCCCAACTTGCGGAGCTCAGAGTACAGTGGGAAGAAAGGCAAGTCCCAGATGGTTAGGAGTCAGAGTGGACACCACTAAGAGGCCTGTAGAGGAGGCAGCAGCTGAGCGAATTGTTAAGAATAAAAGAGTAACAGGGGAAGGGGAGGTAGTGGAGGGAAAGCGTTTTAAGCAATGGGAGCATTATGTGGTGGGAGATCCTAATTCTGTGCATCAGTTTGTAGACGTGGCAGTGTGGGGTGGATAAGTGCTTCCAGGAGGGATGAGAAGATAGAGGCAGGCATACCCACATTCTGGTGGGCTTTGTCTTCCTGGCTAAGCAGTTTGGACTTTATCCTGTAATGTACTTTGATTCTTGGTGTACATAAGAATCAGTGAGGGAGCCCATTTTTAACTGTGGCTCCTGAACCCTGCACATAAAACATTGGATTCAACAGGTCAGGCAATGAACCCAGGAATCTGCATTTCAATGACCTCTCCCTCCCCTGAGTATATCTGATGCAGAGTATGCCTGGGCAGTACTTTTCCGAATACAGTTACAGGAGATGGGGAGTCATAGAGGGGTGGCATGATCAAATCTGTTCCAGAAAAGTCGCTCTGGCAGAAAGTATGCATACGTGCTCACTCAGCAAAGGCCCCTAATCCTTTGGTAATCCCCTAGTAACCTTCTGTTGCCCAGGGCCTGCAGCGCTCAGAGGTGGCTCTGAGATAGTCTCCTGAGAAGGGAGTCCACTGGGAAAGTTATGCCTCCTGGCCTGTTGTTCTGAAATTTTGTAGCTCCAGACTCAGGGCAACAAGAGGTGCTGGTTGTGAAGGCAGGAAAGCCTTGGGGCTCCAGGTCCACTGATGAACTTCTGAATGCTGGAGGACACAGGCTCTTAACGGGGCAGACGCCTGGAGCAGACCCAAGTCTGGTCTTGTTGGTGCTACAGAAGCTCCTGACAGGACAGAACCTGTGCTCATTTGGTTAATAAAGACCCAGGGGGATTTGGGTACAAGCCACAGCAGCATTTTCCCCTGGAATGCCAATAATGTCACCTCAGAAAGCTGAACCCATCCTGATTAGCATGGCCTAGTTTCTTGCAGCCAATGGCAATAAATACACTGATAAATATTTTGTGATGGCTACAACAATGACATTCCAACCAAAAGCCACACTCATTTTCTAGAACTGCTGAATCAGTCAAGCAGCTGTTCTACAAAAACTGCCTTCTTATAACCTGGTGATCTGACCGTGGTAAAATGTTCAGGCGGCCTGATGCTGGCTGACAGCATCCACCACCCACACCCACACCTAGATCCAAGCCTAGTGAGCCTTTAGTCCCAGAACCTGTCCGCCTTTCCATGCCTCTTCCAGAGCAAAAGTCACATCTCTTCCAAAGTTGGACCATGCTATGATCTATAACATTTTGTTTCATATTCTACCATCTCAGAGGGCAAGAACCCTGTCTTGGGCTTCTTCTGGCTCCCTGTGCCAAGCAGCTATTCCAGTGAGCAAGTCTGAAATGACCAAGAGACTTCCATGTGGTCAGGCTGGCCCCACTCTTAGCCCCAGCCAAAGTCCTCCCAGCTCAGCTCTGCCACTGCCCAGGCACCAGACTCTAGCCTGGGACATTTGTTTCCTGAATACTCCCCGAATAATGCTGTTGGTGTATCCTTATAGGATTGCCCCTTTGTCAGCTGAATCCTGATTAGTATTTTCTGTGATGGAGCCTCACTGACCACCTGGCAGGACCCCACTGGGGATCTAGAGAAGAAAAATAGTCTTGTTCAGGTGCTTTAAATAGCCATTAGAAGGTGATTCCATTTGGATCAGGGGGACTACCTCACATATTTTGGCTTTTCTGTGTTAACTTGCCAGTCAGATTCTAGCCTATAAACATTTATTTATCTTAAATTTATTTATTTATTTTTGGCTGCTCTGGGTCTTCGTTGCTGTGCTCAGCCTTTCTCTATTTGCAGTGAGCGGGGGCTACTCTCTAGTTGAGGCGTGCGGGCCTCTTTCTCCTTGTTGTGGCTCCTCTTGTTGTGGAACAGGCTCTAGAGTGCCTGGGTGCACGGCTTTAGTTGCCCCACAGCATGTGGAATCTTCCCGGACCGGGGATTGAACCCATGTCCCCTGGCAGACTCTTCACCACTGGACCACTGGGGAAATCTGCCAAACACGTTTAAATATCATTTGTGTGCATGTGTGTGTGTGCATGTGAGAGAGAGATCTAAGAACGTTTGTGAGTACGTAACTGGTACCTAAAAAGATCTTATCTAATATCTAACTTGATATTATTACTTGAAGGGTAAGTTTCAACATAGGTATCAAAAATATTTATAATTAATGAGTTGCTAGAAAATTGGGTTTGCTGCCTTGTCTGGAAGACACAGCTGTTTCTTGGTCTTATAATCAAGAATTTCCACCTGGCATAAACAAAAATTACAACAAAAACTCTACCTGTTGGTCCTGTGTGGCCTACTGGCTTAGGATGACCCACAGCATGTTTATGTAGTGCCATTAAGGTGGGAATCAAAGATGGGGGCCCCAACTGCCACCCCTCCCAAGTGCCTTCAGCTCAGAGACCCTACTCAAAGATGCACAACCAGTTTTTAGACACCAAATGACAAAAGTGAGTTTCAGGAGACCAATAGTTACACACACACACAGCTGGGCCACCCTTCATCTTAACAGCTATACAAAAGGCTTTGTGTGCACCTGTATGGTCATTCTGAGAGACTGTATTTCAGATGGACTGGGCTGAGTCCTCCCCATTCTCAAATTGTCAGCTTAGTTCATAGCCTCCAGCTACCTATGCTGTAATAATCACACAGCAAAACCTGTGACTCTGCAACCCACCCATGGCAAACAGAGGCAGCTGAAAAGGCATAATAGGTTTGGGAGGAGCACGAATATTTGTCAAGTTCCCACGACAGAAAAAAAAAAAGCTTTCAAGATAATCCTCTGAAGTATCTACTCTTTCCCCCACTTTTTAGATGAGCCCACTCAAGCTCTAGGAGATTGATCTGCCAAATCCATACAGCTAATAAGAGGCAGAGTGGGATTTGAGCCAAAGTCTGCCTCTCTTACCACCCACGTGTTATCTCATCTATTTCATTTAATGTAATTTGCTCTTCTTCACATTATGATGACAATATTATTACCACTACTTTCCAGGTAAAGAAACTGAGGTTGTTTCTGAAATGAGTTTCCCCTCTGGAACACTCAAGCATTTTTCCATACTGTCTCATAGAAGTATTTTTAATATACAAGTCAAGACTCTTAACAGAACATGAAAGAAAAGTTTTTAGAGAACAAGTCCCTCGCAATGATTGCTCAGCTTCTTCATAGTTCCAAGTAGACTAAGTCTTCATATAAACCCTCATGATTTAATATCATAAACAAAATGGTAATGATATAATAGCATACAACAAAAGAACCAAGACTTCTAAACCTAAAATTCATGTCTGAAAGAAACTGTCCTCAGCTCCTAAGATTCCTGGCTAAGATGTCATGGTTGCAAATAACAGAAACCAGTCTGGCTTAGCATAACTAAAATGTGGTTTTATTGAAAGTATGAAATTCAATAACTAGGGCAAGACAGCTTGCAGGATCTCAGTGTGTTCTTAGTTGCTCAGTCATGTCTAACTCTTTGTTAGTCATGTCTAACTCTTTGCTATGGACTGTAGCTGGCCAGGCTTCTCTGTCCATGGGGATTCTCCAGGCAAGAATACTGGAGTTGGTTGCCATGCCCTCCTCCAGGGGATCTTCCCAACCCAGGGGTTGAACGCAGGTCTCCCACATCGCAGGTTAATTCTTTATCATCTGAGCCACCAGGGAAGCCCAAGAATACTGGAGTGGGTAGCCTATTACGTCTTCAGGGGATCTTCCCGACCCAGGAATCAAACTGGGGTCTCCTGCATTGCAGGTGGATTCTTTACCAGCTGAGCTACCAGGGAAACCTGTACGGGCTTCAGTAAGAGAGTTTAAAGACCTTCCTTCTACAGCTGAGGCAGCTTACATGATTCAATTCCCAACTTCAGGACTCAGAATGAGAAGTGAATGTTTCCAACTAATTCAGCCAGTTCTGGAGCAGGGTTGCTATTGCTATTGCTAAGTCACTTCAGTCGTGTCCGACTCTGTGCATCCCCATAGACGGCAGCCCACCAGGCTCCCCCGTCCCTGGGATTATCCAGGCAAGAACACTGGAGTGGGTTGCCATTTCCTTCTCCAATGCATGAAAGTGAAAAGTGAAAGTGAAGTCACTCAGTCGTGTCCGACTTAGTGACCCCATGTACTGCAGCCTACCAGGCTCCTCCATCCATGGGATTTTCCAGGCAAGAGTTCTGGAGTGGGGTGCCATTTGACTCACCCATATAAGGGGCAGAGTTTTTAGCAAAGGAAAAGTAGTCATTCCTAATATTTATTCATAAAAATATAACATATAGCTAACTCCAAATTCTAAGCACAAAATTATTATATGGATAGAACAATAGGATGGGGAAAACACTATATAAGAAGTTAGGCAATGCGATTCCTATTAATTCTCTGCAATGTCTTTGGGCAATTCCTGCATCTATAAAATCAGGAGTTGAAGTAAATGACCAAAAGTCTTTTAAACCCACCCTGAGGTCTAGGTTTCTGTAGATGGTTGGTATAACAGTCACTTCAAGGAGACTTTAATACAGCTATCTGAGGAATGCATATGTTTTGATGAACCCCAGAGTTTGTTTGAAGCCTTTTCCTACAGAAACAAATGAGTGCAATATCACAAGAATGTCAACATCCAGCTCCATGAAAAGGGAAGAAAAGATTAACATGCCAATTCTAGAACTTTAGTGCTGGCCCCCCAGACCCCATTTCTAAAGGAGCTTCTTTCACGCCCATCTGATTAATGTTCTATCTGTACTTGGCTCACCAAGCAGAACACGTGACTGCAATATCACATTTCTATGCTGGATTTTAGTCAGTACTTTAAGTTTGCCTCAAATTAGCTGGGAACCTGATTCAGAGTTACTGCTGACATTACCCTTGTCTTATGCTGACCAGCCAAAACTGAGCTTAGATCCTTATCAATAGAGAGAATAATAAATCAAGGCAATTTGTTTTAACCATATGCTTTATTCCCTACTGTGCCCTCCCTCCATGTCCCTTCTTTCAACCATTCTATTCTGCTACAACCACAGTACTTGGGTGTTTGTCTAAAATGAAATTAGTTTTCAGCAGAAACATTTTAAAAATTGTAACATACTTGCCACCCCTACCCACCTGCACTCCAAACCCCCTTTACTCTGCTCTGGCTTTTATCCCCCAAAGCATTTATCGCCTTCCAACATATCATACAACTTATTGTGTATATTCTCCCATCAGACTGTAAGCCCCCACAAGGGAAGATATCTTATTATGGTACATATATAACTGGATTTTCTCCCTGGCCCCTGGCACAGAGCACCTAACCCCCTGGAATTTCTGAGCCATAGGAATGTACTTTGTTACTCATAGTGAGCTTCTTTATGATCATAGTTGAATTTATGCTAATAAGGTGACTAGTGGTGAGGTCCTAGATAGTTTCAGGATGGAGGTAAATGGCCAGAGACACCAACCATATGATTAGAGGTTTAAAAATTCTAGCCCCACGCTCAACCTCCAGGAGGGGAAAAGGGATGAAATTTGAGTTCAGTCACAATGGCCAACGATTTAATCAATTGTGCCTATGTAATGAGACTCCCTCAAGCGAAGAGTTGACTCATTGGAAAAGACTCTGATACTGGGAGGGATTGGGGGCAGGAGGAGAAGGGGACGACAGAGGATGAGACGGCTGGATGGCATCACTGACTCGTTAGACATGAGTCTGAGTGAACTCTGGGAGCTGGTGATGGACAGGGAGGCCTGGCGTGCTGCGATTCATGGGGTCGCAAAGAGTCAGACACGACTGAGTGACTGACCTGAACTGAACTGAACTGAACTGAATGAGACTCCCTATACAAACTCTAAACAAAAGAGCTTCCCTGGTGGCTCAGAGGTAATGAATCTGCCTGCAAGGAAGGAGACCTAGGCTAAATCTCTGGGGAAGATCTCCTGAAGAAGGGAATGGTTACCCACTCCAGTAATCTTGCATGGAGAATTTCATGATTAGAGGAGCCTGGCAGGCTACAGCCCATGGGGTCTCAAAGATTTGGACACAATTGAGTGAATAACACTTTCATTTTCATACAAATTCTAAGCAACAGGTTCAGGGCACTTTTCAGTTTGTTGAACAAAACTGCATGCCTGGAGCATGATGTACCCTGACTCCACCAAGGCAAAAATTCCTGCAGTTGAGACCCTTCTGGATCTTGTCTATGTACCATTTCATCTGGCTGTTCATTTTTATCCTTTATGTGTTAGTCACTCAGTCGTGTCTGATTCTTTGTGACCCCATGGACTGTAGCCCATCAGGCTCCTCTCTCCATGGGATTCTCCAGGCAAGAATATTGGAGTGGGTTGCCATTTCCTTCTCCAGGGGATCTTCCTGACTGAGGGATCGAACCCTGATCTCCCATATTGCAGGCAGATTCTTTACCGTTTGAGCTACCCAGTGATGCCCTCATCCTTTATAGTAATCCATAATCATCAGTATAAACTCCTGAGTTATGTATGTCACTCTAGTAAATTATCAAACCTGAGGGGGGAGTGTCATGGAGACCTCAATTTTCTAGACAACCAGGCAGAAGTGCAGGTAACCTGGGGCCCCATTTTGGCTGGCATCTGAAGCTGGGCAGCCCTGTGGAATTGAGCTCCTCGCCTATGGAAAGTGAGTGTTATTCACTCAGTCATATCCAACTCTTTGTGACCCCATGGACTGTAGTCTGCCAGGCTTCCCTGTCCATGGAACTCTCTAGGCAAGGATACGGGAGTGGTTGCCATTCCCTTCTCCCGGCACTCTTCAAGACTCAAGGATAGATGCCAGGGTCCTGCCCTGGTTGGATCCAGGGTATCCGAAGTGTGACGGCGTCAGCAAATGAATGAATGAATGAGAGAGGAAAGAATAGAAGCTGATATTCCTTTGTTTACACAGAAAGCCAATAAAGCCCCAAGACAAGGGACTTGCTCTATTCACGGAGGCCGCAGGCGCCCTCTCACCGGAGTGAAGACACAGAGTGCCTTCTCCATCGGGTCTTAGAAGCCCAGGCAGGAAAGTGAATGCAGAGAGCCTCTGTGCTCCAAGGGATCAGCCTGAAAAAGAGAGGGAGGGAGAGAGAGAAAGGGAGAGAGAGAGAAAAAGATTGATTGACATGGGGTGACCAAGCTTCGGTGAGCAAGGCCCATAACTTTATTTTCAAAAGGAACTTTTATACCTTGACTTGTACATAGAGGGAAATGAAAGATGCAATGTCATACAGAGTCAGCCCAAACATTATATCTGTTTTTTCTTTATTGAAACCAGGATTTTTTCTGCATACCCTTCCCATAAACAATGTTGTGTACATTATCTTCTGGCCTTGGAGGCCTGTGGACATTTTATGACCCTCTTTTGATAAAGGCTGCTCAACCAGAAAACTTATTTTCCCTTGAAGTGTTTTTTCTTTATATTTTTAATCTATGTCAGCCTCAGGAAGTATTAAACAGAGTTACATTTCTCATGGAGCAAAGGTGCAGTGAGTTACAACAAAGAAAGAACCAATTAGCTCAAAGGTCTGATATGGTTAATTTCAAGGCTATTGCTTGTTTTTCTTAAATTCCAACTACATTAACTATTGCACTCCCAGATGCACAGTGGATAAGAGATATGGGAACTTAGCAGCAAGCATTGGCTCAACAATGAAATCCTACACCAGCACTACTCTAATAGCTTTTAACTCTTTGAAAGGCTCTATATTTTTAGAATATTTTAGGCTTCCTGTGCCTCTCACAGTTGGGAGGCTGTGAATAATCACACGCGTAGCTGCAAGAGTCTGGATAAACCTGTCAGGCAAGCTAGAATGCTAACAGGGGGTGGGGGGGGGTTAATTGAAATATTCCTTTCATGCCCAAGAGACTTATTAGCTAGAGCCCTAAGTTGATTTTCTCCAGAGAAAGGTGGTCGAGGATAGCCCCCTGTTAATGTCAGCAAAGTTGGTGAAAGGCACAAAATAGTAAGACAGACCGATTCTGGTTTTGGGTAGATGCTCAAGCAGGTCCAGGGGCTCCCTTGAGTCCTGATCCACCTTGCTCGTCAGGTCTCTTCCACATGAGCTTGTCATGGGTGGGATCTCCCATGGTGGCTCCCAGCAGATAGAACCCAGGTTTCCTGCATTGCAGAAGGATTCTTTACCATCTGAGCTGCCAGGGAAGCCCTAACCTATGGAGTCTGCGATAACTCTAAGCAGTTAGTCAGAATTGAACTGTGAACACACAGATGGTGCTAGAGAAGGAGAAAATTGGTTGTTATTTTTTAAATGACACACCCAACCTCTTAGAAAAGTGTCTGGTACATAGTAGGCTGCTGCTGCTAAGTCACTTCTGTCATGTCCGACTCTGTATGACCCCATAGATGGCAGCCCACCAGGCTCCCCTGTCCCTGGGGTTCTCCTGGCAAGAACACTGGAGTGGGTTGCCATTTCCTTCTCCAATGCATGAAAGCACTCACCTAATATTTACTGAATGAGCAAATGGACAGATGTCATCCTATATAGGACTGCCATTAAAGTTCTCCTGTTTTGACCATCATCTCCTTGGGAGTCCCATTCCTTCCTAATGGATTTTTAAAAGTTCAACAAATAAATATTTTGAGGTCCCAACACATGCCAGGCACTGAGGACCCAACATTAATAAAGTTAGCCAGGAGGTAGCAAGCATGCCACTTGATGCCATAGGTCTCGGAGCTATTCAAGAACCCATGGTTCTTTGCCCACCCCACCAGGATGGAGCCAGACCCTGTGACCAGAAGAGTTCTGACCTTCTCTGAAAGTCAGAATTCCACAGTGATTCTTCAGCTTGCCCTTGCAATCAACAGAATGCAGCCCTGAACATATTCCTCTCAACCTCTGAAGCCTGGATTAAAATCACACATGGAAGACTGGCTCTAAAGACACAAGGTTTGAGAGTCACTCTCAGCAGGAAGCAGATGGAACGCCAAGCCAGCCAAGAGCACAATTCTTTGTGTTTTCAGCAAACAAGCTTCCCCAGGGCATCCAAGAGCCAGCTGAGTTGCTCCCTCCATCTCTTCTTTTAGCTTTTAGCCTCTACACCCAACTCTATGGAGAATTTTAAAATTCCACTCTATATATGACATTCACAAAAACAAATCCAGGTAGATGAAAGTGTTTAATTTAAATATACAATTCCTACATTGCTACAAAAGAATCTTGACTTTTAATCTTGGACTGGAGCAGTCCTTTATAAGCAGAACAGAAAACACAGAGGTAATAAAGGAAAAATTAGAGAGTTTAATTAAATAACTTTTGAAACTTCTTAAGGAAAAATAACAAGACTAACAATGTTAAATATAAACTGATATAAATATTTCAATATAGATCAATAAGAGGGTCAATAGTGATAATACATAAAGATCTTCTACAAATTATTTGAAGACAAAGGACAGGAGAGCAGAGCTTTCTTTTTGAGGGTAGACAGAGGAGTCGCACAGAGTCGGACACGACTGAAACGACTTAGCAGTAGCAGCAGGGGTGGAAAAAAGGGAAAAGAACAATGAGTAAGAAGAGAATCCCCCCTTCCACTTGCCTCTCAGACTGAATTTGAGGCCCCCACACGAGTCTTTAGCAGAGAAGCTCATGAAGCCATTCAGTAGAGATGTTTGGAGTCTGGGGATCATAGCAGAACAGTGACAAAGGGTGGTTGGCACACAGTGAGCAGGTGGCCCTTTCCCCACCTCTGCCCAAAGCTCAACATCCCAACTCTGCCAAACAAGAATTGGAACCTCTGGAGCACCAGCACTGGAGGGACAGCCCTTCCCTGTACTCCCTTCTCCACGGGCTCTTCCTGATGTAGCCCAGCACCAAGGCCTACATTAACTACCTGGGAGATCACCCTGGCCTCGTGCAGCTGCTGAGCCAGGGACTGCAAGCTCCAGGCAGTGGGCGTTACCATGCGAGGCGTGGTAACCTGTGCACGGCCCTGAGCCGGGTGGCAGACCTGCAGGACACACCTGTGTGTGGAGCCCACAGCCTTCATGCTGCTGAGCCACTCTTTGCACACGGTGCTGGTCGCCCACCTGCAGGGCAGGCTCACAGCCTGGGATAAGTTCCTGACAGGCCAGGCAGTGGTGCCGACGGAGAAGTACCAGTGAGCTCCCTGCCCTGCAGGTCCAGGTCTGCACCTGTCAGTGAATAGGCCTCAAAACACTGGACAATGTTTTTTAAAAATGGACACTTTGGAGACATCTGGAAATAGCACCGCATGGCATGGACTTTGACATTTGGTTTCTGTTAACTTCTCCAAGCTTCTGGGCAGATACACAAGAAGCAGGGGCCAAGAGAGACTGGGAAGTTACCATATGGAGACAGAACCAGCAGACAGGCTTATGGACAGAGATGAGACTCCCTTGGGGACTTCCAGAAAGAACTGGAGGACACTGTGAGGTCCCTGAGAGCCTGGTTTTACTTGGGATACTACAACAGAAAATGTCTGGACATACATATATACATACATTTCTTTTAAGTCTGGAGGGATAATGGTTTCTTGGAGAAATGTAATTATGAGAGGAGACAGGAAATTCTACCTTCTATTGTATACATTTCAGGGATGTTTGATTTTTTTTGAGAAACATATATTACTTTCATAATAGTAACATACAAAAAGATAGTCCCACTTAGAAAAACAAAACAAAAAATACACAGGATACAGCATTTGCCTTTCAAGGATGGCGCCCTGCTCTGGAGCATGGCGCCTGCTCTGGAGCATGGCTGGTAACAGTACAAGTCCGCAATTAGTCATCCCCTGTGTTTTGTGACCTGTGACAGGAATACATAGGAGCTTCCCTGGCCTCAATGTCTGGAACTGAACTATGTCTAGGGGCAAAAGTTGGTTTGGTGGCCAGCGTGGAATGTCAGGGTTAGTGACTATTGCTGGCATAGAGCCCCTGACTTGTTCTGCCTCGAGATCTCTTAGGAAAACTCATTGTTTTGGGGGCAGTCACCACAGGTTCAGAGGGTTTCTCTCTCACAAGGTCTCATGATCTGCTGCTCTCATGAAAATGTCCAGCGTCTTCATCCAGACTCACAAGTCCTGGCCCCTGCCTTCCTCTCCAACCTCATCTATCTCCTCTTTGAGTTTTGAACATACTAAACCAGGTATGGTCCCCAGAGGGGTCTCCTCTTTCTACCCTTCACCTGCCCCTTCCCTCACTCTTCCATTCCCAGTTGCATTATTACCCCTTGCAGAATCCTCCCTGAGGAGCCCCCCCGAGGGGCCCCCACTCCAGGTAAGACACCAGCAGCTCTGCTCCTGACACCCTGAAACATCACCACTCTGTAGAATGGTTGCCTGATTACATGTCCGCAGCCCCCAGCTGACTGGTAGATTTTTGTCCAGCAAGAGAGAGAGTGTTACCACCATGGCCTCCAGTTCTGGTCATGAGGCTCCATAAACATCTGCTAAATGAAGAGGAACATGCTGGCCTGGCCTCACCCTGCAGGCATCCTCATGGGAGGACCCTGCATGTTCACTGACTCACCTGTAAGCTCTTCACAGTTCCCGAGAGAACGATGGTGGCAAAACACCAAGCAATAACAGCACTTACTAAAATGTCTCTTCGTAGAAGAGAACACAAGAAGAGAGTTAAATGCTCACAGAGGGAAAGAGAAAAACAAGTATTGTGTATTAATGCATATATATATATATATATATATATAGAGAGAGAGAGAGAATCTAGAAAGATGGTGTTGCTGAACATATTTGCAGGGCAGCAAAGGAGACACAGACATAGAGAACAGATTTGTGGATGGAGGGTGGGAAGAAGAGGACGAATGGATAGAGCAGCATGGAAACATATCCACTACCGTATGCCAAATAGATGGCCGGTGGGAATTTGCTGTATGACTCAGGGAACTCAAGGCTCTGTGACAACCTTGAGGGGTGGGAGGGAGGGTCACGAGGGAAAGGAAGATTCATGTTGATGTATGTCAGAAACCATCACCATAATGTAAAGCAATTACCCTTCAATTACAAATAGATGAATTTTTTTAAATGCTCACAGAGGTATGTGGGACTGCAGGCCTCCCACACAAAGCTCTTGGTATGTCAATTTACCAGGAACAAGTGGGCTCAGGCCTGGCAGGGCAGAGAAAAGCACCATGGGACTGGAGTTCTCACTGTGACTGTGGGCACATGCCTTCACCTCTTAGGCCTGGCAGCCCCTATGTCTGCCCCAGGGTCTGTGGAGTAAAGGCTGGGTCAGTTTCTGGCTAAACCCTGGGGGTGGAAGGAGAAGAGCTGATCGATCTGAAAGGCACATCAGTTGGGCTCCACCCAACCTGACCTCAGCCTTGGATACAGACCAACCCAAATCTTCCTGCCTTGTACAAATGCTCCTCACAGCAGACATTCAGTCTGGGTCACGGGGCAAGAAACTTACCCAGGCCTTTGCAGCTGGTGCTTTGTACAAACAGGCAAATCTAGACTAAACCGGCACCTTTCCTTTGAGGGGAAGGACACAGGCCTCCTTGCACCCCATTTCCCAGGGTATAAGTTTTACTTGGACTTTATTTCTTCCAAGACCAGGCACTCACCGGCCTCACAGTGCTGGGCTCTGTCACCAGCCTGAGCTTCCCTCCCTGAGGCAACTCCAGAGCCAAATCCACACCCTGTTTCCAAGGTGCTAGACGTGGGAAGCTACTGACTATGTTACAAGGTAGAGAGTGCGTGTCCTAAGTCGATTCAGTTATGTCCCTATTGACTGTAGCTGCCAGGCTCCTCTGTCCATGAGATTTTCCAGGGAAGAATACTGGAATGGGTTGCCATGCCCTCCTCCAGGGGATTTTCCTGGCCCAGGGATAGAACTTGAGTCTCTTATGTCTCCTGCATTGGCAGGTGGGTTCTTTACCACCAGTGCCACCTGGGAAGTGCTATAAGGTAGAGGAACACATCTATTCCCACTGACTTCACTGAACTGGGGGACAGGAAAGTTCGGTGATGTTTTTCTTCTATTCTGCTACATGCTTGGGCATCAGTCAGACCTGACTTCTGGTCTCAATTCTGTCTCTTTCTAATGATTTCACTTTGGGCCAGTTACCCACCTCTCTGTCACTCAGTTTTGAATCTGCAGAGTGCAGACAGAAGGCCTAGCTGGGAGGCTTACAAGGCAGAGTTGTTATGAAAATTAAATGAAGCGACATCTATCAACCATACAGCACAGGGCCTATCTAGTTGCTGAGCAAATGTCAGCATCTTAACAGCCTGGAAATGTCTGCCAAGAGCAACGGGGTGTTTTTAAAAGAATTTCCCTATGAGTCATGGTCAGAACTGAATCCCGATCCCACAGCCTGTAAGTCAGGTCTCTTCATGCCACCTCACCACCCCACAGTTCCAGCCACTTTTGATTAAACAACTGAGAACGGTAAAAATGGAAACCCGCAGCCAAAGACCCAGCCTATTCCTGACCCTCACGGCAAACCCAAACCACAGGAATCCCCACAGCTCAGATCTGCTATCTCTTTTTGCCCTGGCAGCACAGCACTGAGGTCAGGATGCTCAAAGTCAAGTTTCTGACTTGGAGGCTATGGTGCCTCCTCCCAGTGAGCTTTTCTTTACTCACACTGGGACCTTCCGCATAGTTACTTTTTAATCTCATGAAAAATCTCTGCAGCCTGCTTTGTAGAGGGGTAACCACCTGGAAGTAGGGCGCATATTCAGGATACATGATAACAGATGGCACCTGGAACTGAGAAGCAGGCCCCCAGGTGTCTCTGCCAGCTCTGGGGCAATAAACCTTTTTGTCTCTTTGGGTTAGCTTCAATTTCTTTTTTTTTCTTTCTTTCTGTCCTTTTTTTTTTTTTTTTTTTTAAGTCAAACCAAAGGTTCAAAATGAGACAGGCAATAGAGTTGATAAAGACTAATGCCCCAAATCTATGTTAGCTTCCTCAGCCAAACTCTCCCTGAGCTGGTTAATAAATAAGCCAGTGATTAAGCTGCTCTGGCACATTCCATTCTGTAGCCCAGAAGGGATCTTTCCTGCGTGGAGGGACAAAGAGACTAGATTTATATCTTCAGTCCCTATTCACCTTCCCTGCTCCTGGTCTGCGGTGTGGTGGGTGATGGGACCGCCTCCAACACCAAGTCATTTCTGGGACACCACCAGGACCAAACAGGACCCAGAGACAAAGAGAGGCCTATGGGGTCCTGTTGCACAGGACTAGCCCATGAAGGGGTGGTACATGCCTCACACCACACCTCTGTGGTGTGAGATGTTAATTAATTAATCCTCCTAGTCACCCCGTACTGCAGGAGCTGTCATAGTGCGAAGGCTCAGAGGGGTCAGTGGCATGCTCAAAACGCTGGCAGAAGAAGATCCTAAGCCCCACAGCCTGATGTGGGAGAGCATCAGGTAATACTGCCTTTACCTTTTTATTACCAACCACAAATGTAGTATTTCCAAAAACTGAGAGATTAATGAGCAGTGCAGTTACTCAGGAAGGTTCAGTGGAAGGGGGAGGATTTGGAGAGGTCCCAGGCAAGAAGCCAGGCACCCACGTGCTGGGAAGGAGTCTGGTGGTACAGGAAGTGGGGGCAAGACCAAGCATAGACTTTGTTAAGGCAAAATTTTTTCACATTCCTGCATTAATGTATCTAATCTCTAATTTAAAACATACCTGAACTTGTATAAATGAGTGCTGTTAAAGCACCTGTTAATTTTAGCAGCTAGCACTCAGGATGAGAGAGTTATGAGCAGGCAGGGATGGTCCTCTCAAGCCTTCCCCTCAGCCAACCCGTGCTGACACCCTGTTCCCTCCGCATACCTGTGGTTCTGTGAACAGCAGAGGGTCAGGATAGCTCCCACCACGCAAGCTGTTTAGGCTCAATATCCTTCTAAAAAGAAAATTGCTCTTTCTTTGTGTTTTGGAAATTCTGCTGTGCAAATGCTTCCTGCAAGTTTGACTTTTTTTTTTTTTTTTTTGCTGTTTGGCATTGAGAGAAAATGTTTTATTGTTGGTTGTCCATTTTAACTGAAGGATAATTGCTTTACAATATTGTGTTGGTTTCTGCCATACATCAACATGAATCAGTCATGGGTGTACCTACATCCCCTGCCTCTTGAACCTCCCTCCCACCTCCCGACCCACCCCACCCTTCTAGAGCTCCGGTTTGAGTTCCCTGAGTCATACAGCAATTTCCCGTTGGGTATCTATTTTACATATGGTAGTATATTTGTTTTTTAATGATTTCTACAAATCTAATATATAATACTTCTCTTGAAATTAAAGTCATCTGGTGACCAGTTCAACGTTCAGAACGAGACAGTTCCAGGTTGTCTGGACAAACCAGAAAGGGCAATCACCACCTGGCAGAGCCCAGCTGGCTCCCTGTGGGAGAATGTTGAGCCTGCATGGTCAGTCCTCAGCTCCCAGATAGCAGGAGTTGCTCCCTCTCCATCACACCCTCAGCCCTGGGTCTATAGCATTCCTGAAATCTCTGCCCCATCCTTGTGTTGGTGCTCTCAATGACCAGGACACCAAGCAGGAAGTGCCTTAATGTCTTCTACGTGCCAAGCAAATTGCTGGGCCCTGGGCTACACCTGCAAGCAAGACTGTCCTGGCATCATGCTTAGGAATATAGACTCGAGCTAGACTGCCTGGATCAGAATCCCAGCTCTGCCGTGTACTAGCTACTGTTGCCCTGGGCAAGTCACTTAGCCCCTGTGTATCTTGGTTTTGCCATGGGTACAGTGGTGATGATGGTCACCTACCTCATAGTGATGAGAGGATTAAGTGAATTCATACGTTGTTAAGTGTGTTTATGCTTAGTACCCAGTAAGTCCTACAAAGAAGTTAATGTTACAGACTGTCTTGATAATGAAATAGACTGCTACAGTAAAATACAAGTGCTCGCTATATCAAGGGTAAGTACAAGATTATTTTGGAGCACACCAAAGGGTGCATAAACCTGAACCTGGGATGGCTCCCCAAAGGATGTGCTGCTGTGTGCTGTCATCTCCCACTCTTTGCAGCCCCACTGACTATAGCCCGCCAGGCTCCTCTGTCCATGGGATTCTCCAGGCAAGAATACTGGAGTGGATTGCCACTTCCTTCTCCAGGAGATCTCCCCGACCCAGGGACAGAACCCAAAGGACAGGGATAGAACTCTTGTGTCTCCTGCATTGGCAGGTGGATTCATTGCCACTAGCACTACCTGGGAGAGACTTAAACCATAGGAAGGAGATTTGAGGATAAGAAGAATGTTCCAGATTGAGTGACTTTACGTGGAATAATGCGGAGGCAAAAGTCCACACTTTCTTTGGTGAGTTTGCTTCATTTAAAAAAATGAAACAAACAGTAGGTCAGTCACTAAGTAACAGTTATCACAGAATTTGTAACATGCCTTCTGTCCATTGAACCATTAATGAACAAACAGAAAATTCATGTTCTGATCCCCACAGCAAGTCTGAACTTAAGGCATCTTTGAAGGTCATACCAACAAGGGTCACAATAGCTCACAAGTTCTCTTTTTATTTTCAGTAGGAAACAAACATGAGACTCAAATCTTTAGGTTAATTGAATTATTTCATGAACGATTTCTGGTCTATAGACTCCCTAAGAGAAGACATTACTGTTTTTACTCCCCACATCACCCCCAGCACACCTTCCACACAGTAGTTATCCAGCAAAAGCCTTTTTTATTTTATACTTGAATGCATTGAATTTTAATTTGCATCTCAATATTTTTTAATAAATGCTTTTTAAATGCTGAGTGTTAAAATGAATTCTGCCAATGCCCAATGCTTCTCTTTCCACTCAACTCACAGGAAAGCAAGTTTGGGCCTGCCTCTGATCTCTTAGAGCAGAAAGCTAATCTCCAGGGTGACCTCACCACAGAGATGTGTTTTATAGTCAACTGGCAAATCTCAGCATGAACTGAGAATGAAGGTTGGAAAGACAATAAACATACAAACAAGTCAGGATTGTACAAATCAAGTCAGTTCAGATAACCAGCTGGACTTATGACTAGTTTTCAATTTTAAGAAAACTACAAAGGGAGAAATCTTCCTCGCCAATAGTAATCCTTTACAGAAGACTAGGACGGCCTTTCTCTTATTATCAAATGAAGAAGTCTGGATAATAGAAAGAGGAAAAGGATTTTAAATTAATCTATGCCAGGGATTTTCTTTTTTTTTTCTTTTTTATTTTACTTTATAATTCTGTATTGGTTTTGCCATACATTGACATGAATCCACCACGGGTGTACATGCGTTCCCAAACATGAACCCCCCTCCCACCCCCCTCCCCACAACATCTCTCTGGGTCATCCCCATGTACCAGCCCCAAGCGTGCCGTATCCTGCATCGGACATAGACTGGCAATTCGATTCTTACATGATATTATACATGTTTCAATGCCATTCTCCCAAATCATTTCACCCTCTCCCTCTCCCTCTGAGTGCCAGGGATTTTCAAACATGCTTTGACTGAGGAACACTTTGTTCAAACTAAATATTACTAATATATATGAGCAAATAAAAACACATCAAGACAGAGCTTGAAGGCAGGATCCAGGCCCCAATTCTAGCTGTTTCTCTCTTCCCTTCAGTTCAGATCAGTCGCTCAGTCATGTCCAACTCTTTGTGACCCCATGGACTGCAGCACACCAGGCTTCCCTGTCCATCACCAACTCCCAGAGCCTGCTCAAACTCATATCCATTGAGTCGGTGATGTCATCCAACCATCTCATCCTCTGTCGTCCCTTTTTCCTCTCGCCTTCAATCTTTTCCAGCATCAGGGTCTTTTCAAGTAGGCTCTTCGCATCAGGTGGCCAAAGCATTGGAGTTTCAGCTTCAACATTACTCCTTCCATTGAATATTCAGGACTGATTTCCTTTAGCATGGACTGGTTGGATCTCCTTGCAGTCCAAGGGACTCTCAAGAGTCTTCTCCCACACCACAGTTCAAAAGCATTAATTCTTTGGCCCTCAGCTTTCTTTATAGTCTGACTCTCACATCCATACATGACCACTGGAAAAGCCATAGCTTTGACTAGATGGACCTTTGTCGGCAAAGTAATGTCTCTGCTTTTTAATATGCTATCTAGGTTGGTCATAGCTTTTCTTTCAAGAAGTAAGCCTCTTTTAATTTCATGGCTGTAGTCACCATCTGCAGTGATTTTGGAGCCCAAGAAAATAAAGTCTGTCACTGTTTCCATTGTTTCCCCATTTATTTGCCATGAAGTGATGGGATGCCATGATCTTCGTTTTTTGAATGTTGAGTTTTAAGCTGGCTTTTTCCACTCTCCTCTTTCACTTTCATCAAGAGGCTCTTTAGTTCCTCTTCACTTTCTGCCATAAGGGTGGTTATCATCAGCATATCTGAGGTTATTGATATTTCTCCCAGCAATCTTGATTCCAGCTTATGCTTCATCCAGCCCAGTGTTTCTCATGATGTACTCTGCATAGAAGTTAAATAAGCAGGGTGACAATATACAGCTTTGACGTACTCCTTTCCCAGTTTGGAAACAGTCCATTGTTCCATGTCCAGTTCTTTTTTTTTTTTTTTTACTTTTATTTGCATTTATTTTTTGCGGCATTTATTCCTGGGCCATAAGTTTTTGTTTCTTCAGTTTCTTCTGGGATATCTTTTTCTTCTGTGCAACCTCCTCTTCTGGTTTAGGAACAGTCTGTTCTTTTTCAGTAAGGATCATCTCAATGTGGCAGGGAGAGCTCATGTAGGGGTTGATCCAACCGTGAGCTCTGTAAGTCCTGCACCGCATCTTGGGGGCTTTGTTCACTTGGATGTGCTCAATGACCAGAGAATCTACGTCTAAGCCCTTATGTTCAGCATTACTCTCTGCATTTTTGAGCATGTGTAGTAAAAATTTAGCACTCTTTTTGGGCCACCGACCCTGCGTCCAGCCCCACTGTTTGGCCTGTGCACACCTACCAACTCCACCGTCGTAACGACATTGCTTCTTTAACGTGACATCTTCAGATACTTGGTGGCTTTTCGGATATGCATACCCTTTATGGCCTGGGCAGTTTCACGAGTGTTCTTAAAGTGAACACGAAGATTTGAACCTCTTGATTTGCATGATTTTGTGGGGTTTTCTGGGTCAAGTGAATAGCGCACCATTTTTAGGGGTCACCTCAGGCCGCTTACCGGAAAAGGAAGCCATGTCCAGTTCTGTTACTTCTTGACCTGCATACAGATTTCTCAAGAGGCAGGTAAGGTGGTCTGGTATTCCCATCTCTTGAAGAATTTTTCCACAGTTTGTTGTGATCTACAAGTCAAAGAAGTGCTCTCTACTCGTGAGCACTTCTAAAACTTCTCATTGTGGTCAAACTTCACTGGCCCTGCCATTGTGCAGTAGGAAGGCCTGAGACTGAGAAAAAATCCTTGACTTGTCCAAGGTCACAGAGAGGCGCCAGGATGAGTTCCTGGGTCGACTTAATCCAAATGCAGTGACCCTTCCACTGCACCATGCAGAGGGTAGGGAAAATTTGCTTCTTAATGCAGAGGGGTGGCTGATGGGAAGGAGATGGAGCATAAGAGGAGAAGGATTGCCCTGTCAGATGCACAGCGTAACAGAGTGGAGCAAAGCCATGCAGCGGCTGCTAGCTGTTTGGAGGCTCCAAGATACCTGCTGAAATGAGAAGACACCATATCCTGTCTTTTGGCTGGATCACTAGCCTATGATGATTTACTCGCATGGTCAAGTCAACAGACATTAACTGAACATCTGCTATCAGGTGCTGGGAAACCTGAAAACAGTGACACAAAGACAATTAAGTCACTCTGTCATGCCACAAAAATGAGTAAGTCACTTCATCCCAGGTACTCGTGGTCAAGTACAGAAAACAGATTGAAAACTCTAACTAGAGTGAGTGTGAGACTGTTGCATGGACCTACAGGGTAGCTACACAGGAGAAGGGGAGAGATAATTCACTGGGAGAATCAAAGATGCCCAGCAGAATAGACAGCCATGCAGGCTTTCCAAGGATGAGTTTGTCTGCAGGTGGACAGGCAAGGAGACACATCTGGTTCAGAACAGAGAGAACAGAGAAATAGGTTTCAAACAGTTGCAAAGATGCTCGTTTGAGTTTAGAAAGATCACCGAGGTGGCACTGTGGAAATTCACAGCAGGAAGAGGCTCTGCACTGGTTGAACTGAGGGGACTCAGAGTAGGAATGGAAAACAACGGTGGTTTTCACAAGGAAAGTCAGCATAATGAGTAGGAGCGATAAAAATGACGGGAGGGTTCCCTGGCTCCTGTGGTTCCTGAGAACTCTAGAAGGTGGTACCATCACAGATAAAGAATTTTAGAGAGGAAATAAGGAGCCAGCTTCAGCGGGCAGGAGTTCAAGGTGCTGGTGGGCCCACCGAGTGAAGATATCCGGTGGAGAGATAGGTGTAGGGGTCTGACGGTGCACACAGCACAGGCTGGGTTCGTTCCTCAGCTTCAACTTCTAGAGGAAAAGGCGTCACCTATTTCCCCTACGTGGGGCTTCCGAGGGGGCTCAGTGCTACAGAATCTGCCTGCCAATGCAGAGGATGTGGGAACCGTCCCTGGGTCGGGAAGATCCCCTGGAGAAGGAAATGGCAACCCACTTCCAGTATTCTTGCCTGGAGAATCCCATGGACAGAGGAGCCTGACAGGCGATAGTCCATGGGATTGCAAAACAGTCAGACACAACTTAGTGACTAAACAACGACAAAAACCTTTCCCTGTGTGCCACAGAGCTTGCTTCAGCCCTCTACTCTGAGGGCTTTCCATAAGTAGAATTTTGTGAAGTTCTATGTTGGTTGTTTCCTTTTTCCCTAAGCTATCTAGTTGAATCCAAACCCTATCAGCTTTTACCACAAGTTATCTGGGGAATGCAGCCTCACCCCAGAGATACTGGCTTCCTCTATTACATCGGAATTAGGAAGCAACTTTATTGTAAGCAATAGTAAAAATATACAACACTGAAAAATATAGAGCATATATCCAGTTTAGCTTTGTCCCATCCATTCCTTTATGGAATAAAATTATCATCATTTTTAAGCAAGGAAAGAAATATAGGATGAAGGTAAATGTCCAGGTCCCAAGCCGGGGAACCCTGCAATTACTCAGAATTGAGTTAGGTACTTTGTTAGCATTCAATCAATACATCTGTACCAAGTAATTTAAGGTGCTGAGACGCAGTACCCAAAACCATGGGAGATACTAAAAATAGAGAAAGCCTAAGAAATAGATTGCAGCCATGAAATTAAAAGATACTTACTCCTTGGAAGAAAAGTTATGACCAACCTAGATAGCATATTGAAAAGCAGAGCTATTACTTTGCCAACAAAGGTCTGTCTAGTCAAGGCTATGGTTTTTCCAGTGGTCATGTATGGATGTGAGAGTTGGACTGTGAAGAAAGCTGAGCGCCGAAGAATTGATGCTTTTGAACTGTGGTGTTGGAGAAGACCCTTGAGAGTCCCTTGGACTGCAAGGATATCCAACCAGTCCATCCTAAAGGAGATCAGTCCTGGGTCTTCTGCATTGGAAGGACTGATGCTGAAACACCAATACTTTGGCTACCTCATGAGAAGAGTTGACTCATTGGAAAAGACCCTAATGCTGGGAGGGATTGGCAGCAGGAGGAGAAATGGACCACAGAAGATGAGATGGCTGGATGGCATCACTGACTCGATGGACGTGAGTTTGAGTGAACTCCAGGAGTTGGTGATGGACAGGGAGGCCTAGCGTGCTGCGATTCATGGGGTTGCAAAGAGTCGGACACGACTGAATGACTGAACTGAACTGAAGAAATAGAACATCAGCTCCAGGAGCTGATAATTAATTAACTAGATAATCAAGTACCAAAATGAAAATGTAAGGATAAATGGAACAAATGTCAATAGAAATTAAATGTCACAAAAGCTCAGAGGTAGGAAATAGAAAGTTTAATCAGAGTAATGAGGAAACATTTCGCAGAGGAGAGATGCGATCTAAACTTAGTGTTGAAGGATGAGCTGAGTTTGAACAAGCCTGGTGGCTCAGACAGTAAAGCATCTGCCTACAAAGTGGGAGACTCAGGTTCCATCCCTGGGTCAGGAAGATCCTCTGGAGAAGGAAGTGGCAACCCACTCCAGCACTCTTGCCTGGAAAATTCCATGGACAGAGGAGCCTGGTAGGCTACAGTCCATGGGGTCGCAGAGTTGGACACGACTGAGCGACTAAACAAAACTAGACTAAATAAAGCAGAAGGTCACTAGGCTGGAGGAGGGGATGGACTGAAGGTGCAGCATGGGTCCCACCACGTGTTTCAAGACTAGAGAATAGGTGATTCTGGTCAGAGCAGAGGGTCCACACATAGGAGCGACCTAAGTGGGACGGGAGGGGGTCTGAGGGCCCCGACTCCAGATGGAGGAGGTCATGGGAAATCCCAGGAGGGACTCTAAGCAGAAAAGGACATGGGGCACCAGAAAGGTGGGAATGGGGACAACCAGATGGACGGCGAACTGATCCCACTGAGGGGGAAGGGCATGAGGCCGCGAGAGCAGCAGCGCAGAGGTGAGGGTGGCTTCGTGAGGAAGAGAGTGTGTGAGGCAGGTCTGGAAGACTGGGCTATTTGGGATGTTGAGATGGAAGAACAAAATCATAGAGGCTAAAAAATGTTGTTCGTATGAGGGAAAGCACAAAATGCAGCTGCCTTCATTGTAGGGCCTGACTAGGAAGTCAACCGCATGAGACGAAAGGCAGACTGGTGCTGGGAGTTGCTGGCCTATAGAGAATTGGACTTTGTTCAGAGGGCAGTGAGAGTCCCTGGCAGTGGTTGATAAGGGGACGTACTGGATCAGAAGCTGTGTGTGAGGAATGCTAGGTGATGATAGATAGCTTCACAGCTTAACAGCCAGCAATACTCATAGCATTTCAATCGATAGCAAAGGTCAAGACGGATGAGGGAGAGCTACTGAAGCTACCCAGATGGGGAGCCAGGCACAGGCTGTGCTGACCTCAAAAGGAATGCGGGTGCTGAGAAGAGTGGGAGGGAGGGATGTGAAGGACATCTGGAGGCCTTACCTGAAAGTCTGAACATGTTATGGGAGAGAAGGTTTGAAACAAACATCCTGACAGACCTGCTTCCATGAGCTGTGAACTATGCCAAAATAATGTTCATATCAATGATATCTGAACTTTCCAAGTATAGGCATCCAAACCTGGCTATTTTTAAAATCCTCTTTACACACATGCTTGAAAGGTACCTTGAGTATAATAAGAATTTCTAAAACACTCTTACATTCTGACACTTATCATCTTTATAGAAAAATCGAGTAAAACATATTGGTGCAGCTTAAAGAATTATTATAAGGTGAACCCCTGTGTAACCTCTTGCAGGTCAGGAAATAAAACGTTGGCAATACCCCAGAAGCCAGCTGTGTGCACCTCCCAATTTGAAACCCCACCTTCACTTTCCTAACTTTTGTGACTACCATTTCTTTCCTTTACTTTCTACTTCGAATGTATGCGTATGCATCCTCGACTGGATGGTAGATCGTAGTTTAGTCTTCTATCAGTGGACGAGAATAGAAAGAGTGGGAGCAGACCTGATCTACAATGATCAAAACACTATGGTATTAGTATAAAAGCAGACACATAGACTAATGGAATAGATTAGAAAGTCCCTAAATAAACCCACATGTAAGTGATCAATTAATTTACAACAGAGGAGCCAAGAATAGATAATGGAGAAAGGACAATAGTCAACAAATGATGTTGGGAAAACTGCACAAGCAAGAGAATGAAACTGGACTGCACTTTTACACCATACGCAAAAATTACTGAAAATGGATTAAAGAGTTGAAAGAAAGACCTGAAACCATAAAACTCCTAGAAGAAAACATAGGGAGTAAGCTCACTGATATCAGGCAACAAGACAAAAAAATCAGCAGTTGAGACTACATCAAACTAAAAAGCTTAGCAAAGGAAAGCATCAATAAAATGAAGTCAGACTACTGAATGAAAGAAAATATTTGCAAATCACATACCTAATTAAGGGTTAATATCCAAAATATGTAAAGAATTCAATCAACTCAACCGCAAAACAGCAAAGAATATAATTAAAAAATGGGCAGGGACTTCCCTGGCAGTCCAGTGGTTAAGACTGTGATTCTTCTGCAGGATGGCACAGATTTGATCCCTGGTTGATGAACTAAATAATTAGTTAATTAATTAGTTATTTAAACGGACGAAAGATCTGAATGGACATCTTTCTAGAGGAGACACACAGTTGGCCAACAGACACATGAAAAGATACTCAATATTACTAATTAGCAAGGAAATGTAAATCAAAACCACAATGAGATATCACCTCACACCTGTTAGAATGTCTATTGTCAAAAAACCCCAAAATGACAAGTATTGGTGAGGATATGGAAGAAAAGGAACAATTGGGTACTGTTAGTGAGAATGTAATTGGTGCAGACACTATGGAAAATATGATGAAGTTTCTTCAAAGAACTAAAAATAGAAAAATCATATGATTCAGCAATTCTACTTCTGAGTATTTGTCCAAAGAAAACAGAAACAGTACCTTGAAAAGATATACGCAGCCCTCTTCTCATTATTTACAATGCAGCATTATTTACAATCGCCAAGATATGGAAATACTCTGTGTTGTCAATCAATGGATGAATAGATACAGAAAACGTAATATGTATATACAATGGAATATTTTTCAGTAATGAAAAAAGAATGAAGTTCTGGCACTGTGACAACATAAATGGACCTCAAGAGTATTATGTAAGGGGGATAAGGTAGACAAAGACTGACAAATACTATATGATCTTATTATATGTGGAATCTAAAAAGAACAAAGCAAAACCCAGGCTCATAGGTTCAGGGCATGTTGCCAGAGGCAGGGGGTGGGGAATGAGTGAAATAGGAGAAGAGGATTAAAAGATACACACTTCCAGTCTTGGGTCTTGGGCTCTCAAGGAGGAGATGTGAGTGAGTGAAGTTGCTCAGTCGTGTCCGACTCTTTGCGACCCCATGGACTGTAGCCTACCAGGCTCCTCTGTCCATAGGATTCTCCAGGCAAGAGTACTGGAGTGGGTTGCCATTTCCTTCTCCAGGGGATCTTCCCGACCCAGGAATCAAACCTGGGTATCCTGCATTGGAGGCAGACGCTTTAACCTCTGAACCACCAGGGAAGCCCCATCAGTTCAGTTCAGTTCAGTTCCATCGCTCAGTCGTGTCCGACTCTTTGCGACCCCATAAACTGCAGCACGCCAGGCCTCCCTGTCCATCACCATCTCCCGGAGTTCACTCAAACTCACGTCCATTGAGTCGGTGATGCCATCCAGCCATCTCATCCTCTGTCGTCCCCCTTTCCTCCTGCCCCCAATCCCTCCTAGCATCAGGGTCTTTTCCAATGAGTCAACTCTTCTCATGAGGTGGCCAAAGTACTGGAGTTTCAGCTTTAGCATCATTCCTTCCAAAGAATACCCAGGGCTGATCTCCACCCCATAGGGGTCTGGAATTCTCAAGGAGGAGGAAAGGACAAACATCTTCTTTTTCTATACATTCCTTAGTCTTAGTCACATAAAATTTTTTTTCTTTAAAGTGGTGATTATAACAGAAGATGAGATGTTTGGATGGTATCACCTACTCAATGGATATGAATCTGAGTAAACTTCAGGAGTTGGTGATGGACAGGGAGGCCTAGCGTGCTGGGGTCGCAAAGAGTCGGACACGACTGAGCAACTGAACTGAACTGATGATTACACAACAAACAACTCAATTTAAACTCTGTACTAAGGATTATATAACAACATGTATCCTGCTTGGGGACAGTTTCTCCTTCCTGAAAACCTTCTGGCTAATTCTGTTATCTTAAAATGTAAATTATAGGAGTGGGTCTAGTAATATCTTTACAACATTGAGACATTCATTTATTGTAATAACTAATTAAAAAATATATAACTCCCTTGCTAAAGACTATCAGGGGGGCACTCTCCGTCCCCCTTCTGATGTATGTGTCAGAAGCTTTCTCTGTCCCTTTTCATACTTTAATAAAACTCTGCTACACAAAAGCTCTTGAATGATCAAGCCTGGTCCCTGGTCCCAAACTTAAATCTTCTTCAGAGATCAAGAATCCAACACTGTTCACCGTAAGCTATCATTAATAATCCTACATTGCATATTTGAAAGTTGATAAAAGACTAGATCTTAAAAGTAAGTCCTCATTGAAAAAATTATAATTATTTATGGTGTCAGACCATCCCCAAGAAAAAGAAATGCAAAAAAGCAAAATGGCTGTCTGAGGAGGCCCTACAAATAGCTGTGAAAAGAAGAGAAGCAAAAAGCAAAGGAGAAAAGGAAAGATATACCCATTTGAGTGCAGAGTTCCAAAGAATAGCAAGGAGAGATAAGAAAGCCTTTCTCAGCAATCAATGCAAAGAAATAGAGGAAAACAATAGGATGGGAAAGACTAGAGATCTCTTCAAGAAAATTAGGGATCCCAAGGGAACATTTCATACAAAGATGGGCTCAATAAAGGACAGAAATGGTATGGACCTAACAGGAGAAGATATTAAGAAGAGTGGCAAGAATACACAGAAGAACTATACAAAATATCTTCATGACCCAGATAGTCACGATGGTGTGATCACTCACCTAGAGCCAGACATCCTGGAATGTAAAGTCAAGTGGGCCTTAGGAAGCATCACTACGAACAAAGCTACTGGAGGTGATGGAATTCCAGCTGAGCTATTTCAAATCCTAAAAGACGATGCTGTGAAAGTGCTGCACTCAATATGCCAGCAAATTTGGAAGACTCAGCAGTGGCCACAGGACTAGAAAAGGTCCGTTTTCATTCCAATCCCAAAGAAAGGCAATACGAAAGAATGCTCAAACTACTGCACAATTGCACTCATCTCACACGCTAGTAAAGTAATGCTCAAAATTCTCCAAGCCAGGCTTCAACAGTATGTGAACCGTGAACTTCCAAATGTTCAAGCTGGTTTTAGAAAAGGCAGAGGAACCAGAGATCAAATTGCCAACATCTGCTGGATCATTGAAAAAGCAAGAGAATTCCAGAAAAACATCTATTTCTGCTTTATTGACTGTGCCAAAGCCTTTGACTGTGTGGAAAATTCTGAAAGAGATGGGAATACCAGACCACCTGACCTGCCTCTTGAGAAACCTATATGCAGGTCAAGAAGCAACAGTTAGAACTGGACATGGAACAACAGACTGGTTCCAAACAGGAAAAGGGGTATATCAAGGCTGTATATTGTCACCATGCATATTTAACTATATGCAGAGTACATCATGAGAAATGCTAGGCTGGAAGAAGCACAAGCTGGAATCAAGATTGCTGGGAGAAATATCAATAACCGCAGATATGCAGATGACACCACCCTTATGGCAGGAAGTGAAGAAAAACTAAAGAGCCTCTTGATGAAAGTGAAAGAGGAGAATGAAAAAGTTGGCTTAAAACTCAACATTCAGAAAACTAAGATCATGGCATCTGGTCTCATCACTTCATGGGAAATAGATGGGGAAACAGTGGAAACAGTGTCAGACTTTATTTTGGGGGGCTCCAAAATCACTGCAGATGGTGACTGCAGCCATGAAATAAAAAGACACTTACTCCTTGGAAGAAAAGCTATGATCAACCTAAACAGCATATTAAAAAGCAGAGACATTACTTTGCCAACAAAAGTCCGTCTAGTCAAGGCTATAGTATTTCCAGTAGTCATGTATGGATATGAGAGTTGGACTATAAAGAAAGCTGAGAGCCGAAGAATTGATGCTTTTGAACTGTGGTGTTGGAGAAGACTCTTGAGAGTCCCTTGGACTGCAAGGAGATTCAACCAGTCCATTCTAAAGGAGATCAGTCCTGAATATTCATCGGAAGGACTGATGTTGAAGCTGAAACTCCAATACTTTGGCCACCTGATGCAAAGAGCTGACTCATTTGAAAAGACCCTGATGCTGGGAAAGATTGAAGGCTAGAGGAGAAGGGCAGAGGATCAGATGGCTGGATGGCATCACCGACTCAATGGACACAAGTTTGAGTAAACTCCGGGAGCTGGTGATGGACAGGGAGGCCTGGCATCCTGCAGTCCATGGGGTCGCAAAGAGTTGGACACGACTGAGTGACTGAACTGAACTGAACTGATGGTTACAGACATTAACTAGACTCATTGTAATGACCATTTCACACTATATACAAATACTGGATCATTATATTGAACACTTGAAATTCAATTATATCTCAATTTTTAAAAAACAGATCCAAATATGGTATGAATTAGATGATACCTATTTCATATCATTTATCAAAATAAATTATAAATAAACTATAAAATAAATATTTTATTTCATAAAATAGAACTATTTTATAAAATAATTTATAAAATAAATTATAAATCAACTAAAGATTTAGTATAAAAACCAGAGCAAGAAAAGTACTAGAAGAAAACGGAGGGAGATATTTATGTTATCTTGAAAGGCCCTTCTAAGGATAATACCAAAGGCTGAGACCATAAAGGAAAAGAATGCCAGATTTGTCTATTAGAAAAAAGTAAAAATCTTCAGTAAATCAATAAGCACAGTAACCGAAACTAATAAGAAAATTCCCAAAGGGAAAATTATATGTAACATCATACTAGCAAACCAATTATGTCCATAGTTCTTACAAATCAGTAAGAAAATAAAACAGTGGGAAAATAGCTAGGGCAATGTCTAGGCTAGCTGTGTGTGCTATGTGCTAAGTCGCTTCGGTCATATCCGACTCTGCGACACTACGGACTGTAGCCTACCAGGCTGCTCTGTCCATGGAATTTTCTGGGCAAGAATAGCGGAGTAGGTTGCCATTTCCTCCTCCAGGGGATCTTCCCAGGGATCGAACCCACATCTCTTAGGTCTCCTGCATCGGCAGGCAGGTTCTTTACCGCTAGCAGCACCTGGGAAGCCCTTCTAGGTTAGCTATTGCCACAAAAATGATTAATAATAAAGAGGCCCAGAATACAGTGGTGCAAAATAACATTTATTCTCACTTATGACACGCAGGTCAACTAAGGTTGTTTGGGCATTGGGCTTAGTACAGGCAGAGTCCAGGCCTGGGCCATGTGTTTCTCATACTTCTGGCAGCAGGCTGGCCAGGGCATGTTCTTCTCAAAGAGATGGCAGAAGACCAACAAGCATTCCCGACCATCCAAGCACAGTTTAGACCTTTAGTCACCTATCTCCTGCTAACATTTTGTTAGCAAGTCAGATGGCAAAGCCTAACCTTAGTTGGTTGTGTAAATAGACTCCACTGCAGTGGGAAGGCAGATAATCAATATTTGATAATGGCAAGTGCCATAGACGGAATGCTTGTGTCTCCCTCCCAGTTCATATGATGAAATCTAATCCCAATGTGATGGTATTAAGAGGTGGGGCCTTTGGGCTCCACCTTTATAAAAGACACCCCCGGGGAGCGCTCTTGCCCCTCTGCCACGTGAGAACACAGGGACAAGAGGGTACCTACAGTTAGGAAGCAGATCCTCACCAGACACGAAATCTGCCAGTGCCTTGATCTTGGACTTCCTAGTTTCCAGAACTGTGAGAAATAAACTTCTGTCATGATAACTAATTCCAACAGCCCAAAGGGTCTAAGACAGCAGGTATCATCATTCTACTACTGGAAAAACATGGACAAATGACCAATTAGTATGTGAAAGACCGAGCAACATTCTTCATATGGAAAAATACAAATCTTAAAAAATATACCATTTGTGGCTTAGCAAATTGGCAATTACAAATTGACATCTAACATGAGTGACGATGATCCCTCGGTACTCTTGGTGAGACTGTAAATTGGTATCATCCTTTATCTCAACATGTGTAATATATACTTTTATGATTTGCAATCTTACTTTTAGAAAACTATTCTACATATTCACCAGTACAACAGCCTAACGAGGTATCACAAGAACATTCAATATAAAGTAGTTTGTAATGGTGAAAAATTAGAAATGGTCCTAAGCCCCAAATAAGGGATGTTAACAGGACATAGAGTCCCATGAGTAAGCAGGATTTCAGTTCAGTTCAGTTCAGTCGCTCAGTCGTGTTCGACTCTTTGTGACCCCATGAATTGCAGCACTCCAGGCCTCCCTGTCCATCACCATCTCCCGGAGTTCACTCAGACTCGCGTCCATCGAGTCAGTGATGCCATCCAGCCATCTCATCCTCTGTTGTCCCCTTCTCCTCCTGCCCCCAATCCCTCCCAGCATCAGAGTCTTTTCCAACGAGTCAACTCTTTGCATGAGGTAGCCAAAGTACCAGAGCTTCAGCTTTAGCATCATTCCTTCCAAAGAAATCCCAGGGTTGATCTCCTTCAGAATGGACTGGTTGGATCTGCTTGCAGTCCAAGGGACTCTGAAGAGTCTTCTCCAACACCACAGTTCAAGCGCATCAATTCTTCGGCACTCAGCCTTCTTCACAGTCCAGCTCTCACATCCATACATGACCACAGGAAAAACCATAGCCTTGACTAGACAGACCTTAGTCGGCAAAGTAATGTCTCTGCTTTTGAATATGCTATCTAGGTTGGTCATAACTTTTCTTCCAAGGAGTAAACGTCTTTTAATTTCATGGCTGCAGTCACCATCTGCAGTGATTTTGGAGCCCAAAAAAATAAAATCTGACACTGTTTCCACTGTTTCCTCATCTATTTCCCATGAAGTGATGGGACCGGATGCCATGATCTTCATTTTCTGAATGTTGAGCTTTAAGCCAACTAAGCAGGATTTAGGAGACCATTTTTTAAATGGAGATAATAAAAGAAATCCTACTAACCAGTGTTGTCAGGAATATATATAATACATTTTATGTTGTGCATATTTGTTAACATAAAAATACTCACAATATAGTAAATATAAATAGATTATAGAACAATTCAAACAGTATGATCATGTTTTAAAAATGAAGATATGTAAATATGCAAAAAGCATCTACCCAGTAGCCAGTGACATATCATAGTAATGGTGATTTTGGGTGGTAAGATTATGGATTTTATTCTTTTTTCTTTGTATATTTTAATCTTTTATGATAAACAGGTGTTAATTTTATCATAAGAAATGCAGGTTAAGATGCTAACAGTGCTTTAAAATAATTTTAATAACACTGGAGAATGTTTGCTATGATGTTAAGTTGAAAAAAGATACGTTTGTTGAGATGGTATGAGTAATAGTCATGTAAATGTGTGTTTAACAATACATTAAAAAATATGTGTTTAAAAACCAATGTAGATATGTTTGAGTAGTATAAATTATTTTTTTCTACTTTTCTGGATACTATAAATATTCTGTGATAAAATACATTCTTCTTATAATGAAAAAATATTTTTTAAAGACAATTGCTGGACAAAATAATTTAGGATCCCTTAACAAATTGAATTGTATCTGTAGTCAGATGTTAAAAAAAAAAATACATATACAAGTCCAATGGTTTTCAAGTTGTAGTGACCCTAGGACCCTAGTTGTAGTGACACCTGGAAGACTTGTTAAAAGGCAGATTTTCTGTTCTCAGCCCCTAAACCTGCCAGTCTTCGATTTCTACTATATAATGGTATTTGACAGTCCCAAATAGTGTTGGGGCTTCCCAGGTGGCTCAGTGGTAAAGAATCCTACTGCTGGGGCAGGAGCCGCAGGACACTTGGGTTCTATCCTTGGGTCAGGAAGATGCCCTGGGGGAGGAAACAGCAGCCCACTTCAGTATTCTTAGCTGGATATTCCCATGGACAGAAGACGCCTGGCCGGCTACAGTCTACAAGGTGGCAAACAACCAGACTGTACTGAGCGTACAGATGCTCACACACAAAGAGTATGAGTATCTCAACTCCGTCTCTTCGTTATGTATTTTTTAATTTTATTAAATGCATTTTTAGTATTTACAAAGTAAGTATGTGATTTTCAATTTAAAACTACTAACATGATGATTTATATTGGTAGATTTTCTTTTTTAAAGTATTTATTTATCCATTTTTGGCTGTGCTGGGTCTCCATTGCTGCCTGGGCTTGTTTCTAGTTGTGACAAGCAGGCACCACTCTTCATTGCAGCGTGCGTTCTTTCATCGCTGTGGTTTCTCTTGTCTTAGAGCACAGGCTCTAGGGCACATGGGTTCAGTAGTTGCAGCGTGTGGGCTCAGCAGTTGTGGCTCACAGGCCCTAGAGCGAGGGCTCAACAGCTGTGGCACATGGGCTTACTTGCTCCGTGGCCCTGCTCCCTTGCTCCCTGGGCACCTGATTCCCCGGCAGCCCAGAGTTTTCTCCAAGCCCTCCAGTTTCTTAGTAGTAATTTGTCATTTAATGCCAAACATGCTCATCTTGGGATGGAGGCATCATTGAGAACACTTAAGACAGAATCTAGGTTTCCACATTCCACCACGCACTGATGCTTGGACTTGCTGCTGCTGCTGCTGCTGCTGCTAAATCGCTTCAGTCGTGTCTGACTCTGTGCGACCCCAGAGATGGCAGCCCACCAGGCTCCCATGTCCCTGGGATTTTCCAGGCAAGAACACTGGAGTGGGTTGCCATCTCCTTCTCCGATGCATGAAAGTGAAAAGTGAAAGTGAGGTCACTCAGTTGTGTCTGACTCTTAGCGACCCCATGGGCTGCAGCCTACCAGGCTCCTCCGTCCATGGGATTTTCCAGGCAAGAGTACTGGAGTGGAGTGCCATTGGACTTGCTGTTAATGTCCACCAATCCCCAAACCAATAAGCCACAATTTAATGAAAGCCCAAAGTTGGCTCAACACGAGTCAGATTTCAAATATAACTTGTACAGAGTTAGCAAGTATTAGCAAGTTTCAAAGACGTTTAGAGTCTGTTTCTTTCATCATGGAGTATTTCCTCGGGGATTTTGGATGATTCTTTGAAGAAGGTAGCCAACACATCACAGAGAATATAAAATGATATATAGAAATAGCTAAAACTAGAAACTAATAAGTACAGTCTCTTTGCCAGAAACTCTTAGAATCCTTGTCCGAATAGTCTTGTATTTTCTAAGTAAATCATGCAAAAAAAATTTTATTTGTATGATAGATAACATTTATTGAGCTACACATGCTAAGACATTATGCTAAGAATTTTATATATATTCTCTCATTTGCATAACAACTGTATGAGTTGGGTGTTAGGATTACCCCCACCCCATTTTATAGATGAGAAGACGGAGGCTTCAAGAGAGTAAAAAGCTTACCCAAACACGTGCTTCTGGCAAGTGTCGGAGCAAATGTTTGAACTAAAGTCATCTGACGCAGCTTTCCTGCCCTCCTTCCCATTCCTGTATATGCTTCTCTGATTAGCATTGTCTACCATTCATCTGCCAATGAATATCATCCTCAGAAATGCACGTCAGAATTTAGCTTTTCCCTGTTTTTAATCTTCCTAGAACTGTTCTATTTTCATGTAATAATTTAAAAATGGGTATATCATACTCATGAGTGTGATTTTGTGGGTATAATTGCAAACTAAAGCTAGCACTTTGCCCAAATGTATAAACAATCAATGTATACTTTATGTATACTTAAAAATTATAGAGTGATCTTTGTTTGCTAGAGATGGGAAGAAATGTATATTACATCTTAAAATAGTAGTACATTTTTCCCATAGTAGTAACACATTTTAAATGAAATTATAAGAACAGAAACGGTATCAGTCAGGGTTCAAGTGGGGTAAACAGAAACTACTCTGTTAAAGCAGAAGATAATATCTGATTCAGGAAATAATTGAAGGTTGAACAAACAAGCTCTGGACCATGTCTCTAGAAATAACGCCCATGGTGACACTGTTCAACTTGTCCCTTCAGGAGAGCTTCTCCTAGGACACAATAAGAAGGATGAGCAACCAGGAGGTTGCCATGGAAACATCATTGCTGCAATCCAGGGATCAGAAAATGGTTCTAACTGCCTCTGTGACATCTGTGAAGCTGGGGGTAGGACATCAGACCATGGCTGTGGCAAAATTCAACAGCTGACGATGCAGGAAGACGCCCTCCATTGAACTTCTACTTTGAAATCCAAACCTAGCACATGGAATTTATGTAATCTAATTTGTACCTAGAGCAAGAGCTTGTAAGGGATTCTGAGAATTAGTTAGTTAAAGAGCTTGCAGGCTGTAGCATACAGGAAAGAACCCTAGAAGGAATTTGGGGATTGAGTTGCAATTTGAGATTTTCACCACAAACACATTATCAAATAAGGTAGCACTGAATTCCTATAGCTGTGAGGCACTGTGGTCTGTGTCCCATGGGCAAACTGCCAACTCAGTAACTGGATGGCAGTTTCCAGTGCTTTATGAAGAGATATGCAGTGTCGTCTAACATGCTTCATTGGAATTGCTACAGAAACAGGAACCAAGAGAGAAGAAACTTGACCTGTGGATTTTTTTTTAACTGTCTACATCACTTCTTGTTAAAAGCTTGTTTGTCTCAAGAAGTTGTTGTTGTTTTGTTGCTCAGTCATGTCCAACTCTTTGAACGCCATGGACTGCAGCACTCCAGGCTTCCCTGTCCTTCACCATCTCCCGGAGCCTGCTCAAACTCATGTCCCTTGAGTCAGTGAAGTCATCCAACCATCTCATCCTCTGTCAACCCCTTCTCTTCCTACCTTCAATCTTTACCAGCATCAGGGTCTTTTCTAATGAGTCAGCTGTTCGTTTCAGGTGGCCAAAGTATTGAAGCTTCAGCTTTTCAGCATCAGTCCTTCTAATGAATATTCAGGATTGATTTCCTTTAGGATGGACTGGTTTGATCTCCTTGCTGTCCAAGGGACTCTCAAGAGACTTCTCCAATATCACAGTTCAAAAGCATCATTTCTTCAGTGTTCAGCCTTCTTTATGGTCTCTCACATCCATACATAACTACTGGAAAAACCATAGCCTTGACTAGCTGGACCTTCGTTGGCAAAGCAATGTCTCTGCTTTTTAATACACTGTCTAGGTTTGTCATAGCTTTTCCTCCAAGAAGCAACCATCTTTTAATTTCATGGTTGCAGTCACCATCTGCAGTGATTTTGGAGCCCAAGGAAAAAAAGTCTGTCACTATTTCCATTGTTCCCCATCTATTTGCCATGAAGTGATGGGACCAGATGTCATGATCTTCATTTTTTGAATGTTGACTTTTAAACCAGCTTTTTCACTCTCTTCTTTCACCTTCATTAAGAGGTTCTTTCATTCCTTTGCTTTCTGCCATAACGGTGGTGTCATCTGCATATCTGAGGTTATTGATATTTCTCCCAGAAATCTGGATTCCACCTTGTGCTTCATCCAGCCTGGCATGTCTCATGACGGACTCTGCACAGATATTAAATATGCATGGTGACAATATACAGCCTTGACATACTCCTTTCCCAATTTGGAACTAGTCCGTAGTTCATGTCCGGTTCTAACTGTTGCTTCTTGACCTGCATACAGATTTCTCAGGAGCCAGGTAAGGTGGTCTGGTATTCCCATCTCTTTAAGAATTTTCCAGTTTGTTGTGATCCACACAGTCAAATGCTTTAGCATAGTCAATGAAGCAGAAGTAGATGTTTTTCTGGAATTCCCTTGATTTTTCTATGATCCAGCAGATGTTGACAATTTGATCGGTGATGGCTTCCCTTGTGGCTCAGCTAGTAAAGAATCTGCCTGCAATTCAGGAAACTTGGGTTCAATCCCTGGGTTGGAAAGATACCCTGGAGAAGGGAAAGGCTACCCACTCCAGTATTCTGGCCTGGAGACTTCCATGGACAGTCCATGGAGTTGCAAAGAGTTGGACACAACTGACTGACTTTCACTTTTCATTTCCTTTGCCTTTTCTAAATCCAGCTTGAACATTTGGAAGTTCTTGGTTTATGTACTATTGAGGCCTGGCTTGGAGAATTTTGAGCATTACTTTGCTAGTATGTGAGTTGAGTGCAATTGTGTGGTAACTTGAACGTTTTTTGTCATTGCTTTTCTTTGGGATTGGAATGAAAACTGACATTTTCCAGTTCTGTGGCCACTGCTGAGTTTTCCATATTTGCTGGCATACTGAGTACAGCACTTTCACAGCATCATCTTTTAGGACTTTACACAGCTTAGCTGGAATTCCATCACCTCTACTAGCTTTGTTCATAGTGATGCTTCCTAAGGCCCACTTGACTTCAGATTCCAGGATGTCTGGCTCTAGGTGAGTGATCACACCATTGTGATTATCTGGGCCATGAAGATCTTTTTTTGTATAGTTCTTCTGTGTATTCTTGCCACCTCTTCTTAATATCTTCTGCTTCTGTAAGGTCCATACCATTTCTGTCCTTTATTGAGCCCATCTTTTCATGAAATGTTCCCTTAGTATCTCTAATTTTCTTGAAGAGATCTCTAGACTTTCCCATTCTATTGTTTTCCTCTATTTCTTTGCATTGTTCACTTAGGAAGGCTTTCTATCTCTCCTTTCTATTCTTTAGAACTCTGCATTCAGATGTGTTTATCTTTCCTTTTCTCCTTTGCCTTTCACTTCTCTTCTTTTCTCAGCTATTTGTAAGGCCTCCTCAGACAGCCATTTTGCCTTTTTGCATTTCTTTTTCTTGGGGTGCAAAATTGTATACTGAGAAAAATAAACTAGGTTTCTAAAATATACATGAAATAGAAATCTATATATTGACCTACATACATATATATGTATATATAATTAAATTATACATGTAATATATAGTTAAATTTAAAATAAATTGCATAAAAATAATAGTGTATTCACATTTACATTAAACACACAAAAACACATATATAACTAACATTTATTGAAGATGTTTCAGACACTATTCTAAGAGATTTATGGGTTTTGACTCATTTTAATTCTCATAGCACCAACATGAGCAAGAATACGATAATTATGCCCATTTTACAGAAGAAGAAATCAAGATACAGAATGTTAAGTCACTTAGCCGAGTGCAAATGGCCACTAAGAGGTGAAACTGAGATTCCGACCCAGGCAGTCTTGCTCTAGAGCCCATCCCTTAAAAAAGGAAGAGCTAGGACAGGAAGCTAAACTAGTTCTGAATGACTCCAAAGCCTAGAATTTCATTTAAACATCGTTTTTACAGAACATCATGCTTGGATTTTCCAGAAGATGGTTGATCATTTTACCATAGGGGTCTGTGGGTGTTGTGTCTTATTCAGGGTGAAATATTGGAATTTCAGGAGCCTGCTGTCCAGAATTCTTGCCAAGTTGTCTGGTATCCGGAGAATGGGTCTGACCTGCTTTATGGAGGTGATCCAGGCCTACCTGAAAACCAGAAGGACTCTCAGCAAAGTGCTGCCTTCTGGCCTTCTGAAAAATAACTCTACATAGCCTTATTAAAAATCTGCTCTCTCTTCTTGGTAGAAGTTAACTCATAGCTGCAGTCCATGGGGTCGCTAAGAGTCGGGCATGACTGAGCGACTTCACTTTCACTTTTCACTTTCATGCATTGGAGAAGGAAATGGAAACCCATTCCAGTGTTCTTGCCTGGAGAATCCCAGAGACACGGGAGCCTGGTGGGTTGCCGTCTGTAGGGTCACACAGAGTTGAACATGACTGAAGTGACTTAGCAGCAGCAGCAGCATATAACTAAAGTGGCCTCCTCTACTGGATCATAAATTATGTGGGGACAGGGATAAAGTCACACTTTGCTCACCCTAAATCTGTAGTGCCTAGTCCCGCATCTGACAAGCATTAGACATGTAAGAAATATCTGTTGAGTAAATTAATATTACTTTAAATATAGATTTTTTTCCTTACTTCCTGGAGTCAAGATTTTGTTTTACTCAAGGTCAAAGTCTTCCTAACCCAAATCCAAAAACTCCAGCTTGCTGATAATGGTCTTCCATTAATCACACTCTCACTGCCTTCACCTTTAAGGGGTACTCCTGCTCAAGGCAGGCGCCTCTCTTTCCTATTTTCAAAAAATGCTGTGGGTGTTTCCACTCCTCTGTACTTAACTCATGTTCTTTCTATTCCAAGCCACCGGTCTGTTCTTCCAAATTGTGTGAGAGTGACAGTTGTGTTATTTCCAAACGATCTGGGTTTCAGAAATACCTTAGAGAAATCTTTTTATATTTTGTTATATTTATTTTTGGCTATGCTGGGTCTTCATTGCTGTGCGGGCTTTTCTCTAGTTGCAGTGCACAGGCTTCTCATTTCGGTGGCTTCTCTTTTTGCCAAGCATGGGCTTAAGGGCATGAAAGTGAAAAGTAAAAGTGAAGTCGCTCATTGGAGAAGGAAATGGCAACCCACTCCAGTGTTCTTGCCTGGAGAATCCCAGGGACGGGGGAGCCTGGGGGGCTGCCATCTATGGGGTCGCACAGAGTTGGACATGACTGAAGTGACTTAGCAGCAGCGGCAGCAGCAGCAGCAGCAGGGCTTAAGAGCACACAGGGAAGTTCAGTAGTTGCGGCTCCTGGGTTCTAGAGCACAGGCTCAGTAGGTGTGGTACAGCTGCTTAGTTGCTTTGTGGCATGCGCAACCTTCCCAAATGAGCGATCAAACCTATGTCTCCTGCGTTGGCTGGCAGATTCTTTACCACCGAGCCACCAGGGAAGTCTGAGAAATCCTTTTAAAAACCTTCACTTCTAAAGTGGCCATGACCGAGTTAGTTACTCCTCAATGTTGTAACATTAATTTTGGGAATTAAAATAAAAGTCAAGAATTTAAATCAGTTTTAACTGACTAAGCATAAAATGTACCAAGTGGTCCCTTAATAAGGTGAAATTTAATTTAAATTTCATATTTTGCTTGTTCTTACATCAAACAAAAACGGACTATGAATGAAAATGTAATCGCTTCCTACAACAATTTATTTATGAAACCATTTTTGCTGTGTGCTTTAACATAAACATCTACAGCTCATGAGCCTCTATTGGGCTTCCAACAACACATTATAATGTTAAAAAGTGTTCTGTGATCAAATATGGTGAGGAAACATGTAGTGTAGTTTATTTCAATCTAAGTGAGGAGAGTAGTTTTTAAAGGAGAGCCTGGACAGTAGTTACCAAATCCTGAAAAGGTCAAGAAGAATGGAAAAAGGGCAGTCAATATTAGTGACTCGTTATACTTACATACATTTGCAGAATTTTAAAGTTATCTAAAACTGAAATTTATACCATTCCCAAAGATGAATGTGTCAGCATTTTTTCCTCTTCCATAGAAGCGGGGGGTGCAACTCACTCAAAATAACTGTATATAGCAAAATATTTCTGATTTTGCATTCCCTGTTTTTGTCAACAAATAAATTTAGAAGATTAAGCTTTTTTTCTTCCAAAATTATGATGCCAGGGCAAAGGTATCATTCAGTATAATATACTGTAAAATAAAGCTGTACAAGCACAGAAAGCATATAAACCATGCTCATACACATTTAAGAATTAAAATTACCTCAATAAATACACTTTATGTAGCATAAATTGTAGTATGGAAGAGTAAGGAGTTTGAAAATGAAGGATCTGGGTTTTGATGGAGGCCCCAAAACTTAGTACTACCTAAGATTTTCAACAAATCAGCTATCTGTTGCTGTGAAGAGTAAAGTTTGGTGATGGTTTAGTCACTAGGTCTTATCTGACTCTGTGCGACCCCATGGACTGTAGCCTGCCGGGCTCCTCTGTCCATGGGATTCTCCAGGCAAGAATACTGGAGTGGGTTGCCATTTCCTTCTCCAGGAGATCTAGGGATTGAACCCAGGTCTCCTGCATTGCAGGCAGACTCTACCCCCTGAGCTACAAGGGAAGCCCAAAGCGGTTTACACATGTGAATTTTTGTTTTGGCCATGCCCCATGGCCAACAAGATCTTAGTTCCTCTACCAGGGATTGAACCTGTGTCCTCGCAGTGAAAGTGCCAAATTCTAACCAGGGGACCACCCGGGAACTCCTCTCTAAATGTAAATTTTAAAAACATGACAGTGATGTTGCTGTGAATGTGAGAAGTGGGTTGTAAGGGGGAAAGAGAAGAGTCAGTATTTCTAAGTGATCTCACCTACTGGACATTACTATGAGCCAAGTACTGTGCTGAGGGCTGTCATAAGTTCTCTCATTAAGTCCTCACACTTAACCAACGTAGTAGTGTTGTATTAGGTGGAATCACGGGAACTAGCCATTTCAGTAGCTCAAAAATAGTCAATTATCAGCAATATCACGAAGTTTAAACTATTATCCGCAAAAATGGGAGAAAGTGAAACACAGAGACTAAGCGACTTGTCTAAGTTAAAATAACCAGTACCTGATAAAGTCAGATTTGCAAGCCACACAGGTTTATGTTTTTGGTTTTTAGTATATCTGATTACTGTCAACAAAAGCAAAAATGTGTTGAGGAAAGCTCAATAAATGTTAAATTCGCAGTTCTTACCAAGTCTACTACATATGAAATTTAATAGGAGTAAAATGACCAACCTAGACAGCATATTAAAAAGCAGAGACATTACTTTGCCAACAAAGGTCCATCTAGTCAAGGCCATGGTTTTTCCAGTGGTCATGTACGGATGTGAGAGTTGGACTGTGAGGAAAGCTCAGCGCTGAAAAATTGATGCTTTTGAACTGTGGTGCTGGAGAAGACTCTTGAGAGTCCCTTGGACTGCAAGGAGATCCAACCAGTCCATTCTGAAGGAGATCAGTCCTGGGTGTTCTTTGAAAGGACTGATGCTGAAGCTGAAACTCCAGTACTTTGGCCACCTCATGCGAAGAGTTGACTC